>NC_055957.1:1102500-1112500 GCF_018492685.1 Alosa sapidissima | reverse complement strand
TGCAGGCCTTAGGCAATATCAATGCCTTAGACTAAGTAGCGTTCCTGTAATATCAACGCCTTAGACTAAGGGTACGTTCAGACTAAGCGTCTTTTTCTCAGCTGCCGGCGTTCGTTTTACATTATATCTCTATGGAGTAGACCGTGTTTTCAAAAAAGTCGTCGGCTTTTTTTAAAATGCGACTGCAACAGTCTTTTACTGCAGCTCAGAAGTTGAGAAATGTTCAACTTCTAGCGGAAAAACGCCATACGTCACGCTGTCTTTTTTACAGATGACCAATCACAAGCGGATTACCGAAACCTGTGGTTTCCCATGACAAGCAAGTAAAAAATGGAGAAGGTGACAGAACACCGATCGAGAGACTCGTTTTAGTGTCTGAGCATAGGGAATTGTTTGACATGACTTCACAACTTTACCATAACATACCAAAAGCAATAGCCAACGTGAGTTTTCTCTTCCGCAACATTTTGTATCCACACGTAACGTTAGTCACTTTGTCTATAGCAAAAAGACGCTTCTGGCTGCTTTTTGGAACAATACGATGGCAGCTTTTTTTTTCAAACTGAAAAAGCCGTCTGCACAACTTCTTGTGTCAGAAAAAGACATTTGTCTGAACATACCCTAAAGTAGGGTTCCTGTAGGGTTCCTGTAATGGCAACACCATAGACTAAGTAGGGTTCCTGTAGGGTTCCTGTAATGGCAACGCCATAGACTAAGTAGGGTTCCTGTAGGGTTCCTGTAATGGCAACACCATAGACTAAGTAGGGTTCCTGTAGGGTTCCTGTAATGGCAACGCCATAGACTAAGTAGGGTTCCTGTAGGGTTCCTGTAATGGCAACACCATAGACTAAGTAGGGTTCCTGTAGGGTTCCTGTAGGGTTCCTGTAATGGCAACACCATAGACTAAGTAGGGTTCCTGTAGGGTTCCTGTAATGGCAACACCATAGACTAAGTAGGGTTCCTGTAGGGTTCCTGTAGGGTTCCTGTAATGGCAACGCCATAGACTAAGTAGGGTTCCTGTAATGGCAACACCATAGACTAAGTAGGGTTCCTGTAGGGTTCCTGTAGGGTTCCTGTAATGGCAACACCATAGACTAAGTAGGGTTCCTGTAGGGTTCCTGTAATGGCAACACCATAGACTAAGTAGGGTTCCTGTAGGGTTCCTGTAATGGCAACACCATAGACTAAGTAGGGTTCCTGTAGGGTTCCTGTAGGGTTCCTGTAATGGCAACACCATAGACTATGTAGGGTTCCTGTAGGGTTCCTGTAATGGCAACACCATAGACTAAGTAGGGTTCCTGTAGGGTTCCTGTAGGGTTCCTGTAATGGCAACACCATAGACTAAGTAGGGTTCCTGTAGGGTTCCTGTAATGGCAACACCATAGACTAAGTAGGGTTCCTGTAGGGTTCCTGTAATGGCAACACCATAGACTAAGTAGGGTTCCTGTAGGGTTCCTGTAATGGCAACACCATAGACTAAGTAGGGTTCCTGTAATGGCAACACCATAGACTAAGTAGGGTTCCTGTAGGGTTCCTGTAATGGCAACACCATAGACTATGTAGGGTTCCTGTAGGGTTCCTGTAATGGCAACACCATAGACTAAGTAGGGTTCCTGTAGGGTTCCTGTAGGGTTCCTGTAATGGCAACACCATAGACTATGTAGGGTTCCTGTAGGGTTCCTGTAATGGCAACACCATAGACTAAGTAGGGTTCCTGTAGGGTTCCTGTAGGGTTCCTGTAAGGGCAACACCATAGACTAAGTAGGGTTCCTGTAATGGCAACACCATAGACTAAGTAGGGTTCCTGTAGGGTTCCTGTAATGGCAACACCATAGACTAAGTAGGGTTCCTGTAGGGTTCCTGTAGGGTTCCTGTAATGGCAACGCCATAGCTCCCTCATCTCTTCATGTTTTTCAAATAGGAGAGTTAAACCTCCCTCAGGTTAAAGGTGTTGCCATTACAGCAACCCTACAGGAACCCTACTTAGTCTTAGCCAGGATAAAAGTGTGTGTGTGTGTGAGTGTGTGTTTGGTAGAAATCTGAATGAGGCAGTTGAGGTGCACTAGTGTTGGTGCATTTCTAAACTCCACAGCTAGAGAGGAGTGGATGAATGCCAGAAGAACCGTTTTCCATAAATACACACACACACACAGTGAAGTGGTTGTCATCCTTCTTTGGAAATGGAAACTCCCAGAAGAATTTCCCGTTGATGCATAGTGGTGTGTGTGTGTGTGTGTGTGAGACAGAACCAGAGAGCATGCACTCTGTTTTTGTGTTAGTGTGTGTGTGTGTGTGTGTGTGTGTGTGTGTTAGAGAGGCAGAGGAGAGAGGGGTGTGTATGAAACAGCTAGAGAGAGAGTGTGTATAGTGTTTGCGTGTATGTGAGAGAATATAGAGGCGTGTGTCTATGTATGTGTCTGTGTGTGTGAGAGAGAGAGTGAGAGAATGTGTGTGTGAGAGAGTGTGTCTATGCATAGTGTGTGTGTGTGTGTGTGTGTGAGAGCGAGAGAGAGCGAGAGAGACAGAGAGAAAGTGTAAGTGTAGGTGTGTGTATGTGTGTGAGTAGGTATTTAAGAGAGAGTATGGAGAGAACACAAACACACGCACACACACATACACGCACACACACACACACACACACACACACACACACATATATACACAGTTAGTTATATGTCATATTGGTCAATGATGAGCATTAATAACGATCCTTCGATCCCTCTCCCCGTTTTCAGTATCCGTATTCTCACAAACACACACACACACACACACACTCAAACACACACACACATTTATATATTCATACATTTTGCAAAATCAATGTATAAGCCTGTTAATGCTTATACTTAACTGCTAATAGTTGGGAAATTACAGTAAATAGCAGTGTTTGATGAGCAGTGTGTGTGTGTGTGCGTGTATATATGTATGTTTGTGTGATGAGCAGTGTTTGTGTGTCTGTGTATGTATGTTTGTGTGATGAGCAGTGTTTGTGTGTGTGTGTGTGTATGTATGTTTGTGTGATGAGCAGTGTGTGTGTATGTGTGTGTGTGTGTGTGTGTGTGTGCGTGTGTGTGTCAGGTGTCAGCAGGAATAACACTCTCTCTCTGTCTCTCTGCAGGAGGAGGGGCATTGAGCTGGTCCAGGTGAGTTCTTGGCGGTCTGCTGGAGAGAAGAACCACACAGAACCATAACTACACACACAGAACCCTTTAGAACAATACAGAACCATATGGAACCACTTAGAACAAACTGGAACCACACAGAAGCTCAAATCCTAAGAATCACACAGGACAACATAGATCTATATTGAATTACACAGAACCATATGGAACCACACAGAAGCGCAAACCCTTAGAACCACATAGAACAACATAAGAACCACATAGAACAACATAGAACCACATATGCAGGGTTCCCGCGGGGTCAACATAAGGCGCAGACAAAACAGTTTCTCTGCACAGGGAAAAGACCCTCCCCCAAAAGGTGCATTCGGACAGAACAGTTCTAGGAACACAGTTCTACTAACTACTAACAGGAGAGGCTGCCCCTAGAACTACACAGTTCCTGCACTGCAAAAAATGAAATCTAACCCAGTGTTATTAATCTAGTGTTATTAATCTCACTACACAGTTCCTGGGTCTTTCACACACAGTAGGAACTCTAAGATGACTTCACACACATTAGAAGATCGTTATTACAAGGGCATAAAGTCATAAACGACATTGCTATTGAGTTGCTATTTAGTTACTAGCTACCGAAGTGTATTGACAAACTGGAAGCTCAAGGTATCAGAAAGCATAAAAAAGAATCAGCATTGCTAATAACATTTCTTCTCATCTGTCCAGAAGGCATTTGTTTGTGTGTGTGTCCAGAAGGCATCTGTCATTGTCCATTTCTGGCACATTTCCTGCTTGACCAGGTGGTGGCGCTATGCCAGGCAGGCCCACTGGGTGTCTGGATATCATCATAATCATAATATCTATTAACCTGAAAAGTTTCAGACCATTTATTTAAAGCATAGAGCATTTCTGGCACATTTCCTGCTTGGCCAGATGGTGGCGCTATGCTAGGCCTGTGAATTACGCATGTGAATATGCTCACAATAATGATATCCAATATTTTATAAAGTTTCAGATCAATCACTTAAGGCATTTTCCATATCTGGCACATTTCCTGCTTGGCCAGGTGGTGGCGCTATGCCAGGCAGGCCCATTGGGTGTCTGGATATCATCATAATCATGATATCTATTAACCTGAGAAGTTTCAGACCATTCATTCAATGCACTGTGATTTATGACACATTTCCTGTTTATGTGGTGAGATATTAAAATCATATCAAATATATTACAACATTCACAAATCCCTTCACAATTTAACATCAGCGACATCTTGGCATAATGTTTGCCAAATTTCAAATGAATCTGACAAACCGTCTAGGAGGAGTATGTTCAAATTGATCATGTGAAATCAGCATAATTGTCATTCTTTCTGTTGCCAGTTGGTGGCGCTATGCCAAACATGCATTATGGGCATGTGAATATTATCATTAACATGGTCTTCAATGACCTGTGAAATTTAAAACATTTCAAGCCGTGCATGGTGAATTATGACACATTTATTGTTTATGTGGAAGGGCATTAAAATTAATAATTTTGCCATTTCGTCAAATTACAACATATCAAAAAAAGGCTTCACAATTTATAATCAGGAACATCTCGGCGTCATGTATACCAACTTTGACATGAATCGGATCAACCGTCTAGGAGGAGTACGTTAAAATTGATCATGTCCACAACGCACAAAATCTCAATTACCTCACTTCATGTGGGCGTGGCTAATGGCATGTTAATACAAAAGTTGTTTGTTTTTGGGAGTTACATACATCCACCAAATTTGGTGTGTGTATCTAAAACTACATGCCAACCACAAGTCACAGTGACATAAGGGGGCGCTATGGAGTTCCTGGGCAACGCCCGGTGCCAAGCTTTCATCCCTGTCTATTCACTGTATCACTTGATGTGTGTGCCAAATTTCATGCGTTTTCACCCATGGGAAGCACCTCTTTTGGCATCATGATTCATCACATATTTCATCACATATGCTGTCTGCACAAAAGTCTGCACAAAATCCCAAATATCTCACTTCCTGTTGGGCGTGGCTAATGCATTGTACGTACGAAAGTTGCTGCTTTGTGTGACACATGATGTGTATGCTAAATTTCAAGACTTTTCGATTATGTTAACCACCTCAAAATATTTGCCAACCACTGGATCAGTCACCTAAGGGGGCGCTAGCGAGTCCCTGGGCCACGCCCGGGGTCAAGCTCTTGTACCTAACTGCGATGCGTGACACCTGACGTGTGTGCCAAATTTCAAGAGTTTTCGACCATGTTACCTACCTCAAAAACAGGAGAGCAAAAAAGTGGAATAACAATAATAATAATAATAATAATAATAATAATAATAATAATAATAATAATCCTTACAAAAACAATAGGGCCTTGCGCCCTTCGGTGCTCGGGCCCTAAAAATGGTGCTACTGCTGCCGTGGCATGCACATCGGTCGAGGTTCCTATGCACTGGGAAAAGCCCCCACACATCGGTCGAGGTTCCTATGCACTGGGAAAAGCCCCCACACATCGGTCGAGGTTCCTATGCACTGGGAAAAGCCCCCACACATCGGTCATGGTTCCTATGCACTGGGAAAAGACCCCACACATCAGTCGAGGTTCCTATGCACTGGGAAAAGACCCCACCCCACTAGGTTCCTATGCACTGGGAGGTTCCTGTGCACTGGGAGGTTCCTATGCACTGGGAGTAGGGATCGACCGATATGTTTTTTTCAGGGCCGATACCAATATCAATTATTACCAAAACAGGAGGCCGATAACCAATATGTAAAACCGATGTCAGTTGTCAAAAAGGGGGGTAGATATTAATGGCGATATGCTGCAAAAAATTCACTCAAAAGCATTTAATTATGCAAACTTCTCTTTTCTTTTGATATACAATTGTCTCTCAACTTGTATCACATGTAAATCCTGTGTATCATGTTAATCCAAGAACTGAGTGATAGCAATTATTTTCATAGACTAGGCCTACACAATGGGCTATGTGCTTGTTAAGGGACCTGTCACAAAGAGGATGCTTTGCCATCGTGTGTGTGAGTGCACGAGAGAGGGAGAGGAAGAGGTGCATGCGTGATGGCAAGTGTTACGGTTGAACAGTTTAACAGTTTTAAATAGTTCTTAGGCTATTTAAGCATGCAATTTGTGTCCATGTGTAGGCTACACTTTGGTGAGCCTAAAAGGCACGTTAATATCCAGCTCAGGCCACGTTTTAGGCTAGCCTACTTCAGGTCGAATTAAATTACGGCTGGCCCTGGGTGCCTGTAGCCTAGTCTTTTCTGACAGTCCGTTTCAAAAAGGAGCAACTAGACTTTTTGACGTTCGCTATCGCATATTTAGGACTTGTCTATGTAGGCCTAAGGGATAACGTCAGCCGAGGTGTCCCGTTATTCACAATTAATGGACGAGGCAGAGGCAAAGAACTCCCGACGCGCAGCACCCGAGTAGCCTAGGCTAAACTCACTAAACTCACTAACGTGCATCAATCGGGAATTCGCTAAATGAAGGAAGTGGGTGCTGTCACGCTCGGGGATTGAACCCGGGCCTCTGGATTCAAGTACTGACTCTTTACCTAATGAGCTATCAGCAGTTGGGTTGACTCAAGTGCAGAGACTATGTAGACAATAACTCTTCTTCTTTATTCCAACATGAAGCTTATATTCCAAAACACACAGGAGATCACAAAATCCAACAAAGGAGAGAAAAATCCAAACAGAGGCAACTTTGCAACGATACCTTAACAAAGTTCAGTTTTTTCCACAAAGTAGAGATTTAGTCCAAACAGTATTCCATACAGGGGCAATCCAAGACACAGTCCGAAAGTCCAAAAGTACCAGAGTGACGCAAACAGGGTTCAGTAGCAAGGCTAGGCAATGTAACAAAGCAATGTCAAACAAAGACTAAGCCAAGGGCATGGCAGGAGCAGAGCTTAAATACCACATGGTCAGGTCACATGACAGAGGTAACAGGACACAGGTGAAATGAATAACATAGAATTAAGGCTAACAAAGCATGTGTTAAAACAAATGACCACCAGAGGCCGCCAAAAAGTCCCAAAACCATGACAGGTGCTTTACTTATTGATCCGGATCAAAGAGACAATAGCGTCCAAAGTGGTGTTTTTGTAACTTCAGTGTAGATGATTGTGATTCATTGCAACTTCAGCAATGTAAGGTACCTTCCTTACCTTCGAAAAATAGCTCCGTACAGCTGAAGCCCATCTACACTCTGCCTCAGTGAGAATCCTAAACTTTCTCTGTGTTCAGTCTTCGATCCTGATTGGCTGCATTCGTGCTAACTAACAAATCAGACGGTCTAGGGACAATGCTCTTGACCACAGAGTAGAAAATGCTGGGAGTGAGAGACGCTTTACAGACAAAGTAGCGCGTTTCATTCTTTATCCATTTCAATATCGGCTTATCGGTGGAAAAAATGACCGATACCAATTATTATAAAAATGCTAAATATCGGCCCTAATAATCGGCCCGGCCGATAATTGGTCGACCCCTAACTGGGAGGTTCCTGTGCACCGGGAGGTTCCTATGCACTGGGAGGTTCCTGTGCACTGGGAGGTTCCCAAGTACAGAGATTAGAGGCCTGGGGGCAATACGGCTTTAGCATGTCAGGGGGCTTTTTAACAGGGATGTTCCTTAGATCTCAGAGGCCTGGGGGGAACATGGCTTTAGCATGTCGGACAGGTATTTCGGCCCCAGTCTATTAAGTCATTTAAAAACAAGAAGCAGTACAAAATCAATTCTATATGCGAGTGGAAGCCAATGCAGGGATTTGAGAATGGGTGTAATATTGTCTGTTTCCTCGGCTTTGGTAAGAACACTTGCGGCTGCATTTTGAGCTGCTTGGAGCCGCATGATGTTTTTTTTCAACCCTACTGGAGAGAAAAGCATTAATGAGTTTCTCCTGTTTTGCCATCAAATCTCTCAGTCTGCTGATGATCTTAAGATGACACAATGCTGACATGGTCACAGCTTTCATGTGGTTTTCAAAACTTAAGTCACTGTCAATTATTACGCCCAGATTTCTCACCGTCTTTTATATTCAGTATGAACCGTACAGATAAATATCTATCTATCTCTATCTATATATCTATCTATCTATCTATCTCTATCTATATGTACCGTACAGATATGTACAGTGTAGTAGCAGTAACATTATAAGAGTAGAATAATATAAATATGTGCAGTGTAATAACATAGATATGTGCAGTGTAATAATAGATATGTAATAATATAGATATGTGCAGTGTAATAATATAGATATGTACAGTGTAGTAGCAGTAACATTATAAGAGTAGAATAATATAAATATATGCAGTGTAATAATATAGATATGTGCAGTGTAGTAGCAGTAACATTATAAGAGTAGAATAATATAAATATATGCAGTGTAATAATATAGATATATGCAGTGTAATAATATAAATATGTGCAGTGTAATAATATAGATATGTGCAGTGTAATAATAGATATGTAATAATATAGATATGTGCAGTGTAATAATATAGATATGTGCAGTGTAATAAATAACATAGATATGTGCAGTGTAATAACATAGATATGTGCAGTGTAATATAAATATGTGCAGTGTAATAATAGATATGTAATAATATAGATATGTGCAGTGTAATAATCTAGATATGTGCAGTGTAATAATGTAGATATGTGCAGTGTAATAATATGTGCAGTGTAATAATAGATATGTAATAATATAGATATGTGCAGTGTAATAATATATATATGTGCAGTGTAATAATATAGATATGTGCAGTGAAGTAGCAGTAACATTATAAGAGTAGTAACAATGAGTGTATATGCAGTATGAAGAGCAGTAGAATATTACTATGTGTAAGTGTTATTACAGTATGGACATTTTATAAATATAAATAGAACACTATGGATGGGATAGGGTAGTGCAATAGAACACTATGGATGGGATAGGGTGCAGTAGAACACTATGGGTGGGATAGGGTAGTGCAGTAGAACACTATAGGGCTGCACAGTCCCGCCCACAGCCGATGCCGGAAGTAAACATTCAATGCAATTTCTCCATTGACAATTGCGGTATAAGCCATAAAAACTTAACTGCACGTGGTAGACTTAAAACCAGCTACGGCTGTACTAAGCGATTGTATGCTCATATAGACGCCAAGAGTTCATGGGGCACTAACCTTGTTTTGAGATAAATGCCTTTTATTCGCGATCTCTTGGATAAGTACTTCATTACCCACAATCCTGAACAATCCCATAGTGATGCCTCTGATTGGTGGAAAAGCCGGTAATGGTCATAGTTTGAAACTTTCTCTGCAAAAATTATTGACAAAGATGGCGGAGTCTTTTACTGCCTATGGCGAAAATCTTAATGTGATTAAAAACTTTCTTGACGAATATTGGTACTTGTATCAACAAGGATTGTGGTTTATACATCACACGAACTTAGTCAGAGCCAATACACTATCAAATAGACCACTGTAAATGTTAGTTTAAACACTCAAACTTTTCAGGTAGCCGACAGGCTAACCTTTAGCATTTCCGACATTGTATGTCATTACATAATGTAGCTAACATTAGCCTACATGCTGCAACACAGGTATGAAATATATTATGTTTTAGTGAGTGTCCAAAGGGGTCACAGTGTAAATCGGGTCACATTATTGACTGTTGTGTGTCTGAGAGTCAGCTTGTGGGTTTTGTAAGGGCCAGCATGAGGGATAAGACCTACAAAGTTGTGGTGGGTTAAGCAGGGAGGTTGGTAACGTTAATGTTGCTAGTTAACATTAGCTAGGCTACTGTAGCCTTCATACTGTATGATTCATATCAATCATTAACCTAGGAATACTTCTTTGTGCATTTAATGAAC
>NC_055957.1:1090000-1100000 GCF_018492685.1 Alosa sapidissima | reverse complement strand
GTGTTTCTGTGTGTGTGTGTGTGTGTGTGCAAGTGTGTGTGTGTGTGTGTGTAGCTGCTTCACTAACGATGAGTGTTTCTGCTTTTGGCTCTGTTCCGTGTCCCTCCTCTGTCTGTTTCCTCAAAATATTATCACATCATCACTTCCTGTCTTTATAGAATACTAAGCTATTATCACATCATCACTTCCTGTCTTTATAGAATACTAAGCTATTATCACACTATCACTTCCTTCCGTCATTATAGAATGTTAACTTATTACATACAGTTGTGAGAATAGGTTTACACACCCATAAAGTTGACAAAAAAGAGGAATAAAAAATATCTTTTGGAAATTGATCTTAATGCCTTAATTAAAAAAAAATGAGGAAAAATCCAATCTTTAAGGACACCAATATTCTTTGAATGAATGATGTACCATAAATAGATAAATGTTCTTCCCAAAAAAAAGTGTCATAAGTATACACACCCCTATGTTAAATTCCCATAGAGGCAGGCAGGATTTTATTTTTAAAGGCCAGTTATTCCATGGATCCACAATACCATGCATCCTGATAAAGTTCCCTTGGCCTTTGGAATTAAAATAGCCCTACATCATCATATACCCTTCACCATACCTAGAGATTGGCATGGTGTCATTTCAGTTAGCCTAAGAGCTGGTTTGATTTGCATGGTTTTATTTCAGTTTGCCTAAGAGCTGGTTTGATTTGCATTGAGAGATGATCTTATGGAAAGTATCCCAGGCCAACCTCTAGGCAGAAGAAGCGTAAAATACGCTTTATGTATAATTATGTATTATTATTATTATTATTGTTATGTATACTTTATTATGTATTATTATTATTATTATTATTATTATTATTATGTATACTTTATTATGTATTATTATTATTATTATTATTATTATTATGTATACTTTATTATGTATTATTATTATTATGTATACTTAATTATGTCTTCCTCTGTATGTACGAAAACTGCCTGTAAAAAGCGCACTTCTATTTTGTGTTGAAAGATTTGCCTTTTAAAATAGCGGTTAAATGCGTCAATAAGAGAAACTTTCAAAGACAACAGAACAATGTGGGTAGACAACAGGGTAATGTATAGACATTACATTACATTACATTTGGCTGACACTTTTTTAGCCAAAGCGACTAACAACATGGTAAACAGTTTAAGTTTTAGAGCAATTCTCAACAATTTTAGGACAATTTAAAAACATTAGAGTACAGTAAGAATAAGTGCATCAGTGAGTGCTGTTTTTAACAGTTACTTGTCAGTTTAAAACAGGTGGTGAGTGCTAGGATCAGTAAGACTTGTTGTAAGTGTTGCTATGAGAGGAGATGTTCTCTAAAGAGCTGGGTCTTCAGTAGTTTTTTGAAAATGGAGAAGGATGTCCCTGCCCTTGTAGGAACTGGCAGTGTGTTCCACCAACGAGGAACAACAGATGAGAAAAGTTTGGATTGGCTTGAGCGTACCGGTGGTAGAGCTAGACGTCGTTCGTCTGAGGAGCGCAGCGGTCTGGAGGTACCGTATGTCTGTATGAGGGCATTCAAGTAGGTGGGAGCAGAACCGGAGACTACTTTGTAGGCAAGCGTTAGAGCCTTGAATTTGATGCGGGCTGCCATAGGTAGCCAGTGTAGCTGGATGAGGAGCGGGGTAACATGTGCCCTTTTGGGTTGGTTGTAGACCAGGCGCACCGCCGCGTTCTGGATCATCTGAAGTGGTTTCACTGCGCAGGCTGGGAGACCTGTCAGGAGGGCATTGCAGTAGTCGAGTCGTGAGATGACTATTGCCTGAACCAGAAGTTGGGTAGCATCTTGAGTCAAGTAAGTCCTGATTTTCCGTATGTTGTAGAGTGCGAAACGGCATGACCGGGCGACTGAGGCAACATGATCTGAGAAGTTTAGTTGGTTGTCGAGAACAACTCCTAAATTTCTTGCAGTCCTGGTAGGTGAAACAGACAGGGAGTCAAATTTGATGTTGATGTCGTGGTGTATGGTAGGTTTAGCTGGGAGGACCAGCAGTTCAGTAATGTATAGATGCTGTATTGTCACAGGGTAATGTATAGATGCTGTATTGTAGCTGCGTAATATGGTTGTATTGTAGCAGGGTAATGTATAGATGCTGTATTGTAGCAAGGTAATGTATAGATGATGTATTGTAGCTGGGTAATATGGTTGTATTGTAGCAGGGTAATGTATAGATGCTGTGTTGTAGCAAGGTAATGTATAGATGCTGTATTGTAGCAGGGTAATGTAGATGCTGTATTCTAGCAGGGTAATGTATAGATGCTGTATTGTAGCAGGGTAATGTGATTGTATTGTAGCAGGGTAATGTATAGATGCTCTATTGTCACAGGGTAATGTGATTGTATTGTAGCAGGGTAATGTATAGATGCTGTATTGTAGCAGGGTAATATGGTTGTATTGTAGCAGGGTAATGTATAGATGCTGTATTTTAGCAAGGTAATGTATAGATGCTGTATTGTAGCAGGGTAATGTAGATGCTGTATACTAGCAGGGTAATGTATAGATGTTGTATTCTAGCAGGGTAATGTATAGATGATGTATTGTAGCAGGGTAATGTGATTGTATTGCAGCAGGGTAATGTATAGATGTTGTATTGTAGCAGGGTAATGTATAGATGCTGTATTGTAGCAGGGTAATGTATAGATACTGTATTGTGGCAGGGTAATGTATAGATGCTATATTGTAGCAGGGTAATGTGGTTGTATTGTAGCAGGGTAAAGTATAGATGTTGTATTGTAGCAGGGTAATGTATAGATGCTGTATTGTAGCAGGGTAATGTATAGATGTTGTATAGTAGCAGGGTAATGTATAGATGTTGTATAGTAGCAGGGTAATGTATAGATGTTGTATAGTAGCAGGATAATGTGGTTCTATTGTAGCAGGGTAATGTATAGATGCTGTATTGTAGCAGGGTAATGTATAGATGTTGTATAGTAGCAGGGTAATGTATAGATGTTGTATAGTAGCAGGGTAATGTATAGATGTTGTATAGTAGCAGGATAATGTGGTTCTATTGTAGCAGGGTAATATATAGATGTGGTATTGTAGCAGGGTAATGTATAGATGCTGTATAAGTAAGTATATAAGTATACTCTTTTGATCCAGTGAGGGAAATTTGGTCTCTGCATTTATCCCAATCCGTGAATTAGTGAAACACACTCAGCACACAGTGAACACACAGTGAGGTGAAGCACACACTAATCCCGGCGCAGTGAGCTGCCTGCAACAACAGTGGCACTCGGGGAGCAGTGAGGGGTTAGGTGCCTTGCTCAAGGGCACTTCAGCTGTGCCTACTGGTCGGGGTTCGAACCGGCAACCCTCCGGTTACAAGTCCGAAACGCTAACCAGTAGACCACAGCAGCCCCTGTATTGTAGCAGGGTAATATGGTTGTATTGTAGCAGGGTAATGTATAGATGCTGTATTGTAGCAGGGTAATATGGTTGTATTGTAGTAGGGTAATGTATAGATGTAGTGTAATCATAAAATAGTTTGACCTTTGACCTTGTGGTGACCTTTGTCCTCCTGCAGTTGGACCTGTGCCAGCCTCTGGAGGACCAGGGGCCGCTGGACGTCATCATCCACAAACTCACCGACCTCATCCTGGAGGCCGACCAGAACCACGGAGAGGCACTAGTGCTGCTGCAGAGAGTCCAGGTACACACTCACACACACGCACACACACACTTACACACACACATAAACACACACACTTTAGCTTTAGTACCACTTTCAGCCACTGTACATCGCTCTGCCAGTAGCCTCACTGCCGCCCCTTCTGAAAAAGCAGGAGGCTACCTTTAAAAAAGAGAGGAATCCCAGCCTACGAATTCAATAACAAAATAAATCATGCATAATTAAACATTACCTCGATTAAGGCTACTTGGGTATGGCTTAAGGTTTGACTACACGGTGGTAGCGAAAATCGAAATCTGCTTTTGATAGCCTACTGGTGCCGCTCCACAAAACGAAAAAATATCTTAATTTGCTGTCTACGTTATTGTCAGTGTTGGGGGTAACCAGGGCTCCGAACCGGTTCAAGGAACGAAAACAAAAACCGAAAACGAACGGAATTTTATGAGGAGCGGAAACGGAAACGAAAACAAAATGGTCTTCAACTGTTGACCGGAAAAACCGGAAAAGAAACGTTATTCTGAAATCCACAAATCCACGGTTAATAACGTTTTTTTTTTTTTTCGTTCTCTATATAACAGCCTAATAATTTGATTTCTGCAATTTGAAGAAAAAAAAACGAATAAATGGACCTTTGGTCCAAATGTGTCTTGCTGTTGTAATGTAACCTATCCGTCTGCCACTTCGGATCTTAGGCCAGCTCGTAGCGTAGGCTACTGAAACTGATTTGGAAATTGTTTGTAGCCTATGCGTAATAGCCTATTTTGCCTGTCCACGCCTTGTCGTTTCAAAGTCGGGATTTGAAATGTTTGCGCAATTATAGCCTATTCTATGTAGAAGAGTTAAACGGGAAATTTGAGATAGGCCTTGTCAGCAACAGAAAGGTTCGTTTATAAACAGGGTTGGAATTATAGCGCAAGCCTTTGAAGATCTCCATATGGATAAAACTTAGGCTACAACCAGGTAAGGAGTTTAGCACGTATCCAGAAATATTTTTGATAAGAAATTATTTATAGGCATAGGTTAGGCCTACAGTAAGTCTGTAGGCTATGGGATGGATAGCCCATCTGAATGTTTTTGGATGCCGCCTGTGATTTATTATTTTTGGGCATAGCTACGGTATAGGCTAAATCAAGGGGAAATAATGAGTACGTCTATTCTAAGGTAAAGTCCACAAAAATAGACTTGATAGGCCCGCCAAACACTGCCGGAACTTTAAGAACGAACGATATTTTGCGTTCCGAACCGGTTCAGGACCGATATGTTGGTGGCGGAACGCATGCAAGAACGAAAACGTTAAACATAGGCCTACCTGAATCGTTCGGAACGGAACGTTTGAAAAATTATTTCGTTCAAGCCCTGGGGGTAACGCAACTACGCAAATCAAAACAGTGTCTTGTGTGATAATTGAGACAGTAGAGAAATAACTGTTCAGAATTAATCTGTAGCTTCTGCAAAACAATGTTGTTGGTGATTTAATACTATCTAGCGACGTTTTTAACAGGCTAGACAACTATGACCCACATTAATTTGTCCTACTTCTTGACTGCAATATAGTCAATTGACTGCTTGACATGTCATTTTTATTTTTCTGTACAATAAACAAATACATTTGGCTGACTTCAAAAGTCAAAGTCAAAGTCAGCTTTATTGTCAATTTCTTCACATGTTCCAGACATACAAAGAGATCGGAATTACGTTTCTCACTATCCCACTTCTGCACTTCTGCTGACTTCTGCAGACGCGCCACTTCCCTCCCCATATTCCAAGATTAAGATAGTAGCCTATACAAAAAGTACTTCATACTATCATAAAAAATTGTTAAAACGAATAGCTATTTGCAATTTGACAAAACACTGGTCCTCATTTTGCGAAGGCGAGGATGATATGAGCCTGTTGCATTTAGTTAGATGTCCGAGTCACGCATATGCTATGTTTTGAAAACCACTGGCTCGTAATCACAATAATTTAACACACAACAGTTGGATAGCCTACTTCATCATGTCCCCATGCCTACATTTTTGTGAGTAGCATAGAGATCGTTAAAAACAATAAAGTATTGCTCTCCGTTTGGGACATCGAAAACTTATATTTTTAATAGGGTAGACTACCGTCAGAGATGCTGACTTGCAAAGGCCTCGGGATAACACGTTCATAACACTATCATCAGTCATGCCCCTTGATCAAAGTGGGGAATGAAATAAAAGTTTAAGAACCACTGGCTTAACAAGTTACCTGCAGTCCAGAACACACAGAATCTGTTGCAATATTCTGATGATATCGGCGATGATATCGGCAAATGTTTGTTTTCCAAAGTAAGAATTTCACTTCACCATCCACCTTCGACAATGAATAGCTCATTACACTTGTTACTGTTAAACGTAGGCCTAACTGGTATCATTACAAACATTATTCTGTGTCCTAAAACTGGCATATTTTATGGCATTGTGTCATGTAAGGTTGTTGCAAAATCTAGACAAATGTGTGAGGTGGTCAGCAGGGGAAGATTGAGACACACATTGGATTGTGTTATTACTTGAACATTCCACACTATCCACAGCTGTGGTATCAGGGGCAGGAGGATTACTGTTAGCGCAGGCTTTATATAAAATTCTTCAACAGAAGGCCTCGAATGCAGGCTTGCCCAAAATAAAGGCCTACAGTAGGTTAAATAACAGACCCGCCACAATGTGCGGTATGATGCTTTTTTACGAGCAATATGTTTTTGGTGCCCTACGCACACTGCGTGTTCTTAAATAACAATGATCATCAGTAATATTCGACCATTAATTTGTGTAAATGGGCTATGCATTGGGTCAGACGCAGGGGTCATATTCACAAAGCCTTTTGTCTTACCACTAGGAGTAGGCTATACTCCTAAATAGCAATAAAATATTTTAGCTAGGAGTTTCTCTTATTAAGTTATTCACAAAGCCTTTCAGACCTACTCTTAGTAAGGAAAAATGACAACTCCTAAACTAAGAGCAAAGATTCTGGAGCAGAGCGCTCTAGAATCTTTGACCAAGAGTGAGTGAGTCTTCGTTGCTATGGATGACGTTATTACTCATGCACGAGCTTGACTGAAGTGACCACCAAAGATTCTAGAGCATGACCACCTTGATTGGCTGATTGGCTGATGATTGTAATGCGGGCATGATTCCAAACACCTCCCTTACGATGATGAGTGACAGGTAACAGGTCTGAGAATACGTGCGCTACACAAGGACGGAAGATGATGAATAACTGGGGCCGTAGGCTATTCACAAAGCCTTTTATCTTACCACTAAGAGTAGGCTACTCCTAAATCGCACTAAAAGATTTTAGCTTGGAGTTTTCTCTTAAAAGTTATTCACAAAGCCTTTCAGACCTACTCTTGGTAAAGAAAAATGACAACTCCTAAACTAGGAGTGAGTCGGTGCTATGGATGACGTCATTACTCATGCACGAGCTTGACTGAAGTGACCACCTTGATTGGCTGACGATTGTAACGCGGGAATGATTCCAAACACCTCCCTTCCGATGATGGGTGACCGGTGACAGGTCGGAGAATGCGTGCGCTACACAAGTAGTGCGAAAGACGGAAGATGATTATTAACTGAATAAAAAGGCCTAGCCTAAATGAATAAAGAGTAAGGCAAAACAAATAGCCTAGTAGCCTAACGAAACATAGGCCTATGGATTGATGCAGTATCTTTGCAACATTATTAAATTAATCTGTCACCATATGCCTAGGCTATGTTTGCAAAGAGGAGAACATTTTAATTTATTCACAATGAAACGTTACATTTAATTTACATGTTAACAATGAGTAGTTTTGGTTGTTGTTGGTGGCGTTATTGCATCCCTTTTATGAATGCAAAATTGTTCCCTCGCGATTGGAAGCTCCTGTTGCCGCATAGGCTACGCATTTCAAATCATTGCAACGTAAAATGCCACAAAAAGCTGTTTATGAATAGGTCTTAGTGAGTTAGGAGTCCTCTCGACTTATCTTAAGCTGTCCCAGACTTAGGTGCTACTTTTAGGTCTAAAATGCTTCGTGAATTACTTTTAGTGAAAAAAAAATTAGGAGTCCTAAAGTTAGGAGTGACACGCCCATTATTTTTAGGAGTTGCTCCTAAATTCGCCAGTTAGGAGCTGCTTTTAGCCTTAAAATTCTTTGTGAATACGGCCCCTGAATCAAAAGGCCTAGCCTAAATGAATCAAGAGTAAGGCAAAACAAATAGCCTAGTAGCCTAATGAAACATACGGATTGATGTAGTATCTTTGTAACATTATTAAATTATTCTGTTACTATGCCTACGTTTGCAAAAGAGAACATTTTAATTTGATTCACAATAATGTTACATTTAATTTACATGTTGACAATGAGTAGCCTAGTTTTGGTTGTTGTTGGTGGCGTTATTGCATGTTAGTTATGCCTACAATGCAAAATTGCTTCCTCACGATTGAAAGCTCCTGTAGCTGCATAGGATTTCAAAACTATATTTGTGAATAGGTCTGTGAGTTAGGAGTCCTCTCGACTTCTTTTAAGCTGACACAGAGGTGGGAAGGTGTGATTTGTTGGGGGCAGGGCCGGATTAACTGGGCACAATTGTCTGATGGCCCCCCTTCCCCCCAGCCAACGTGAATCGGGTGGTTAGTTAATAGGCCTATCGTGAAGATTTTTTCTGCCATCTAAGGCACGAGCGCATCTATGAGGCCAAGCCTCACCAAGTAGCTCGTTTGTTTACAACTAACATTCCATTTAATTAAACTGCTTTATAGACTATGCCGAAACAGAACTGAAGAGCTGTGGACGGCACTGCACGGCATGCCCAATGAAAATAAATTAACACAACGCAACACAACACAGACCCCGCTTCTCTTGCGTCAGTCACTGAAATGAACGAAACACAGAACCCGCTTCTCTCACGGCAGTCACTGACAGTAACCTAGAATAAATGCATGGGGAAAAACACTTCCCCATGACAAAGACATCGTAAAACACTGAAAGTTAATATTTTGTCACTATAACATACATCTGTCCTCCATTTGATCTGTCTGTCAAATGTGTTATGTTCCAAGTAGCCTAGTGTGTAATTCTGCTTCATAAAGTTGAACAATACATTTGCTTATTTCACAGAAAAATATAAATAGCCAGTTAGGGTCTACAGTGCAGAGTTGGTAAGTTATGGTAGGCCAACTTGGAGTGAACATACAAACAGGGGAAATTCTTTCTCTAGTAGCTGAGTAGCCTCAGGTGCGCACGTAGACATAAGGCCGAACATGCAAGCGCCAATGAATCGTGCTCTCACGACAATCACGCCATTAAACTTAAATAGGTTAACATCACTCTTAAGTTCGCCTTCAAGCAAGGAAAACGATGATTTGAAGACATCTGTTTCGTTGGAAGGGCAAGGGGTAGCAACAGGGCAATACAGAGACAGGCCCGATGGCAGGGCTGTTATGAGAGTATTAAAATATGGGATATTCTACAGGAAAACATTAAAACGGCAAGACAGCGGGGAAAAGTTAAAATATGTGATAAAACATGGAAAAAGTTGGCATGCATTGTTTCTGTTAGGTTTACAGTTCTTAAGGACCCAATCGCAGACGGCTCAGATCAGTGACTAGGTATTCTTTTAATTAGCAAGACACAGGTATCAGTAGTGATGTGCCCAATGAAGCGAGGCTTCGGAGCTTGTGTCGAGCAGAATGGGGCGTGCCAGATGAAGCCCCGGTTTGAGGCTTGTGTCGTTTCCATAAAATCACGTGACTGATGACAAACGAGGCCTCTGTTTGTGAGTGTGACGTCTGAAGCTTTGTTTGGGACACACACCCACGTGACTGCTTCGGAATCTAATTCAAAGGCTTTGAATTGCGTGAACCAGGGCACCCGCTCTAGTGTCGGAATGAGTTGTGTTGTATTGCAAGAGTCAGGCTAATGGGTAGCTCTGTTTTATATAGGATGCTTTCTCTGTTTGGGAATTTACCTTCTTTTCTTTCCGGAAAATGTCCATAATATAATGCACATAGAAATAAAGAAGAAATAGCCTAAAGCTTTGCCATTTAGAAACGTGTCTGTGTTGCAATCTTGTCTCAACTTCAATCATGTAATTTAAAAGCAATACAGGCTAATAATTTCTATGTAGGCCTAACAATAATGGCTGACATAATATTTTCCTTTTATTGAAAGTTTGATTCATGAAACGTCAAAACATGTCGGGCCATATAGGGTTTGGTTTAATTAGGCGCCTGGTCGTTTCCTTTTCACTCTCGTCCATAGCGTGTTGAGGTTGATAATACTTCATCCTGGTCCAGAAGCTAAGTAGTGTCTACTGCGGTCGTTAAGTGGATGG
>NC_055957.1:1050000-1085000 GCF_018492685.1 Alosa sapidissima | reverse complement strand
CCGTGAAAGGCCGAAGAAGATTGGGAAGGCTGCGTCGCGTCCGCGCGCGTTTGTAATCATAGTACACTACTACGATGTCCGTGACCAGATTCTCCGACGAGCATCTGAGGCATCCCCACTACAACGCAACGGCAACAGACTGTCCATCTTCCCTGACTTCACGGCTGAGGTAGCAAAGAAACGTGCGGCATTTACCCCTGTGAAGAAGATTCTACATGATCCCCCTTCTATCAAATTCGGACTGTTTTTTCCCCGGACAGTTTTTTCACACTGGGAACGGGTGAGGTTCACAAATTTACTAATCCTGACAAAGCAATGGCCTTTGTGACAACCACAGTGAGTGAAACCATAGAGTAGAGGGAATTTTGAACAACCATGTTTGTGTAGGCTACTTGTTATGTTGGATGCCAAATTGTAATTCTACTAAGCTGACATATAAATATCAATCAGCTGATTTTTTTTTCCACCCAGTAGTCCTCATCTAATAGCATTGGCTATTTACAGTGCATGCAGACATGCAGACATGCACTCTTTTGCTTGTGTACTGTCACAGTTTTCAGTTTTTTCCCTTATAAAAACAAAGAAAGAAAAAAGAAATGGGAACAACAATATTGTGCTTTTTTGTTATTTTAACACTCTACATTTAGGCTTTAGCCGAGTACTTGCCCAGTGGGCCTGGAAGTGAAGTTCCATTAAGAGTTTAATGTGTTCTTTAGGGAGGGGTGCGTGCGTTAGGTTCAGGTTGACGCTTCAGCAGTCTTTGGTTTGTATCTGTGTGTATGTTTACTATGTTTTTTCTTTTTACTTTTTGTATGTGTATGGGCCTTCTAATTTGTGTAGTTTCAACACCAGATTCTTTATTATAAGTTTACGCTTACTACTGTATCATTATCTACTGTACATTTTCTGCCTCCATTCTTGCCGTAATATGAACCCCCAAAGTATTCCAAAACCCACTCTTCAACATGGGGGACATGCACTCAAATTTACAAGCTGGAATGTAAAAGGACTGAATGAACCAGTCAAGAGAAGCAAAGTTCTTCATCATCTTCAAACTCTTAGGACCCACATCGCTTTCCTACAGGAAACGCACTTGAAAACAGATAAACATTCTTTGTTGCAGAAACGATGGGTTGGCCAGGTGTATCACTCACAGCTCGGCTGCAAGGGGAACTGCAATTCTCATTCACAAGTCTGTTCCATTTACTTTGTCAAAAACCAAACTAGATAAGAATGGAAACACTTTATAACACCCCAGTGACTTTAGCAAATGTGTATGACCCCAATTGGGGTGACGAAAATGTTTTCAAATCCTTTTTGTCTTCTTTCCAAGATATGCAGTCTCAGTGCCACATCTTAGGTGGTGACTTTAACTGTTGGTTGAATCCTTCTTTAGACCGCTCCTCTATGAATAGCAAGCCTCAAACAAAGTCAGCTAAACTAATCAAGTCGTTTTTAAAAGAATTTCATGTATCTGATGTCTGGCGGTTCCTGAACCCAACTAATAGAGCTTATTCCTTTTTCTCAAATATGCACCACACATTCACACGTATAGACTATTTTCTATTAGATAATCGTTTCCTTCCTGCTGTGCACTCATGTACATATAACCCCATAGTTATCTCCGATCATAGTCCTGTAACTCTGGAACTTAACTGGACAGGTCATACAAAAGCCACGTCCACCATGGCGTTTTAACACTCGTCTACTATCAGACGACGATTTTGTGCAATTCATGTCCACCAATATTGATGTGTTTATCAAGGTCAACAAAACTGCAGACACTTCCCCCTCTATCCTATGGGAGACATTTAAGGCATTTGCCAGGGGCATCATCATTTCTTATGCAAGCTACGAGAAAAGACAGAGAGAAAAAAGAATTGCAGAACTTCTATCTCAGATTTCACAACTTTACCAAACGTACGCCTCTTCTCCCTCCCCAGATGTGTATAAGCAGAGACTGGTATTACAATCTGAATTTAATAACTTGTCAAGCACTCTTGCTGAAGACCTCCTTTTAAAATGTAGATACACTCTATATGAACAAGGTGATAAATCCAGCAAACTGCTAGCTCATCAACTGAGTAGCAAAACCTCAGCACAACTAATTCTGAAGATAAATCCTTCCTCACAGGACGCTCGTTTAACTTTAAAATTCCTTGAATCCTACCTCACAGGACGCTCGTTTAACGTATCATGGCTTGGTCAGCTATCCGCACCTCACCATCTCACCACAGGTGTCCCCCAGGGCTCAGTGCTGGGCCCCCTCCTCTTTGCTATCTACACCACCTCCTTGGGACAGATTATCCGTTCGCACGGCTTCTCATACCACTGCTATGCAGACGACACACAGCTCTATCTGTCCTTTCCACCTGACGACCCCCTGGTTTCAGCACGGATCTCGGATTGCCTTTCAGACATAGCTACATGGATGAAGGCACACCACCTCCAGCTGAACCTCTCAAAGACTGAACTGCTGGTCATCCCAGCTAAACCTACCATACACCACGACATCAACATCAAATTTGACTCCCTGTCTGTTTCACCGACCAGGACTGCAAGAAATCTAGGAGTTGTTCTTGACAACCAACTAAACTTCTCAGATCATGTTGCCTCAGTCGCCCGGTCATGCCGTTTTGCACTCTACAACATACGGAAAATCAGGACTTACTTGACTCAAGATGCTACCCAACTTCTGGTTCAGGCAATAGTCATCTCACGACTCGACTACTGCAATGCCCTCCTGACAGGTCTCCCAGCCTGCGCAGTGAAACCACTTCAGATGATCCAGAACGCGGCGGCGCGCCTGGTCTACAACCAACCCAAAAGGGCACATGTTACCCCGCTGCTCATCCAGCTACACTGGCTACCTATGGCGGCCCGCATCAAATTCAAGTCTCTAACGCTTGCCTACAAAGTAGTCTCCGGTTCTGCTCCCACCTACTTGAATGCCCTCATACAGACTTACACTACCTCCAGACCGCTGCGCTCCTCTGACGAACGACGTCTAGCTCTACCACCGGTACGCTCAAGCCAATCCAAACTTTTCTCATCTGTTGTTCCTCGTTGGTGGAACACACTGCCAGTTCCTACAAGGGCAGGGACATCCTTTTCCACTTTCAAAAAACTCCTGAAGACCCAGCTCTTTAGAGAACATCTACTCTCATAGCAACACTTACAACAAGTCTTACTGATCCTAGCACTCACCAGCCGTTTTAAACTGACAAGTAACTGTTAAAAACAGCACTCACCGACGCACTTATTCTTACTGTACTCTAATGTTTTTTTTTTTAAACTGTCCTAAAAATTGTGAGAATCGTTCTAAAAAACTTACTGTTTACCATGTTGTTAGTCGCTTTGGTTAAAAAGCGTCAGCCAAATGTAATGTAATGTAATGTAATGTAATAAATACACCAACAGGGACTACAGTTGATCCAGAACAAATAAATGTCCAATTCAAAACTTACTACTGTCACTTATACACTTCTGGGGCACAGGGCGGAATATCTGAATTAGACTCTTAATTCTCAGAATCTTCCTATTCCCAGCTTAGACGAAACCTCAGCGTCAGATTTAGAACAGCCAATCACATTAGATGAGATCTCCAGCGCAATCCGTGCAATGCAAAGTGGTAAATGTCCAGGCCCAGATGGCTTCCCTGTAGAATTCTATAAAATGTTCTGATCTATTGACCCCATTTCTGATCTATTGACCCCTCTCTTGCTTGAAATGTTCTGGGGGGGGGGGGGGGGGGCTAGACATTTTATTACATAACATTTTAATAGCCTCCATTAGATTAGAACACCAGAGGATTACAATATAATATATCTATTATTTTATATCCTGATACAAAAATATTTTTCTGAATGACTGATATTTATGACAGCACACTTTATGCAGATTAGCCTATAGCCTAGGCCTACTATTTTTTATTACAACTCTACCTCTTTAATTCAGCTGTCTGGTTGAAGCCTGGAAATATTGTAAACAAAGTAACATAGTTGGCTAGCTTAGCCTATCATAGTCTACTAATTGGACTGTTCAGTTTCCCCATGTGTGTTTAAGTTTCAAGGTAATACTTGTTCTCCTTGGGACAGGCCCTTTTGGGAAACGTTGGTATTGAGATGATCAGTCAACTTCAATGCAAGAGTTTTAAACAAATATGTGCAGCATGCTAATGATGCTAAGCGGATTTAATAGTAATTTAGCTAGTCGTCTATGCATCCTTGCTTTCACGATTGTGAATGTCTTATTTAAGTCACGCGTGTTCATTGAGCAGGAGAGGGAGGGAGCGCGAGAGAGAGCGGGGCAAGGAGAGGGGGTTTACCTCTATACTGTTTGGTAAAGTTGCACACATAGTCTACAATGAAAGCAAGGAGAGGTATGAAATTAGTATTTATTTATTTATTTGTTTTTGGACAACGTAGGCTACCGATAAGTAAAGCGGGAGTTGTGGGTTGCTTTTGCGGCCGCGTAAGCTGCAAAGCACTGCGTGAAACACTAGAAAGGGTGTGTCGCGATTCTGCCTTTTCACACCGTGACACAGTATCGTGGATATATGAATGTCGCGATTTTCCTTGGAGAGACATGAGCTAACATGAGCTAATTCTCTATAACGCACCTGGCTTCTCTCTCACCTTCTTAGCGAGCTCGACCACATGTTTTAAAAGATAGTCTGTCATCCAGCCAGATGCCCAGATATTTATAGTGACTGACTCGCTCAATGTCTTCCCCATTAAGAGAGTGAATTCTATGGACATCATGGATAGTTTTTCTTGCTTTAGAAAAGACCATGAATTTTGTTTTAGACTCGTTCAGGATCAATTTAAGGCTATGCAGGGATTGTTGTACACAGTCAAAAGCACATTGAAGATGTGCTACTGATTGCTCCACTGTAGGTGCAGAAGAATGCAAAACCGTGTCATCTGCATAGAAGTCACCGCATACAAGTGTGCTTTACAATGTTCTATAGAGGCACAGATGTCATTTCTGTACAGCGTGAAGAGTAGTGGGCCCAAGATAGAACCTTGTGGAACACCATTTTTTTTATCTCCAAAGTGTCTGACTTTATTCCTGCAGCATCTATCTATACATTGTGTCCTGTCAGTGAGATAGCTTAGAAACCAGCAAAGGGAGCCAGTATCAAACCCCAAGGAGGCCAGTTTTTCAATAAGCTGTGTGTTCGATAAACAAGGCTGCACAGTATAGGCCTATTATCAATAGTGGAGGCTGCACAGTATAGGCCTATTATCAATAGTGGAGGCTGCACAGTATTGCCTATTATCAATAGTGGAGGCTGCACAGTATTGCCTATTATCAATAGTGGAGGCTATGTCATGTTATGTCATTTACTAGAGTTGCTGCAGTGATGATACTGTGGCCAGCTCTGAAACCTGATTGGTCAGGACTTTGAATGGAATTGGAAGACAGGAAGGCATAAAGTTGTTAATTTACAAAAGATTCTAATATCTTGGCCAGACAGGAGAGCTTAGAAATGGGCCTGTAATTATTCAGATCGTTACGATCACCATCTTTATGTAGGGGCATTATAAGGGCTCATTTCCAGTAAGGGGCAGTATTATGGAGTGCAGTATTATGGAGTGCAGTACTTTGGAGTGCAGTACTAGGCAGTATTATGGAGTGCAGTACTATGGAGTGCAGTATTATGGAGTGCAGTACTAGGCAGTATTATGGAGTGCAGTACTATGGAGTGCAATATTATGGAGTGCAGTACTAGGCAGTATTATGGAGTGCAGTACTAGGCAGTATTATGGAGTGCAGTACTATGAAGTGCAGTACTATGAAGTGCAGTACTAGGCAGTACTATGGAGTGCAATATTATGGAGTGCAGTACTATGAAGTGCAGTACTAGGCAGTACTATGTAGTGCAATGCTGTTTTTTTTTGATACTCAGAAAACTGCAGTTTTAACACTTGAAGTGCAATTATTTATTGTAAGGGTGTGGCTGCATTATTTTGAAAGTTAGTTTCAGATAGATTGAAGGTTAGCTTCAGATAGCTAGAAGGTTAGCTTCAGACTAGGGCTGGGCGATATGGACCAAAACTGATATCCCGATATTTTGGGGCTGATCGGCGATATACGATATCGATACGATATTGATATTTCAAAGAGAAAGAGCGAAGTGCTTCATATATTCACTCAACACAACAATTATGACAACACAGCCAGTTTTAATTATATTCATTTCAGACTGCTCTAACAGAGCTGTGCAAAAAAGTGTAAACAATACCAATAGGCTACAGTTGCTCTGATAAAGCTGTGCAAATAACAAAAGACCAAAAGTTGATCCTGACTGACAATGCAGGCCTACATTGTACTGCACAATGCAATATTTTGGGCACAAAAATATTGAAAAAACCTGCAGTTTTGTCACACAATGCAGTTTTTTTACCTGTAAGGGTTTGATAGGGCCTAGATGACAAGCAAATGTAGCCTATGATGGCCTAGACATGTTGCTATCAACAACAAAAATAGTTTTAAACAATTAGGCTACTTAAACAACGTAACTGAGTCACTCATTAAGAGTGTGATAGACGTTACCGTCGTTTTGTATGCGTTCATTTTTGCATGTTCCGGTTCGTAAGAAAAATCCCTATGCACGATTGAATGGGGTTTAAGGAATCATAAAAAATGATGTCCCTAACTGCTCGCGAGTCCCCGCGTGCATATCCTCTTAATAAAATCAGCGTGTAGGTTGTCTCCCTGAGGACTTTAGATCTGTTACTGTATATCGCTAAACGCAAGCATTCATCAGTGTATTTAAATTAGCTAGTACCAAAAATGACATTTTACCGTGAGTCGAAGAGCTGTAAACAGTGTTAACTTAAATCTGCGTGTACAAAACCGCTTGGAGCTCCAGTGGAATTTTGATTTCACAACAAGAATTCTCAGTCTAGCCGTTGATGTGCAGACGGAATAGGCATCAGCAACCTCTGATCAAGGTAAACAAAATCTGACTCAGTGTCCGTCATGTTTGAAAGTTTGTAGTGCTGCGAGGGAGAACGTGCACACGCAACGGGCGCAGTTGAGCAGAGCTGCGGCTATCTGAATGGTCTGAACACAGAAGAGCAAGTGGCTTTGATAAAATGGCCCACTAGTTGACATAATACCGGTATTACGATATTGTCTCAACTACATATCGTTTTCAAAAATATATCGGTCGTAGTCGTAATACCGATATATCGCCCAGCCCTACTTCAGACAAAACTGAATTAGCTGGAAGATTATTTTCAGATATGGCTGCATTAGCTAGAAGGTTAGCTTCAGAATAAACTGGATTAGCTAGAAGGTTATCTACTGACGCAGATGCAGGGAAAGGCTTTAGGTGAGTGTTAGCTTCAGGTGACTGTTACGCGTGTGCGTGCGTGAGTGTGTTTCCGTGCGTGCGTCAGTGTGTTTCCGTGCGTGTGTGCGTGCTTGAGTGTGTTTACGTGTGTCAGCTGTCAGCTCACTGCGTGAGTCATTGTGTTATTTGCCCCCAGACGAGTCATTGTGTTATTTGCCCCAGACGAGTCATTGTGTTATTTGCCCCCAGACGAGTCATTGTGTTATTTGCCCCAGACGAGTCATTGTGTTATTTGCCCCAGACGAGTCATTGTGTTATTTGCCCCAGACGAGTCATTGTGTTATTTGCCCCAGACGAGTCATTGTGTTATTTGTTATTGTTTGTTTGTTGTGTTATTTGTGTTATGTAGACGAGCGCATCTGCTCTCCCCCCTTCATGCTGCTGGATGAACCATGTGGACCAGACACACAGGAGCAGATGAAGCAGCACGGCCTCACCTACCCCTTCAGTGGGTACACACACACACACACACACGCACCTCACCTACCCCTTCAGTGGGTACACACACACACACACACACACACGCACCTCACCTACCCCTTCAGTGGGTATACACACACACACACACACCTCACCTACCCCTTCAGTGGGTACACACACACACACACACGCACGCAAGCACGCACACACACACTACACACACACCTCACATACCCCTTCAGTGGGTACACACACACACACACACACACACCTCACCTACCCCTTCAGTGGGTATACACACACACACACACGCACACGTACGCACACACACACACACACACCTCACCTACCCCTTCAGTGGGTACACAAACACACACGCACGCACACACACATGCACACACACACTACACACACACACAAACACATCACCTACCCCTTCAGTGGGTATACACACACACACACACACACCTCACCTACCCCTTCAGTGGGTACACACACACACACACACACACACACACCTCACCTACCCCTTCAGTGAGTACACACACACACACACACACACACACACTCACACACACCTCACCTACCCCTTCAGTGAGTACACACACACACACACACACACTCACACTCACACACACACCTCACCTACAGTGGGCATTAGTGTTGCACGGTGTATCGATACTAACTACGATGCCTTCACGCAAAAAACGATACGATTTCCGACATTTTTAGAATCGATACTTTATTAAAATTAACGTTCTGTGTCTGCGTGAACTGCTGCTCTCACTGCTCCTTGCACGCATCTAGGCAAGTGGGTGTGTCAAGCAGGCAGCTCTGAGTGAGTGAGTGCGCAGCCAACGTCAACATACAGTAGTTCTTTGCCGACCGTCCTCGGCCTTGTGGATAAAACAAAAGGTGAAGTGAAATCTGCAACTATTTCGGATACATCACGAATAGTGAAGGCAAGCCATCAGGTACACAGAGGCCCGTGGAACTTGGAACTTGGCTAAACACCTCACAGAAATATCCCAACATTTCTTTTTAAAGAATGACAGGTTAACAAATATGCTCTAGAAAACACGACTACATGGTTAGTGCCAAGTTCTTCTCTTCTGTTTTAGTCTAGCCTAAGTGAAACGAGTATGGTTCTCTGGGATAAAGCGAACCTTCCTTCATCAATGAATTTTGACGAGACATAACGAGCTGTAATCATTTTGACGAGACATAACGAGCTGTAATCATAGGGTGCTAACGTGATGAAAGCGCAATGTTCACGCCAGAATAACATTACCATAACTTGTAAATAATCTATTTCATGTTCGGTCAGTACTACTGGTAATATTTGTCATGGCATGTAGACTGCAATTTGTTCAATAAGTATTGCCCAGATGTAGGATAGGCTACCCGAAATGCGCTAATTAAAGCCCACAGCATATAATATCACCAAAGCGTGTTGAGTCCTAATAATAATAACGGGTTATTGTTACATGGTAGCAAATCATGTTATCAAAGAAATAGACATAGGCTAATGTAGGAATGCACACAGACATATTGCAACAGGTAATGGTGTAGGCCTATCTGACGAAGACCTGAGTGGTTGGAACGTCGTACTTGTACACTGGGCGCAAAGAAGACTATCCTCACATTTTTCCCTTTGCAACTGTCAAAGAAATCCCATGAACACGGGAAGGCCTAGGGAAGCCTATACTGTACATCAGATGGCCTAAAGATTAGGCCCCTCTGCATAGCATTCAGTGATTTGCATGCAGTAATTTCAACACTGACCTTGATCTAGCCTAGTTTGGCTATTTAAAGCTACTTTATTGGCAAAACACAACACAATGTAAATTAACTATAACAAAAAATAAAGGACTTAATCACACAAAGTAGGCCTACTATTTTACTGACTATAAAAATAATAATTATGTAGGAAGTTTAGAATGCAGAATTGACCTGCACACTACAAAAGTGCACCGAATTCAACACAAATGACTCAATACACTTGGAGGAGGTATGAGTCCTTTCTTTTCGAGATATCTTAGGATTTCGCCGTAGTATCGTTTCAGTATCCAGCATCGTGATATTTATGGCAGGTATTGTATCGAAGTCATAATTTTGGTATCGTGACAACACTAGTGGGAATCGCTTTTTAAATGGCCACTTAATTCACGCATTACGAGGCGTGAAGCTGCGTGAAGCTTTAGTACCACTTTCAGCCACTGTACCTCACTCTGCCTGCCGCCCCTTCTGAAAAAGCAGGAGGCTACCATTAAACATAATTGTTGCCGAGCGGAATCCCAGCCTACGAATTCAATAACAAAATAAATCATGCATAATTAATCATTACCTCGATTTAGGCTACTTGGGTATGGCTTAAGGCTTGACTACACGGTGGTAACGCAAATTGAAATAGAAATTTGCTGTCTACATTATTGTCAGTGTTGAGGGTAACGCAACTACGCAAATCAAAACAGTGGTGTGATAATTGAGCCAGTAGAGAAATAACTGTTCAGAACTAGAAATGCAATTCCAAGGAATTACCAGTGCATGAAAATGCTAAAGTTGTGATGTAAAATATCATGTATAGTTAAAACAGATAATACAGAAATGGTTACTACGGTGATGCTAGGATAGACATGGTGGTTGCATAGCTTAATAAAAGTTGATAGTTTAAAAGTAGACTGTTTAAAAGCTGAATGTAGATAGTTTAAAAGTTGTTGATAGACAGTAGATAGTAAGTTGTTGATAGACAGCTAGTTTAATAGATAGTTTAATGATAGTTTAAAAGTAGACCGTTTAAAAGTTGAAGGTAAATAGTTTAAAAGTTGTTGACAGACTGGAAGTTGAATGAATGTTGATATTCAAATAGTTTAATGGCTGTGTATAGGTAGATATTTGACGATAACTGAAAGTTGGAATGGCTCTAATGTTTGCTAGCAGTTATGCTAAGATTTGTAATTCTGCTAACCATGCTACTTAGCTAATGTTTTATAGTAGTGCTAGCAATGCTAACATGCTAACCATGCTACTTAACTAACATTTTCTAGCAGTTTTGCTAAACATTTTCTAGCAGTTTTGCTAAACATGCTAACTATGCTAGTAATGTTAACATGCTAACTATGTTAACCATGTGACTTATTAACCAAGCTTATCATTTTTAGAAGTTATGCTAACTAACATGCTAACATGTTAGCATGCTAACCATGTTACTTAGCTAACCTAGCTAATCATTTTTAGCAGTTTTGCTAAAAATGCTACCTAGCATGCTAACATGCTAGCATGCTAACTATGTTAACCATGTTACTTAGCTAACTTAGCTAATAATTTTTAGTAGTTATGCTAACTATGCTAACTAACATGCTAACATGTTAGCATGCTAACCATGTTACTTAGCTAACCTAGCTAATCATTTTTAGCAGTTTTGCTAAAAATGCTACCTAGCATGCTAACATGCTAGCATGCTAACTATGCTAACCATGTTACTTAGCTAACTTAGCTAATCATTTTTAGCAGTTTTGCTAAAAATGCTAACTAGCATGCTAACATGCTAACTATATTAACCATGTTACTTAGCTAACTTAGCTAATTATTTTTAACAGTTATGCTAAAAATGCTAACTAGCATGCTAACATGCTAGCATGTTAACTATGCTAACTATGTGACTTAGCTAACCTAGCTAATCATTTTTAGCAGTTTTGCTAAAAATGCTAACAATGCTAGCAATGCTAACTTTGCTAACCATGCTAACTAGCTACAGTGGGTAGGAGTCATAGTTGATGAAAAGTGTTGACAGTTGATGACAAGTTAAAAGTTGTTAGACAGCTAGTGAATGTATATAGTTTAAAAGTTGAATGTAGATAGTTTAAAAGTTGTTGATAGAAAGCTAGTTTAATAGATAGATAGTTTAATGATAGTTTAAAAGTAGACCGTTTAAAAGTTGAATGTAAAAAGTTAATGGGTTACATTTTTACAGTGGATTATTGTAGTGAGGACTTTTATTTGGAAACAGTTTTGGGCAGAGGAAACAGTTGAATAGGATGTGTAGTCTTAATAGGGCCAGATTGTATGCTTAAAGCCTGAGGCTGCAGGTGGCCTGAACACCTGCCATAGGATTCTAATTCCTTAACGGCCGTATTATGATGTCACAATCGGCAATGTTAAGTCTATGGGGATTTTTAAAAAGTTTTTCTTTAATAGTTTAAAAAGTATAAAAGTTTCAAAGTTGAAAAGACATAGCAGCTTGGTCCGTTTGAAGACCTACGTTACAAAGTTTGAATGAGGTTTCTAAGTTAAACTGTTCAAGAGAAATTGCGTACGGAAAAAGTGGTAAGCGGAATAATAATAATAAGAAGAAGTTGCCTAGGAAGAACAGTACAGTGCATTTTCATGCACTGTAATTAATCTGTAGCCTTGGGTAGGCTTCTGCAGAAAACAATGTTGGCGATTTAATACTATCTAGCGACATTTTTAACAGGCTACGCTATAGAGGCTTAAACAACTATGACCCACGTTTTGGTTTCGTAAATTAATTTGCCCTACTTCTTGACTGCAATGTAGTCAATTGACTGCTTGACATGTCATTTTTATTTTTCTGTACAATAAACAAATACATCTGCTTTATGCCGCAGAATTACATTCATATTTAGAACTTACATAGTCCAATGCATCGTTACACTACGTTAGTGTTTCCCAAAACCATAGTAGCAACAAATGTTCGCAACCACTATCGTAAAGTTGTGTAGTTACAACTACACCTCTCGACCTGTGGTAGAATGCTAGTAGAAGCATAGTTCCGGGGATCTTCATGTCAAAGACGTCACTGACGCCAGTTATTTGTTTGCAAATTAATCATTATAAATATATTTAGGTTTCTAATTGATATTTACACTTCTAACCACCATACATCCATATTTTAAAATGCCAAAGGCAGAAAATACATAAATTAAAAGTCAATTTGCAGCCATGTGCACGTAAGTAAAAGTCACACACCTGCAGATAATAATAAGGTGGTGCGCACTTTTTGACGAGTCATTTGAGAATATGTAGCCTTTGATTTTCATGGAGGGGGGGGTTCCTTGTTAGTTTACGCAAACCAGGCCAAGAAGGCTGATTCTGATTTTGATAATATGATCTGCACAAAAGATAAACTTAGGTAAACAACAATGTCAATATTGTTGTCAAAATCTTAACCCAGATTCGAACTCTTGGACAGGGGACTGATAACTGCTGCGCAACGGCAGCCATCTGCCGGCCTTAACGCAATGCGCCACAGAATTATGTGCAGGTGCCCGTTCACGTGCTACTAAACGTCATTAACCACCTTAGTCCAGACTACTGAAGTTTGGAAACTATCATGGTCCAAACTTACAAAGTACTATGTAAGTACGACAGTTTTGGGAAACAGTCGTAACTTACATGTTGGTTAGTTGAACGATGCATCATGTTAGTAAAAAGCTAACCTCCGTAGTTGTACGGGAAACGCACCCCAGATCAGCTTGTAAGCCATTAGCAATCTGTTTATTTTATTTTATGAAGCCTATACAGTAGATCACTTGCCACATTCTCACTTTCAATAGACAGATGCAATAGCCATTGGTCAAGTATTGAGTATAAAGCAATTAAGATAGTAACCTATACAAAAAGTACTTCATACTATCATAAAAATTTGTTAAAACGAATAGTATTTTGCAACTTGACAAAACACTGGATTAAATATCATAGGCACAGGAGAAAACTTGTACATCCATTGGCCCGTGGGGAGATCACATGCCAGTTGCCTCTCCCTTCAGTGCTATGACTCTGTTGATGACTTTGTCCAGATGGTCTATGTATTTATTGCAATGTTCGGCTGTGAGCTTGTTCCGCCAAAAAAAAATATTGCAGATATCAATGCGTCTTTGTTCATGGGTTTGGCCTCACAGCAGAGGCTTAGACAACTATGACCCACGTTTTGGTTTCGTATATGAATTTATTGACTGCAGTGTATTTAATTGACTGCTTGACAGGTTATTTTTATTTTTCTGTACAATAAACAAATACATCTGCTTTATGCCGCAGAATTACGCACTTGGCCAGCCTATAGAACGGGCACATTTTGGAGAGAATAGAGAATGTACGCACGCAAGAATCTGTAGGCTATTTGTGGCTGGTTACCAGCAAACAATGTTTAATGCATTAACTCAAGACGTCAAACGTCTTCTAAACAATACAAACAGAAAGGATGCAGCAGGCAGCAAATGTAGAAGAGTAATTTCCAGTGGAAGAACAAAATGCTGAATGAAGCCCAAAGATATGAAGGCATATCTGGCAAGTTGTTATTTTTGAAGACGTAAATGGTTGGGCTATAGACCTAGTTTGCAAGGAGACATAAAGCATCAGCATGCCACACTATCCACAGCTGTGGTAGCGGGGGGTAGGAGGATTACTGTTAGCGCAGGATTTATATAAAATTCTTCAACAGAAGGCCTGCCTCGAATGCAGGCTTGCCCCAAAAAAAGGCCTGTGGTTTGCGCAGCCTACAGTAAGTAGGTCTTAGTGAGTTAGGAGTCCTCTCGACTTCTTTTAAGCTGTCTCAGAGGTGGAAAGTTGCGTTCGTTGGGGGCAGGGCCGGATTCATAGACTCTTGGGAACAAATGTCTGATGGCCCCCCCTGCCCCCCAGCCAACGTGAATCAGGCGGTCAGTTAATAGGCCTATATCGTGAAGATTTTTATTGCCATTTAAGGCACGAGCGCATCTGTGAGGCCAAGCCTCACCAAGTAGCCCGTTTGTTTACAACTAACATTACATTTAATTAAACTGCTTATAGGCTATGCCGAAATAGTTTCAACATTTTGAATATCAGTGCTGGGAGAACTAGGAAATGTTCTCAAAGTAGCCTTATGGCTGAAAGCTGCTTGGGATCCCCCCTGTCAAGTAATAACCATACAAAAAGTTAAAAACAGATGACATGATGTGCGTCACTGACATAATGCGCAAATAATATATCCTAGATATACCAATATATTCGAATACATGTGTTTAATTTAGAGGGGATATTCAAACGTCATTTTTGAGCAATTTTGACAGCCCTAGTCCACTGTAGGCTACACCAATCGTCTATTAACACCTTCCACCTAACCCCGGTGAGTGGGGGTCGCTATAATGCGTGTGAAATAGCACCATTGAGTAGCCTATGCGAAATAGCCTTACAATCGTTCCGGTGTTGTGTGCCTTCTGGTTTCTCCACCTACTGGTTTCCTGGCGTGTGCATGCGCTGCAGCAGTTGTCAGACATTCACAAACAAGTTGTTTTAGGCGGTTTGAAGTCGCTTGTCATACGCCATGAGCGCTCGGCTACATTACAGCCACTCGGACAAAAGACATGTAAAAAAATATGTTTTGAAAACTAGCATTAAACTGGATTCGATCCCGCAAACGCAACACACGCGTGACTCTCCCCAGCCTGATTCCCTACTCTTTGAGCCAACTAATATGTTACGTGATACAATTAACTATTGTAGGCTACCATTAATTAATAACGTAGGCAACACCCAGGTAACATGTTGTCCAGGCTATCTGAAACAAGTGGTCGCCCTTCATCTACAACAACTGGTTACCTTGGGCTGCTACAGTCGTCAGTGCACTGTGCACAGTAGGCCTATGCTACTCTTTGTGGTTGATCAACTAAAAATAAAAGATGTATTTGGTGATGACGTTATTGTAGGCCTAGTAGACCTAAATTCTATATGAGACACGATCTACATAGCGCACCAGACCGCGATGTCTTCAAGGGTTGAATGAAGGGAGTTTGCAAAAATTAGCATATTTTTCAAGTCAATAAACATTCTTAATTTTCGAATGTCTTTGTCAGGGAACATCTGACTTTTCAAAACCATAGGCCTGGTAGTCGCTCAGACAAGGAGTTATAAGATAAAGGCAATACCATTTGTGTCACCTAATGCAGTTCAGTGAATTAGCAAGATACCATCAGAAGGCAACAATCATAAAGCACACACACACCCCTCACATACCCCTTCAGTGAGTACACACACACATATGTGTGTGTGTGTGTATGTGTGTGTGTATGTGTGTGTGCGGTTTCTCTGAATTCTCTTCTGCTCTCACTTACAGTTTGTAAAACACGAGTAGCACATGGAACCAACTCCCATGAGGTAAGAGAAATACACACACACACTCTCTCTCACACACACACACACACACACACTCACACACACACACACACACTCTCACACTCACACACACATACACACACACACTCACACTCACTCTCACAGAGCACCTTACCTTACTATGCACAGAGAATCACAGGCTCAGTCCCTGCCTCAGTCATTGCAAGCGCCTCATGCTTAATCACCCACTATGTGGATACTGTTTTAGACTTGATTTAGACGTAAACAGCTGTATGCAGTTTGCTTGCAGCCCTTAATGCCTTAACACACGGATATCATTAGCACGTAAACAGCAGCCCTTAATGCCTTAACACACGGATATCATTAGCACGTAGACAGCAGCCCTTAATGCCTTAACACACGGATATCATTAGCACGTAAACAGCATTAATGCCTTAACACACGGATATCATTAGCACGTAGACAGCAGCCCTTAATGCCTTAACACACGGATATCATTAGCACGTAGACAGCAGCCCTTAATGCCTTAACACACGGATATCATTAGCACGTAGACAGCAGCCCTTAATGCCTTAACACACGGATATCATTAGCACGTAGACAGCAGCCCTTAATGCCTTAACACACGGATATCATTAGCACGTAGACAGCAGCCCTTAACACACGGATATCATTAGCACGTAGACAGCAGCCCTTAATGCCTTAACACACGGATATCATTAGCACGTAGACAGCAGCCCTTAATGCCTTAACACACGGATATCATTAGCACGTAGACAGCAGCCCTTAACACACGGATATCATTAGCACGTAGACAGCAGCCCTTAATGCCTTAACACACGGATATCATTAGCACGTAAACAGCAGCCCTTAATGCCTTAACACACGGATATCATTAGCACGTAAACAGCATTAATGCCTTAACACACGGATATCATTAGCACGTAAACAGCAGCCCTTAATGCCTTAACACACGGATATCATTAGCACGTAGACAGCAGCCCTTAATGCCTTAACACACGGATATCATTAGCACGTAGACAGCAGCCCTTAATGCCTTAACACACGGATATCATTAGCACGTAGACAGCAGCCCTTAATGCCTTAACACACGGATATCATTAGCACGTAGACAGCAGCCCTTAACACACGGATATCATTAGCACGTAGACAGCAGCCCTTAATGCCTTAACACACGGATATCATTAGCACGTAAACAGCAGCCCTTAATGCCTTAACACACGGATATCATTAGCACGTAAACAGCAGCCCTTAATGCCTTAACACACGGATATCATTAGCACGTAAACAGCAGCCCTTAATGCCTTAACACACGGATATCATTAGCACGTAAACAGCAGCCCTTAATGCCTTAACACACGGATATCATTAGCACGTAAACAGCAGCCCTTAATGCCTTAACACACGGATATCATTAGCACGTAAACAGCAGCCCTTAATGCCTTAACACACGGATATCATTAGCACGTAGACAGCCTTAATGCCTTAACACACGGATATCATTAGCACGTAGACAGCAGCCCTTAATGCCTTAACACACGGATATCATTAGCACGTAGACAGCAGCCCTTAATGCCTTAACACACGGATATCATTAGCACGTAGACAGCAGCCCTTAATGCCTTAACACACGGATATCATTAGCACGTAAACAGCAGCCCTTAATGCCTTAACACACGGATATCATTAGCACGTAGACAGCAGCCCTTAATGCCTTAACACACGGATATCATTAGCACGTAGACAGCAGCCCTTAATGCCTTAACACACGGATATCATTAGCACGTAGACAGCAGCCCTTAATGCCTTAACACACGGATATCATTAGCACGTAGACAGCATTAATGCCTTAACACACGGATATCATTAGCACGTAGACAGCAGCCCTTAATGCCTTAACACACGGATATCATTAGCACGTAGACAGCAGCCCTTAACACACGGATATCATTAGCACGTAGACAGCATTAATGCCTTAACACACGGATATCATTAGCACGTAGACAGCAGCCCTTAATGCCTTAACACACGGATATCATTAGCACGTAGACAGCAGCCCTTAACACACGGATATCATTAGCACGTAGACAGCATTAATGCCTTAACACACGGATATCATTAGCACGTAGACAGCAGCCCTTAACACACGGATATCATTAGCACGTAGACAGCAGCCCTTAATGCCTTAACACACGGATATCATTAGCACGTAGACAGCAGCCCTTAATGCCTTAACACACGGATATCATTAGCACGTAGACAGCAGCCCTTAACACACGGATATCATTAGCACGTAAACAGCAGCCCTTAACACACGGATATCATTAGCACGTAGACAGCAGCCCTTAATGCCTTAACACACGGATATCATTAGCACGTAGACAGCAGCCCTTAATGCCTTAACACACGGATATCATTAGCACGTAAACAGCAGCCCTTAATGCCTTAACACACGGATATCATTAGCACGTAGACAGCAGCCCTTAATGCCTTAACACACGGATATCATTAGCACGTAGACAGCAGCCCTTAATGCCTTAACACACGGATATCATTAGCACGTAGACAGCAGCCCTTAATGCCTTAACACACGGATATCATTAGCACGTAGACAGCAGCCCTTAATGCCTTAACACACGGATATCATTAGCACGTAAACAGCAGCCCTTAATGCCTTAACACACGGATATCATTAGCACGTAGACAGCAGCCCTTAATGCCTTAACACACGGATATCATTAGCACGTAAACAGCATTAATGCCTTAACACACGGATATCATTAGCACGTAAACAGCATTAATGCCTTAACACACGGATATCATTAGCACGTAGACAGCAGCCCTTAATGCCTTAACACACGGATATCATTAGCACGTAAACAGCATTAATGCCTTAACACACGGATATCATTAGCACGTAAACAGCATTAATGCCTTAACACACGGATATCATTAGCACGTAGACAGCATTAATGCCTTAACACACGGATATCATTAGCACGTAAACAGCATTAATGCCTTAACACACGGATATCATTAGCACGTAGACAGCAGCCCTTAATGCCTTAACACACGGATATCATTAGCACGTAGACAGCAGCCCTTAATGCCTTAACACACGGATATCATTAGCACGTAGACAGCAGCCCTTAACACACGGATATCATTAGCACGTAGACAGCAGCCCTTAATGCCTTAACACACGGATATCATTAGCACGTAGACAGCAGCCCTTAATGCCTTAACACACGGATATCATTAGCACGTAGACAGCAGCCCTTAACACACGGATATCATTAGCACGTAAACAGCAGCCCTTAATGCCTTAACACACGGATATCATTAGCACGTAGACAGCAGCCCTTAACACACGGATATCATTAGCACGTAGACAGCAGCCCTTAATGCCTTAACACACGGATATCATTAGCACGTAGACAGCAGCCCTTAATGCCTTAACACACGGATATCATTAGCACGTAGACAGCAGCCCTTAATGCCTTAACACACGGATATCATTAGCACGTAGACAGCAGCCCTTAATGCCTTAACACACGGATATCATTAGCACGTAGACAGCATTAATGCCTTAACACACGGATATCATTAGCACGTAAACAGCAGCCCTTAATGCCTTAACACACGGATATCATTAGCACGTAGACAGCAGCCCTTAAAGGAGAATTCCGGTGTGATATTGACCTAAAGTGTGTTGAAACATGATACTGAGTGTGAACGTATGTCTCATAGCCCATCTCGGCTTGTCCCCTGCACTCCAAAATCTGGCGCTAGTTAGCAGATGCTACCAACTGCTTTTTCAATGGTGGTGCTTCGGCATCGGGCTAGCCATGCAAATAAACCACTGTTTTACACCATTTACGAGGCTCAATGTATCTCCACACTTCATTGGTAGACTTCCGAGGGCCCTGACATTTAAAACGAGACATTGAGAACTTTGAAAAAGCACGGGTAGTTTACTTACAAGACGATTTATACAGACAGTATCTTCACAAAGTTTAGCGTTTGCAGCCATCTTGAATTTAGTCACGATAAGTCGAGCGACGAGTAAGAATGAACAGGTATGATAATGGATCAGATTCCAAAAATAATTCTGTGGAAATACATGGATTCCAGTTGCTGCTACTGGAAGAAACTGGAATCCATGCATTTCCAAAATAAAACAGTGTAAAACAGTGATTTATTTGCATGGCTAGCCCGATGCCGAAGCACCACCATTGAAAAAGCTGTTGGTAGCATCGGCTAACTAGCGCCAGATTTTGGAGTGCAGGGGACAAGCTGAGATGGGCTATAAGACATACGTTCACACTCAGTATCATGTTTCAACACACTTTAGGTCAATATCACACCGGAATTCTCCTTTAATGCCTTAACACACGGATATCGTTGAATGTTTCATTTCAAAAACCTTTGCTATTTCTTTTCGAAACCAAATCGGAACTGCTTTCATCTTCTAACCTAACCGATTGTTGAACAACACTAGCCTATGCTAGCCATAGACAGTAAGGCTACTGCCACTATTGAACAACACTAGCCTATGCTAGCCATAGACAGTAAGGCTACTGCCGCTATTAAACAGAAAGTTAACTTCTTCTCGTTCCCTAGACATCACACTCTCTTGTCCAGAATAGACTGTTCCGGATTGGTTGGTGAGTGTGTGATGTTGGTCACGTTGTTAGTGAGAGGGAGGAGAGAGGTTAAGTGTGATGCGTGATGTTCACGTTGTCACTGAGAGTAGGGATCGACCGATATGTTTTTTTCAGGGCCGATACCGATATCAATTATTACCAAAACAGGAGGCCGATAACCGATATGTAAAACCGATATGTCAGTTGTCAAAAAGGGGGGTAGATAGTAAAGGTGATATGCTGAAAAAAAATCATTCAAAAGCATTTCATTATGCAAACTTTTCTTTCTTCTTTTGATACACTATAATTGTCTATCAACTTGCATCACAAGTGTAAATCCTGTGTATGATGTTAATCCAAGAACTGAGTGATAGCAATTATTTTCATAGACTAGGCCTACACAATGGGCTATGTGCTTGTTAAGGGACCTGTCACAAAGAGGATGCTTTGCCATCGTGTGTGTGAGTGCACGAGAGAGGGAGAGGAAGAGGTGCATGCGTGATGGCAAGTGTTACGGTTGAACAGTTTAACAGTTTTAAAATAGTTCTTAGGCTATTTAAGCATGCAATTTGTGTCCATATGTAGGCTACACTTTGGTGAGCCTAAAAGGCACGTTAATAGCCAGCTCAGGCCGCGATTTAGGCTACTTCAGGTCAAATTAAATTACAGCTGGCCCTGGGTGGTCTGTAGCCTAGTCTTTTCTGACAGTCCGTTTCAAAAAGGAGCAACTAGACTTTTTGACGTTCGTTATCGCATAATTTAGGACTTGTCTAGGCTAGGGATAACGTCCGCCGAGGTGTCCCGTTATTCACAATTAATGGACGAGGCGGACGCAAAGAACTCCCGACATGCAGCACTAGAGTTTGTAGGCTAACTAGTAGGCTAGGCTAAACAGCATATCACTAACGTGCATCAATCGGGAATTCGCTAAATGAAGGAAGTGGGTGCTTTACTTATTGATCCGGATCAAAGAGACAATAGCGTCCAAAGTGGTGTTTTTGTAACTTCAGTGTAGATGATTGTGATTCATTGCAACTTCAGCAATGTAAGGAAAGTCCTTATCTTCGAAAAATAGCTCCGTACAGCTGAAGCCCAGTCTACAGTCTGCCTCAGTGAGAATCCTAAACTTTCTCTCTGTTCAGTCTTCGATCCTGATTGGCTGCATTCGTGCTAACTAACAAATCAGACGGTGTAGTGGGCGGGACAATGCTCTCGACCATAGAGTAGCAAATGCAGGGAGTGAGAGACGCTTTACAGACAAAGTAGCGCGTTTCATTCTTTATCCATTTCAATATCAGCTTATCGGTGGAAAAAATGACCGATACCATAAAAATGCTAAATATCGGCCCTAATAATCGTCCCGGCCGATAATTGGTCGACCCCTAACTGAGAGGGAGGGAGAGAGAGAGGGAGGGAGAGAGGGAGGGAGGGAGCGAGAGGGAGAGAGGGAGGGAGGGAGAGAGGTTAAGTGGAGAGAGATAAGGGCGTGAAACGCCAAAGCAAGTGTTGCCGCTTAAAGCAATGATGACATTGAAACACTTAAAGCAATGATGACGTTGAAACACTTGATATTTGCGATATAATGCTTTAATGTATCTCATGTACAGCAAACTGAGATCCAGTATATTCAGTATATATGGATTTATACTAGCCTGGCGGGCCATCCTATATCATTGAAATGTATAGTCTGGCATCGAACCATTCACCTCGCTTAATCCAAGGGGCGGGCAGAGAATTGTCTTTCAAACTGCCTAGGCATGCAATAGGCCAGCGCTACGACCATATCCGTATCTGGTCGGCAAAACGGCAAATACATCCTTCTTCGAAAGGAATGACTTAAGTGCATTGTGTTGCTCAACTTTCAAAGAAAAGCACAAGTCCAACTTCTCCAAAGTTGACACCAACGCCAATTCAAACAGCTGCTCTTCGTTCGCCATAGCCACCTTCCTTGTTGTTCACCGTCGCACTTACTACATGAATTGTTAGTTTGTCTCATAAGAAACTTTGGACATTGGTACCATTTAATTTCATTATCTTACTTTTTTACATTAGGATGTATTAGTATATATATAAGTGGTGTAATGTATAGACATGCTGTATATATTCTATAAGTGCTGTAATGTATAGACATGCTGTATATATTGTATTCTCTAAAGACCGTGTGTTTGTGTGTGTGTGCATGCGTGCGTGCGTGCGTACGTGTGTGTGTGTGTGTGTGTGTGTGTGTGTGTGTGTGTAGATGGCGATCATCTTCAGTGCGGAGGGTTTGCAGGCGGTGCAGCCCCCCTGTGTGTGCCAGAGTTTTATAAACCACAACGCCGTCCTCTACAAGGTGTTCGTGGTGGGCGACGCTCACGCTGTGGTGGAGAGACCCTCTCTCAAGAACTTTCCATCTGGACCTGCAGGTCAGCTGCACACACACACACACACACACACACACACACACACACACACACACACACACACACACACACACACACACACACACACACACACACACACACACACACACACACACACACACACACACACACACACACACACACACACACACACACACACACACACACACACACACACACACACACTGGGGCAGCCGTGGCCTACTGGTTAGCGCTTCGGACTTGTAACCGGAGGGTTGTCGGTTCAAACCCCGACCAGTAGGCACAGCTAAAGTGCCCTTGAGCAAGACACCTAACCCCTCACTGCTCCCTGAGCACCGCTGTGGTTGCAGGCAGCTCACTGCGCCGGGATTAGTGTGTGCTTCACCTCACTGTGTGTTCACTGTGTGCTGAGTGTGTTTCACTAATTCACGGTAGGTCTCACACACACACATACCGTGTGAACACCACTAACCACTCGGTGAGTTGCACAGTTTTGAAAACGAATGTTAAGGGTTGTTTTAAGGACATGTTTGTGCATGCCTGTAGGCAGCCACTCTGAAGCAGTAGATTGGGATAAATGCAGAGACCAAATTTCCTTCTATCTGAACATCAGCACTATAAGAACTCCACCCACTCACGTTTAGACTCCACCCACTCACGTTTAGACCCCACCCCTCATATTTAGACTCCACCCCCCCATATTTGGCACCCACCCTCATGTTTAGACTCCACCCCAATGTGTAGACTCCACCCCTCACGTGTAGACTCCACCTCCCACGTTTACACCCCACCCCTCATGTTTAGACCACACCTTCACATGGTTAGACTCCACCCCCTTGTGTTAAGAAAGGTCTGTGATTGGAGAGTATTTTGCTCTAACTCCTCCCTCTGTCTTCTGCAGACCGGAAAGCCATTTTCTTCAACAGTCACAACGTGTCCAAACCAGAGTCTTCCTCAGACCTCACCTCGGTAGGTCTCACACACACACACACACACACACACACACACACAACGTGTCCAAACCAGAGTCTTCCTCAGATCTCACCTCGGTAGGTCTCACACACACACACACACACACACACACACACACAACGTGTCCAAACCAGAGTCTTCCTCAGACCTCACCTCGGTAGGTCTCACACACACACACACACACACACACACACACACACACACAACGTGTCCAAACCAGAGTCTTCCTCAGATCTCACCTCGGTAGGTCTCACACACACACACACACACACACACACACACAACGTGTCCAAACCAGAGTCTTCCTCAGATCTCACCTCAGTAGGTCTCACACACACACACGCACATACCGTGTGAACACCACTAACCACTCGGTGAGTTGCACAGTTTTGAAAACGAATGTTAAGGGTTGTTTTAAGGACATGTTTGTGCATGCCTGTAGGCAGCCACTCTGAAGCAGTAAAGGCGATTCTAAACGAGTCAGAAAAGTCGAGACTGGACCAATCGTCAAAATTTCGGTGTCCACCACTCTAGTTCATCCAAAACAAACCAGAAAAGGGACTCAAAATGCTAAATACCGGAATTTTCCTTTAATCTGTTTGTTTGTTATTGTGTGTGTGTATATATATATATATATATTAGGGCTGTCAATCGATTAAAAAAAATTATCTAATTAATTACATACTCTGTGATTAATTCATCTAAATTAATCGCATATATAATTTTTGCTGTGAAAGTATTTTAAATATTTAAATTCAAATGAATCATTGAATAATCAGCATTAGTGACATTAAAGTTCAAAAACTCTTTTATTATTATTTTCACTGTTCAAATAATTGCCATAATAATCTATGATATGACCTAATATGCTGAGGAAATAAATTCAAAAGTGCTTTGGGAAGAAGTTTTTTTTTCACATACAAGGCATTTCAGGCCACAGATATAACCTAGGGGACATAATGAAAATAAATTAACACTCCCCTCAATGTCAACACTTATTTCTTTGCATTGATGTGCGACTATAGAGTTGATGAACTCCGGTGATATGCAAATTCCTTGCTGCAGACATTGCAGAGGACTTTATTTTCAACACTTTATTTTTTATCAACACCATCAGGTCGTTTTTAAAAAGTAAATGTTCCAATCAATGATCCAGGCAGCATGTTTTCTTCTCTCTACTTCATTTTACAGTCAAATTTTTACTGACTAGAATGGCTCGGGGTCAAAGGTCATACGGAATCGATTAATCTGCACTAATTTTTTTAATCAGTTATTTTTTCTCAAATTAATTTAAAATAACGAAATTAATGAACAGCCCTAATATATATATATACTAGTGCAGTGCCTGTTCAAACATACCATTCCTGTAGAAAACCCGTAGCCCAATTACATGCCCGCAGGGATGCCTGCTTTAAATATAGGGTGATATTATCCTATTATTAATGTGCAGTAAGCAGAATTTAGGCATGGCTGCATGTGACATTTCTACACATCAGAATGACCGAAATTTTGACGATTGGTCCTGTCTCGACTTTTCTGACTCGTTTTGAATCGCCTTTTGACTACTTCAGAGTGGCTGCCTACAGGCATGCACAAACATGCCCTTAAAACAACCCTTAACGTTCGTTTTCAAAACTGTGCAACTCACCAAGTGGTTAGTGGTGTTGAGACAGGACCAATCGTCAAAATTTCGGTGTCCACCACTTTAGTTCATTCAAAACAAACCAGAAAAGGGACTTAAAGTGCTAAATACCGGAATTTTCCTTTAAGCTTATTCAATAACTTCCTGATACTGAAGACAAACCATTTTGTGGAATAATGCATCATCGTTGCATCGTCAAATTTGCAACGATGTGACTCAATCTCTGGTAGGCTAGCCTAGGCCTAAGTGACATCACGCTCTGTCTGTAGCTGATCGAAATGACATAAGCCTAAAGCTTTGATGTGAGGCTATATGTTTAGCCTATCGCTCATTTCAGTTTGGGACCTTAGCCTATCGCTCATTTCAGTTGGGGACCGTGCAGTCGGAATTGTCGTTTGTTTATTCAGAGTATCAAGTCCAAGGTAGCCTGGGCTATTCGAAGCGTCAGTTTATTGCATACTTTTTATGTAATTTTGAATAGCCACTACATACACGTGTTTGTTGCCGTGTTGTTGCAAAATCCGCGGAATCATTGTATGCAAGCAAACTGCATACAGGGAGTCTTTATTGTTGAGGTCAGACATGATAATCATCCAAACATCTTGCATCTTAGTAAACCCCTGATTCAGTGCTGCCAAAACTCCGCTGACCCTCTCTGTGTCTGGTCCTGAGCTGTGCTGTGTGAGAGGCTACAGTAGAGCAGAGAAAGCCAACGTGTGCTTCTTTTACCGATATATTGACCGATATCTTTTGCATTTATTATCCAAACAACCTCAAACTTGGCACTGCACTTACTCGTGCCCGTAGCAAGACACCTGCCGACTGATTCAAATCTATCGGGCCAACGTTTGGCAGATATGCGGCATGCACACAGACACACACGCACACTGCAATTTATATACTATATATATATATATATATATATATATATGGGTCAGTGACAGATAAGGGTTGGTAAGATGAGAAAATTAAAAATATGTTTAAACCTTTAAAACAAAACATGCCTGAGGTTTGCTAAAGTGTATACTTTGTATTTCTGTTGTATTCATATTATTTAATATAACGTGTATGCTATTTTTTAACAAAAGATAGAACTAACAGCCTGTTAAATTGTCAAATGGTGTAACCACAAAAATTACAAATATCTAATATTTCACACCTTCTAGAGTTCATGCAATTGCTCTCATGAAATTATTAGCTTATTTTGTAATATCCTAAGAGAATATGTTTTATTACTAAATTTCTACATTTAAATTTTATGGGTTTTTCATTGTACTGAGCAAGACCATATGCTGTAAACATCTTGTTTTCTGTCTATTCTTTGACCATTTGAGTAAAAATGGTTTAAACAACCATTATTACAGTAAAGTAGAGTATTAAATCATTATCCATATTCATTTTTTTGTACATTATTAGTATTTTAGACAAAATACTGGTTACACCAATTGACATAAATCGGTTACACCAATTGACCATAAAACGTTTATAGCAATAGGACAAGAAATTGACACAGAAAATAGGCATCAAGGTAAACTGAATTGGATATTTTGATATGTATTCATGTCATTCATCATATTCCATATCAAATATCATTTCATAACATCAATGAAGAAACTTGTGTTCTATTTGATTTCAATTCAGTTCTCATACAATTTTAGTCTATACCCATTATTTTCAAAGAGAGTGAGATAAAGGGCCCTATTTTCGCGATGCAAAACCTGGCGCAAAGCGTATTATTATTCTGACGCAAAGTTTTTTCCTATCTTATACTTCACTTTTATTAAATAATGCGCCCAGGGGTGTGGCAATTACCGACATAAGGTGTGGTCTGGCACATGATCTAAAAATCGCTATCTTATACCATCTAAAAAGCATTACGCCACTGACCAAGAAAAGCCTGGTCTATAGCGAAAGTCGCATATGAAACACAGCTGAAGACGCACTGTCACGAGATGTAAGCAGCAAAAGCAGAATAAATGTCCTTAGGTTATTTATTCAGTCATTCGAACATTATAGGGGGAAGTTTTGCTTTTTTCAGGCTATGTTTTTGCTGGTAACCCATTGTCAGTCAATATTGAAAGTAATTAACTGTGTATAACTTTTGTCGTTGACTATGACACCACAGTGAAGTTAGTTCCACTTATATCGCCTATTTCGCCTATATCTTCAATTAATAGACAAGTGCAGATGTGTGTAGCCTATACTCTACTCGGTTTTAGTAAAGAATGGCTTAGTGGAATATCTGTTTTACGGTCTTGCGTACAAACAGATTCCTTCAAATACACCGCTGACTATCAAAATACTGATGCGCTGTTTGAAGTTGCCCTGCTTGCTGTTAAAGGGAATGACAGATGTCCTCCTCATTGGTTTAAAGGATGCCCAGAACACACCCATGACTGATAAAGAAACATAAGAGCCACCTTTTTGCGCCAGGCACCTGACATTTGATATCAAAACCACCACGAATGTGGACTGGACAAACCCCTAAATGTATTTACGCTATTTGCTAGTGACCATGCATTTTATATTGCTAAATTAGGGCTCAAAGTGTGTGTGAGAGAGAATAAGAGTGAGTGAAAGAGTGGGTATGATGATTTCTTAATAACCAACCAACAGCAGGATCTGCGTTGACATGCACTCTGTGGCGAGACAAGTTTTTCTTGCTTGTAAGTGGCATCCATTGGGGGACACATTGGGGGACACATTGGGGGAGGTACATTTTATATATAATAAATGTATTTATATTATTTATTTATAATTTGAACATACTGTTTACATACATCATAATAAAATATTAAAAAATAATTATGGAAGTTTAAATTTAAAATGAAAAGCTTTGACATTTCAAAAATCGCTTAAATTGCAATCTAATTAAACCCTTTTAAAGCTATTGTTCATGCTAAACAGTTAGTCACTATTTAAATTATAAAAATAATATAATTGGCACCTAAAATTACATACTCTTGGCTCTGAATCTGATAAAACTGGTCTCAAACAGAAATAAGTCAAATGGTGTAACCGGTTACACCATTTGACATTTCTATTTAAAAGCAAAATTTGCAGGCTTTATTATGGACAACTAAGTACACACTTCACCTTTATGTGAATATTCAAACACAGTTTTTACATTAAATTGAATATTTTATGATTATTATGATTTATCAACATTTTTAAAAGGTCATACCATTTGACATGTAACCTAAGCTTGCCTGGTCATGGCCTAAAAACACTATTATGTTACTTTAAGAGAGTTGCTAACCTTGACTCATAGCAGTTGGGGTCTTGAAGGGTCCTTCTCTATGACATAATTTCCTGTCACATGATTCTCTGACATAATACATACAAAATTGTTCCTTAAATGGTGGTTACACCACTTGACATTTTAAGTGGTTGATGTGACAGACACGATTCCCCATATTAATTCAAACATTCAGAACAATGGGGTTTCATTACTTGTATTAAATATAGAAAAGTTCTTGTGCAAGATCATGCCAGATTATTTTAGAAGGGATTTTGGTGTGAATGTCACATTTTTTTCAGCAAGTGTAATTATTTGGTTCATGTTTTTGTGGTTACACCGTGTTGACAATTTTACCCAAATTCAGTTAATACTCTTTCAAAATTAAATAAATCCAAAACTTTAAGATTAGGGTTTGATGAAAAAAAAAAAAAAAAATATATATATATATAGATAGATATATGTGAATATATATATATATATATATATATATTATATGTGTGAATCTGTTTGTTATTGTTTGTTTGTTATGGTGTATATTTTAATCTGTTTGTTTGTTATGGTGTATATTTTAATCTGTTTGTTTGTTTGTTGTGGTGTATATTTTAATCTGTTTGTTTGTTTGTTTGTTTTGGTGTATATTTGAATCTGTTTGTTTGTTTGTTTGTTTGTTACTCTTGTAGAGGGACAACGTGGAGGGCGTGTCCCAGCCTCCGAGTGATGATGTCATCCGTGCGTTGTGTCGTGCACTGCGCGAGTCTCTGGGCGTGTCTCTGTTCGGCATCGACGTCATCATCAACAACCAGACAGGCCAGCACGCTGTCATCGACATCAACGCTTTTCCTGGTGCGTTTCACACACACACACGCATGCACACACACACACACACGCATGCACACACACACACACACATGTACACACACACACACACACACACACACACACACACACACACACACACACACACGTACACTGGGACTCTCAACATACAGTCACAGTGATAAACATAGGGCACTATGGACTAAGCGAGTATATGAGTGTGTATGTGCGTGTGAGTATATGAGTGTGTATGTGAGTATATGAGTGTGTATGTGAGTATATGAGTGTGTATGTGGTGTGTGTATGTGAGTGTGAGTATGTGAGTATGTATATTAGTGTGAGTGTGAGAGAGTATATGAGAGTATTTGAGTGTAAGTATATGAGTGTGTATGTGAGTATGTGAGTGTGTATGTGAGTATACAAGTGTGTATGGTGTATGGTGTGAGTCAGAGGAGGCTCCTTCATTGAGGAAAGGAAAATAAAAAATATATAAAGAGAATTACTAATCTGATAAATTACTGTTAATATTACTATTTGAACACTTTGAATGAACAAAATCGTTCCCCTAGGTCAAAATGCCAACAGCACCCCCTATCGCAATTGAAAATTACTGAATGGAGGAGCTTCCTCCTCAATCCCCTCATTGAAGTCCATTACAAATGCCTCAGACTAGAGGTCTGCACTCCCGCGGTAGACCGGCGGGTCCCGATGCAAAAGAGTGCGGCGCGGGACAACTTTTGAAAGCTCTTTGTGTGAGCAGGCGGGATGAGAGAGGTGCGTTCGCGGGTGCGTGACAAACCGATGATTCACTGCACTCCCGCAAATTAAATATGTGCATAAAATTGTTCAGCTGGATATTCTGTTAGGCAGCATTAAAAAACGGGGTTTAAGCATAACTGACGGATATCAGGCCTACAGTATAGCCTATATTGTCGTTTACGTGGGTTCAATTTGTTCCTGCTGCTCATTGTCAAAACTCGAAATCGAAAGCATGACAGAGGAAGAGGGCACCAGACTAGGCCTACTTCAGTTGTTAGCTTACATTCAGAACCAAGAAACTGACATCTGGAGTCTTTCTCAGGTGTGTGTGCTCCTTTCGTGAGACAGAAAGAAAAACTGAATAGGCTATCCCTCCTGCATGCGGGCTTTAGCGGGCGGGAGCGGGACATCATGTTACAGATGCGGGCGGCAGCGGGACTAAAAATGACACATTAATGCGGGAGCAGGACAGAATGTATGTGAGTGTGTGTGAGTATATATGTAAGTATGTGTGTGAGTATGTATATGATTATGTATGTAAGTATATGAGTATGTATGTGAGTATGAATGAGTATGTATGTGAGTATGTATGTGCGTATGTATGTGCAGGGCTCTACAGTGCGCCCATTTCACTCGCACATGCGAGTAAAAATGATGCCGTGCGAGTGCAAAAAAATATTTAGGCGCACTGGTGCGAATGACTTCTAATCATGTCAATGTTTGTCTACAAAATACACCGCAACATCGAGAAACATTACTGGTGCAAACCATAGAATCACGTCGCGAATTCAGCATAACAACTACACCTCCCATCAACGTTAGAAGTTTCGCGTTGTGACTCGCTAGTAGTCGCTTCTATCAAATCCAAGAGCGCGCAGAAAAAACTGAAAGTTAGACTAGCCAGCCAAGATGCAAAGATTGAAGAAATTAGTTCTTCTATCCACCGAATTCATTGGATATAGGAGGAACAGGATGAGATTCTGAGAATGCAGTGAGAGTAGGAAAGGTAACCTAACATGCCTTTTAGCCCAGTTAACGTATTAGCTGGAATATGCAAAATGTAGCTGTAGCGAACCGGCACAAAAGTAGCCTCCCGTAATACTCCCATTTTATTCAAAGGTATGATAGAACGCTACAACTCCAGGCTTCCACGCATGCTTGTTTGTTTACACCGAATACAAGCTGAAGTGCATAACGAAAGTAGGCCTAACGTTTGCCTACTTTCCCCATCAATGCAGATATTTCAAATAAAAACTAAAAGTATAAAACATATATCCTTGATTAGCCTATGTTGGGTTTTGTGGAAGAGAAAATGGACTGTTTTAGTAGTAGTATTAGGCAGTATGCAGTCAGATAGGTCACCATGGGCATATTTGGATTAGCTACAGATGGATTCACAAATAAATAAATTAGCCTACATTTGGCAGGATACTTGATATACAGGCTAAATGCAAATATGGTATTATATTATTTTACATTAACAAAATGTAGGAACAGACTGAAAATAAAGTAGGCACTGATCTTTAAAATCCTGTTTCCTGTAGCCTAAATGTTGTTCATGTCATTCTTAATATTCGAAATTGGTGCACTGGCATGTTTTAACTGTTAGCTGCAGTATAATGTTAGATTATGTGTAAATTAAGTACAGAACTGACTGTGCGCCCAAATTTTTGTCTGTGCTCCTAAATTTTTTAACTTGGGCGCACAAGTGCTCCTGAAAAAAAATGTTAGTGTAGAGCCCTGATGTGCGTATGTGAGTATGTGGTGTATGTGGTGTGCGTATGTATGTGAGTATATGAGTGTGTATGTGAGTATATGAGTATGTATGTGAGTATGTATGTGCGTATGTGAGTATGTGGTGTATGTAAGTATGTATGTGAGTATATGAGTGTGTATGTGAGTATGTATGCGAGTATGTATGTGAGTATGTGAGTATGTATGTGAGTATGTATGTAAGTATATGAGTATGTATGTGAGTATGTGAGTATATATATGAGTGTGTATGTGAGTATGTATGTGAGTATATGAGTGTGTATGTGAGTATGTATATGAGTATGTATGTGAGTATGTATATGAGTATGTATGTGGTGTATATGAGTGTGTATGTGAGTATGTATGTGAGTATGTATGTGGTGTATGTGAGTATGTATGTGGTGTATATGAGTGTGTATATGAGTATGTATGTGAGTATGTATGTGATGTATATGAGTGTGTATGTGAGTATGTATGTGAGTATATGAGTATGTATGTGAGTATGTATATGAGTATGTATGTGAGTATGTATATGAGTATGTATGTGAGTATGTATGTGTATGTATGTGAGTATGTATGTGGTGTATGTGAGTATGTATGTGGTGTATATGAGTGTGTATGTGAGTATGTATGTGAGTATGTATGTGGTGTATATGAGTGTGTATGTGAGTATGTATGTGAGTATGTATGTGGTGTATATGAGTGTGTATGTGAGTATGTATGTGGTGTATATGAGTATGTATGTGAGTATGTATATGAGTATGTATGTGAGTATGTATATGAGTATGTATGTGAGTATGTATGTGTATGTATGTGAGTATGTATGTGGTGTATATGAGTATGTATGTGAGTATGTATGTGAGTATGTATATGAGTATGTATGTGGTGTATATGAGTATGTATGTGAGTATGTATGTGAGTATATGAGTATGTATGTGAGTATGTATGTGGTGTATGTGAGTATGTATGTGAGTATGTATATGAGTATGTATGTGAGTATGTATGTGAGTTTGTATGTGAGTATGTATGTGGTGTATGTGAGTATGTATGTGAGTATGTATGTGGTGTATATGAGTGTGTATATGAGTATGTATGTGAGTATGTATATGAGTATGTATGTGAGTATGTATGTGAGTATGTATGTGGTGTATGTGAGTATGTATGTGAGTATGTATGTGAGTATATGAGTATGTATGTGAGTATGTATGTGAGTATATGAGTATGTATGTGAGTATGTATATGAGTATGTATGTGAGTATGTATGTGGTGTATGTGAGTATGTATGTGGTGTATGTGAGTATGTATCAAAGTCAAAGTCAAAGTCAAAGTCAGCTTTATTGTCAATTTCTTCACATGTTCCAGACATACAAAGAGATCGAAATTACGTTTCTCACTATCCCACGGTGAAGACAAGACATATTTTACCAATTTAAGTCCACAGACAAACATAACATTTCAAGTAAACAAAAAAGTAAGTAAATAAGTAAATAAGAGGGCACATATAATAATGAAAAAATAAGAGCAGCAAAATTTGGTTGAAATTGTGCATGGACAGTCAATAAAATACTAGTGCAAAGTCAGGCCAATAAAAGGCTTGGGTAGTTCTGTTTGACCTAAGTAATAAAGAAAGTGGCATAGTGGTGCAAGTTATGTAAGAGCAGCAGAAGTGTTGTGTTTTCAGGACAACAACACCAAGTTGTAAAGTGTGCAAGTGGAGTAGTGCAGGCGGCCATTGTGGGTCCAATGTCCAGGATGTTATGTAGCTGAGGGTGGAGGGGGGAGAGGAGGGAGAGAGTTCAGCATCCTTACAGCTTGGTGTATGAAGCTGTTGGTGAGTCTGGTAGTGCGGGAGCGCAGGCTTCTGTACCTCTTCCCAGAGGGCAGTAGATCAAACAGATTGTGAGCGGGGTGACTTGAATCACTCACAATTTTGGTCGCCTTGCGGGTGAGGTGGGTGGTGTAAATGTCCTTCAGGGAGGGGAGTGAAGCACCAATGATCCTTCCAGCTGTGTTCACTATGCGCTGCAGGGCTTTCCTGTTGTATTCAGTGCAGCTTCCGCCCCACACAGCGATACAGCTGGAGAGGATGCTCTCAATGGTGCCTCGGTAGAATGTGGTCATGATGGCTGGTGGAGCACTTGCTCGCCTGAGTTTCCGCAGGAAGTACAGGCGGCGCTGAGCTCTCTTCGCCAGTGATGCAGTGTTGGTGGTCCAGGAGAGGTCTTCACTGATGTGCACCCCCAGGAATTTGGTGCTGCTCGCTCTCTCCACCACAGCACCGTCGATGGTCAGTGGCAGGTGTTGGGTGTGACCTCTCCGGAAGTCAACAACAATCTCTTTGGTCTTGCTGACGTTCAGCAGGAGGTTGTTGTCCCTGCACCACGTGGTCAGATGGTCGACCTCCAACCTGTATTGAGTCTCGTCGCCCTTGGTGATGAGACCCACCAGAGTTGTGTCGTCAGCAAATTTCACTATGTGATTGTTGCTGTAGGTTGCAGTGCAGTCATGCGTCAGCAGGGTGAAGAGCAGCGGACTGAGCACGCAGCCTTGGGGGGCCCCTGTGCTCAGTGTGATGCTGCTTGAGGTATTGTTGCCAACACGTACTACTTGGGGCCTCTGACAGAGGAAGTCCAGTAGCCAGTTGCAGAGGTAGGTACTGAGTCCCAGTTTGTCCAGTTTGCAGATGAGTTGTTGTGGTATTATGGTGTTGAATGCAGAACTGAAGTCTATAAACAGCAATCTCACATATGAGTCTCTTTTTTCCAGGTGGGTGAGGGCTGGGTGGAGGGCAGAGCAGATTGCATCCTCTGTAGACCGCTTGGCTCGGTATGCAAACTGGAAGGGGTCCAGG
>NC_055957.1:1040000-1045000 GCF_018492685.1 Alosa sapidissima | reverse complement strand
GGGGTCTCTGGGGTGCGTGGACGTCGGCAGGGTCTCTGGGGGTCTCTGGGGCGCGTGGACGTCGGCAGGGTCTCTGGGCTGTTTGGAGGCTACTGTCTGGGCCCCTGGTCTGAACGCAATGCTACTTAGAAGTTGCCATGGGAACAAAGGCTTGAGGCCAGAGAAGTGTAATGGGAGAGGGGTGGAGTTAGGTGTGGGAGGAGCTAGTTTTGATTGGCAGCAGGCAGGAACAGCTATGAGAGACCTGTGGTAACCTTCAACCTCTGCGTTATCACTGAAGTGTGTGTGTGTGTGGTATCAGGGTGTGTGAATGTGTGTGTGTTGTGTCAGGGTGTGTGTGTGTGTACTGAGAGGTTGAGTGGGAGAATGATGGTCTGTGTGGTAAGGACAGTCTAATGTGTGTGTGTGTGTGAGTGAGTTTTATGTTCCTGCCACTTGCCGGTGTGTTAGTGTGCCCTCTGCTTCCTGAGTGTGTGTGTGTGTGCATGAGTGAGTGTGTGTGTGTACATGAGTGTGCGTGTGTGTAAGTGAATATGCTAATGCTGATACAGTTGTGTGGACACGTACATGCATACATATATAAAGATAAATATAAATATATATAAATATAAATATAAATATATATATATATGGTGGTTTGTATCAGTTCTGAAATGATTCAAACACAATTTTGTGATTTTTTATTAACTGAAGACAAAAGGGGAAAAATAAAGTCTGAAATATGGAATATGAATGACACAATGTCTCTCTCTTCCTTACACACACACACACCTGGAGTCTGCTGATCAGGGGGTACATCACACACACACACCTGTCAGTGGGTACATCACACACACACCTGGGGTCTACTGATCAGGGGGTACATCACACACACACACCTGGAGTCTACTGATCAGGGGGTACATCACATACACACACACACACCTGGGGTACACTGATCAGGGGGTACATCACACACACACACACACACCTGGAGTCTGCTGATCAGGGGGTACATCACACACACACACCTGTCAGTGGGTACATCACACACACACCTGGGGTCTACTGATCAGGGGGTACATCACACACACACACCTGGAGTCTACTGATCAGGGGGTACATCACATACACACACACACACCTGGGGTACACTGATCAGGGGGTACATCACACACACACACACACACCTGGGGTCTGCTGATCAGGGGGTACATCACATACACAGACACACACCTGGGGTACACTGATCAGGGGGTACATCACACACACACACACACACCTGGGGTCTGCTGATCAGGGGGTACATCACACACACACACCTGGAGTCTGATCAGGGGGTACATCACACACACACCTGGAGTCTGCTGATCAGGGGGAAATCACACACACACACACACACCTGGAGTCTGCTGATCAGGGGGTACACCACACACACACACACACACACCTGGGGTCTGCTGATCGGGTGGTACCATCAGACAGGAATTTAGTGTAACTGAGATCGCACACATCAGGTGTGTGTGTGTGTGGACCTGCGTGTATCTGTGTGTGCCTTTTTCATAGAGGGAATTTAAATGTTATACTGGCAGGTTCTGGGGGAGAGTACAGAAAGTATGAGAACTGCTTTCTGTACACAGGAGTTTTATATGATATATATATATATATATATATCCTATATCAGGAGTTGTTTTATATGTTGATTTTACAGTTAAAATAATAGATAACAGGAAAGATGTATTTTAATTGTCATCTAGTTCATCAGGTATTGATAATTAGCCTAAGCAATACTTCTGAAAGCGTTCTGTTTAAGAATATCAACATGAGTGGTAAGTGAAGACTATGAGAATATCAACATGAGAGGTAAGTGAGTGAAGTCTATGATTGAAAATATAAACATGAGTAGAATGTGAAGACTATGAGAATATCAACATGAGTAGAATGTGAAGACTATGAGAATATCAACACGAGTAGAATGTGAAGACTTGGATCCCAGTGAACGCACCTATGTAGCGGAGACGCACTGTGGTTTTGACGATTGGTCGATGCGCTTTCCTTGAAGTCTGGCAGGAACTCTTGAGGCTGTGATTGGTTAAACGTTCGGGTACGTCAGCGCACGACCATGTGGGTGGTGCTTGTTAATAAATGCGCGAGCCCCATGTTGACTGGATCCGAGTCGCGCGCTAAGGGCAGAGTAGAGTAGCAGGAGACGCTCCGCGTCCGGGAAGTCCAGTCGAGAGCATCTCAACTAGCAGCAAAGCCTGAAATATTTCACCAGTCGAACATGAACCAGTAGGCCCTAACTTCTCCTAAAACCTACCTCCAGTTTAGCTCACGGTACATGTCCTTAACTCAACTTTAAGCGAACAGCATGAGGTGAGCCTGGACGAAACTACTGAATGAAAGCTTGGCTCGTGAGGCATTAGCGGTGCTTCGTGCCGGGGAACAGAAGTCGGAACATGGCTGACCGGACTGCGCCGAACTGCCACCTCCGTCTCGAGTGGGTCTACGGCTACCGGGGCCACCAGTGTCGGAACAACCTCTACTACACGGCCGCCAAAGAGATCGTCTACTTCGTCGCCGGCGTGGGAGTTGTGTACAACGCACGCGAACACAAGCAGAAATTCTACTTGGGACACAACGATGACATAATCAGGTAATCCTGCGGGTGGAAGCGACGATGTCGCGAGACCGAAAGCATAATGTAGGCTAATACAACGTATATGCTCTCCTATTTCCGAAATATTGATGAGCCGGTTTAACGATAATAGGTGGGTTCGAGCAGCGGCACAGACACGTATTAAACCCGCAGCTGAAATGTAGCGGCTTGCCAAAGTGCTTGCCTCGCTCCTGATTGGCCAGCTTGTGTTCGGCTACCCTTCAGCACCGTCAGCTGGACAGCGACAGCGCGAACTCGATTCCCTCGCGGCCACCGCCTGCCGAGCGCGCAGGTAGAATGACCAGGTCTGCGCGCGAGATGTTTGTTGATTGGCTCCTTTGATCGATGCATAAGTGTCAGTTGTTCTAAAAACAGCAGAATATGTGCATAATATTTGCCACTTGAGTGTGATACGCTGACCGAGAACTGGCGCGTGCGGTGTAGCTTGGCCTCTCTTATCACATCAGGCGCGAGGCCCGCAGTGAGGGGAGAGTAGAGGAGGGATTCTCCCGGGTTACCCACGCGCTAAGTAACTCCCCCTGACCCGGTCAACTCGCGCACGCAGTGCAGGGGCGTCAGATATGCGAGGTCTTGAAACGGCTCCAAGTTTTACTGCTCCGTGCTCAGCTCTGCGTGAGCTGAAGTTATGGGACAAAAAAGTGCATTTAAACTGAAGTTCATCTGAAGTACTAGAGCAGTTTCAGTGCAGTTTCATGTCCATAACACCAGTGCAGGTTCATGTCCATAACACCAGTGCAGTTTCATGTCCATACCACCAGTAGCCTAGAAATCTAGACGCGCCCCTAGCGGCCGCAAATTACATTTGCTGCCAGGGCTAGTCTAGCAACTCTCCGTTGGCTTGTGAGCTCCAGAAATCGAAACTTAATCAGGCCAATGAAATCGTGTATAGAGTCGTTAGGTGGGCTTAACATAATGATTAATGGCAGAGTTGCAACGGTTTGGCTTGAATTCCCTGCTACTTGAAAACAAATAAGATGGATGTTGCTGTTGGCGAACAGTGTGACACGAGTTAAGCTTGTTTTAAGGTGGCAAACGTTTGAACTAGCCAACTAGCTCCGCTGGTGGGAAACGCATGGAACTCATAGCGCTGCCGCTGTCCTATTGCGTGCAGAGGGAATTTGAAAGACAACTGATTATCCCGCCCCTCGGACTGAGCACTGCGAACGGTGAGTGCCCAGATCCTACATTTTAATGTGGGTCTGGCTTGTCAGGCTATAACACCAGTGCAGTTTCATGTCCATAACACCAGGGGGCCCTAATACTGCGTTCCTGCATATGAGCTGCAAGGAATCCCTCAAAAACTGTAATTGACTCTTGAAAATCTGCAGTTATTTTTGTAAGGGTTGAGTGGTAGAGGTTTGTACCGGGGGAGAGGGTGCGGTTCCGTTAGGGTCCGTTTAGGTTCCACACTGTACCGGAGGAGAGGGTGCGGTTCCGTTAGGGTCCACACTGTACCGGAGGAGAGGGTGCGGTTCCGTTAGGGTCCACACTGTACCGGAGGAGAGGGTGCGGTTCCGTTAGGTTCCGTTAGGGCTCTGCCTGTAGAGCCTGGTGGTTACAGTTAGGGTTCCGTCAGACAAACATTTCTGCATGTATATGTTGTATGTTGTGTGTGTGTGTGAGCTGATGCATGCAAGTGTGTGGTGTGTGTTGATGCATGCAAGTGTATGTGTCTGTGTCTGTGTGTGTGTGTGAGTGTGTATGCGTGTGTGTGTGTGCGTGTGCTGATGCATGCAAGTGTGTGTGTGTGTGTGTGTGTGTTGCTGCATGCAAGTGTGTGTGTGTGTGTGTGCATGTGTGTGCTTGTGTGGCTATCATCTGGCTTACTTCATTATTAATCAGGTTGAGTTGAAAGAGAGGCTGACCTCCAGCTCACACACACACACACACACACCTCCAACTCAACCTCAAACTGGATCATCTGTCCAACACAAAGACGTGTAGAAATGCACATCCGTGTAGAAACACACAGACGTATAGAAACACACATACCCCTGCTGAAAAAAAACAGCTAGAAACCAGCTTATGCTGGTAGCTGGTCTTTGCTGGTTTTCTTCCAGCTCTTGCTGGTCTTTGCTGGTGTAGCTGGTTGACGTGTAGAAACACACAGACGTGACGTATAGAAACACACAGACGTATAGAAACACACAGACGTGTAGAAACACACAGACGTGACGTGTAGAAACACACAGACGTGTAGAAACACACAGACGTATAGAAACACACAGACATGTAGAAACAGACAGACGTATAGAAACACACAGACGTGACATGTAGAAACACACAGACGTGTAGAAACACACAGACGTGTAGAAACACACAGACGTGACGTATAGAAACA
>NC_055957.1:1020000-1032500 GCF_018492685.1 Alosa sapidissima | reverse complement strand
GTAGCCAGTCTAAGATCATTGACTATTTTTACTAGAGCTGTTTCTGTGCTGTGATTTGATCTAAAACCTGATTGGAATTTTTCAAGGATACTGTTTTCATTGAGGAAGGTATTTAACTGATTACAAACGACTTTTTCAAGGTCTTTGCTCAGGAACGGTAGATTTGATATAGGCCTGTAGTTGCTCAGATTGGTATGGTCAAGATTCGACTTTTTAAGTAAAGGTTTCACAACAGCGGTTTTAAAAGCAGTTGGAAATATACCTGTTTCTAATGATGTATTTATTACCTTGAGAATAAAGGGAGCTAAGCTATATATACATTTTTGAGGAATCTAGTAGGGATTGGATCCAAAACACATGTTGAGGAGCCGGTTTGAGTTATAATTTTACCAAGCTCAGATTGAGTAATAGTGCTAAAGAACCTTAATTTTGGGGGGCTGTTTTTAGGTGTACTATCAAACATATTACTTGTGTTACCAATAGCCTCCCTTATAGAAATGACTTTGTTTTTTAAGAAGTCTGCAAATTCTTCGCATCTTAGAGAGGATGCCTGACTGAGTGTATCAAAAGGTGTTTGATGCAATAGCCTATCAATGGTGGAGAACAACACCCTAGAGTTTACACTGTTTTCAGCAATTACCTTAGAGAAGTGGTTCCTTTTCTCATTCCGAATAGCTCTATTATAATTTGCTATTTTTTCTTTTAGAATGGCACGGTGAACCTGTAACTTAGTTTTTCTCCATGTTCTCTCAGCTTTTCTACATGATCTTTTTAGATCATGGATATTTTCGTTCATCCAAGGTGTCAGTTTGCTACAGGGCCTTTTTTTAGTCTTTAAGGGTGCCACTCTGTCAAGCAGAGCGCCTAATTCAGGATTGAGAGCCTCTACCGTTTGATCAATGGGATGATGTAAAATATCTAAATTTATGGAGTCTATAAGAGCTATGAACTGCTGTTCTGCTCTAATGTCCAAGAGTCGCGATTTGATTGCAATTTCGGGATGAATTTTTGGAGTATGTATTACTATATTAAAAGATACACAATAATGATCAGACATATTTATATCATTTACTGATAGGTCTGTGACTTCTATCCCTCTAGAAATGACTAGATCGAGGGAGGGTGTTGCCAAGGTTGTGGGTGGGTCTTGTAACATGCTGCTTTAGCTCTAAACTGTCCAACACATTAAGGAACCTACTGGCTTTAGCATCAGTTGTCTTATTGACATGAATATTAAAGTCGCCATTTACAATTATCCGATCATAGCTAGTGATGATGAGCGACATAAGTTCAGAAAACTGGTCGAGAAAGCCAGTCCATAGTTTAGGAGGGCGGTATAAGGTTAATAGAAGTACAGCTGGGTCAGCCTTCAGAGTGAGGGCAATATACTCAAAGGAAGCGAATTCGCCAAAATTGACTCTAGTGCAGCTATATTTGTTTGAGAGAATGGAGGCAATTCCACCACCTCGTTTGCCTTGTCTAAACTAGCAACTAGCATACATAACCATTCTGTGTATGTGTGAGTGTGTGTGTGTGTGTGTGTGTGTGTGTATGTGTGTATGTGTGAGTGTGTGTGTGTGTGTGTGTGTATGTATGTGTGTGTGTGCGTGTGTATGTGTGTGCGCGCGTGCATGCATGCGTGCCTGCGTGCGTGCGTGCGTGTGTGTGTGTGTATCAAACTAGCATACATAACCATTCTGTGTTTGTGTGTGTGTGCGTGTGTGTGTGTCTGTGTGTGCGTGCGTGTGTGTGTGTGTGTGTGTGTGTGTGTGTGTGTGTGTGTGTGTGTGCGTGTGTGTGTGTCTGTGTGTGCGTGCGTGTGCGTGTGCGTGCGTGCGTGCGTGTGTGTGTGTGTGTGTGTGTGTGCAGTTCTGGACTCTGTGTGGGAACGCGTTGACCCCGAGGCGGGGGGTGTTCGGTAAGGCGGGGGAGCTGCAGACCATCTTGTGTCTGGCGTGTGCGCGTGACGAGCTCACCTACTCAGGGACCCTCAACGGAGACATCTACGTGTGGAAGACCATCAGCCTGCTCCGCACCATCCAGGCCGCACACGGGGTGAGTGTGTGTGTGTGTGTGTGTGTGTGTGTGTGTATGTGTGTGTGTGTGTCTGTGTGTGTGTGTGTGTGTGTGTGTGTCTGTGTGTGTGTGTCTGTGTGTGTGTGTGTCAGTGTGTGTGTGTGTGTGTGTGTGTGTGTGTGTGTGTGTCTGTGTGTGTGTGTCTGTGTGTGTGTGTGTGTGTGTGTGTGTGTGTGTGTGTGTCTGTGTCTGTGTGTGTGTGTGTGTGATGTGTGTGTGTGTGTGTGTGTGTGTGTGTTTGTGTGTGTGTGTGTGTGTGTGAGGGGGTGGATGTTTGTTTACAGATACAATCACAGGTGCTAATCACCTCTGTATCTGCTCCTTCTACTTTGTCTCTCCTCCTCCTCTCCTCTCCTCCTTCTCTCCTCCTCTCCTCTCCTCCTCTCTCCTCCTCTCTCCTCCTCTCTTTCTCCTCCTCCTCTCTCCTTCTCTCTCCTCTCTCCACCTCTCTTTCTCCTCCTCTCCTCTCCTCCTCTCCTCTCTCCTCCTCCTCTCTCTCCTCCTCTCCTCCTCCTCTCCTCTCCTCCTCTCTCCTCCTCTTTCGTCCTCTCTCCTCTCCTCTCCTCCTCTCTTCCTCCTCTCTCCTCCTCTCCTCTCTCCGCTCCTCCTCTCTCCTCCTCTCCTCTCCTCCTCTCTCCTACTCTCCTCTCTCTGCTCCTCCTCTCTCCTCCTCTCCTCTCCTCCTCTCTCCTCTCCTCCTCTCCTCTCCTACTCTCCTCCTCTCCGCTCCTCCTCTCTCCTCCTCTCCTCCTCTCCTCTCCTCTCTCCTCTCCTCTCCTCCTCTCTCCTACTCTCCTCTCTCTGCTCCTCCTCTCTCCTCCTCTCCTCTCCTCCTCTCCTCTCCTCTCTCCTCTCTCCTCTCCTCTCCTCCTCTCTCCTACTCTCCTCTCTCTGCTCCTCCTCTCTCCTCCTCTCCTCTCCTCCTCTCTCCTCTCCTCCTCTCCTCTCCTCCTCTCTCCTACTCTCCTCCTCTCCGCTCCTTCTCTCTCCTCCTCTCTTCTACTCTCCTCTCTCCGCTCCTCCTCTCTCCTCCTCTCCTCTCCTCTCCTCCTCTCTCCTACTCTCCTCTCTCCGCTCCTCCTCTCTCCTCCTCTCCTCTCCTCTCCTCCTCTCTCCTACTCTCCTCTCTCCGCTCCTCCTCTCTCCTCCTCTCCGCTCCTCCTCTCCTCTCCTCCTCTCCTCTCCTCCTCTCTCTCCTCTCTCTCCTCCTCCAGTCGGGGATCTTCAGTATGAACGCGTGTGAGGAGGGCTTTGCCACTGGGGGCCGTGACGGCTGCGTTCGCCTCTGGGACCTCAGCTTCAAGCCCATCACTGTCATCGACCTCCGAGAGACTGACCAGGGATACAAAGGTGACCTTTGCACTGTGACCCCTCTGCTTTTACTGAGACCCGTACACACGCACACACACACAGACACACACACACAGACACATACACACACACACACACACACACACACACACACACACACACACACACACACACACACTGACACACACACACACAGACACACACACACACACACACACACACACACACACACATACATAGCCTTGAACGTGCTCTATAGCGTGCTCTATATAGCCTATAGCCTTGAACGTGCTCTATATAGCGTATAGCCTTGAACGTGCTCTATAGCGTGCTCTATATAGCGTATAGCCTTGAACATGCTGTATATAGTGTATAGCCTTGAATGTGCTCTATAGCGTGCTCTATAGCATATAGCCTTGAACGTGCTCTATAACGTGCTCTATATAGCGTATAGCCTTGAACGTGCTCTATATAGTGTATAGCCTTGAACGTGCTCTATATAGCGTATAGCCTTGAACGTGCTCTATAGCGTGCTCTATATAGCGTATAGCCTTGAACGTGCTCTATAACGTGCTCTATATAGCGTATAGCCTTGAACGTGCTCTATAGCGTGCTCTATATAGTGTATAGCCTTGAACGTGCTCTATATAGTGTATAGCCTTGAACGTGCTCTATATAGCGTATAGCCTTGAACGTGCTCTATAGCGTGCTCTATATAGCGTATAGCCTTGAACGTGCTCTATAGCGTGCTCTATATAGTGTATAGCCTTGAACGTGATCTATATAGTGTATAGCCTTGAACGTGCTCTATATAGTGTATAGCCTTGAACGTGCTCTATATAGCGTATAGCCTTGAACGTGCTGTATTGAACGTACTCTATAGCGTATAGCCTTGAACTTGCTCTATAACGCGCTCTATATAGCGTATAGCCTTGAACGTGCTCTATAGCGTGCTCTATATAGCGTATAGCCTTGAACTTGCTCTATATAGCTTATAGCCTTGAACTTGCTCTATATAGCTTATAGCCTTGAACGTGCTCTATATAGCGTATAGCCTTGAACGTGCTCTATATAGCTTATAGCCTTGAACGTGCTCTATATAGCGTATAGCCTTGAACGTGCTCTATAGCGTGCTCTATATAGCGTATAGCCTTGAACTGGCTCTATATAGCGTATAGCCTTGAACGTGCTCTATAACGTGCTCTATATAGCGTATAGCCTTGAACGTGCTCTATAGCGTGCTCTATATAGCGTATAGCCTTGAACGTGCTCTATAACGTGCTCTATATAGCGTATAGCCTTGAACGTGCTCTATAGCGTGCTCTATAGTGTATAGCCTTGAACGTGCTCTATAACATGCTCTATATAGCGTATAGCCTTGAACGTGCTCTATATAGTGTATAGCCTTGAACATGCTGTATATAGTGTATAGCCTTGAACGTGCTCTATAGCGTGCTCTATAGCATATAGCCTTGAACGTGCTCTATATAGCGTATAGCCTTGAACGTGCTCTATATAGCGTATAGCCTTGAACGTGCTCTATAACGTGCTCTATATAGCGTATAGTCTTGAACGTGCTCTATAGCGTGCTCTATATAGTGTATAGCCTTGAACGTGCTCTATATAGTGTATAGCCTTGACCATGCTCTATATAGCGTATAGCCTTGAACGTGCTCTATTGAACGTACTCTATAGCGTATAGCCTTGAACTTGCTCTATAACGCGCTCTATATAGCGTATAGCCTTGAACGTGCTCTATAGCGTGCTCTATATAGCGTATAGCCTTGAAAGTGCTCTATAGCGTGCTCTATATAGCGTATAGCCTTGAACGTGCTCTATAACGTGCTCTATAACGTGCTCTATATAGCGTATAGCCTTGAACGTGCTCTATAGCGTGCTCTATATAGTGTATAGCCTTGAACATGCTCTATATAGCGTATAGCCTTGAACGTGCTCTATTGAACGTACTCTATAGTGTATAGCCTTGAACGTGCTCTATAACGTGCTCTATATAGCGTATAGCCTTGAACGTGCTCTATTGAACATACTCTATAGCGTATAGCCTTGAACTTGCTCTATAACGCGTTCTATATAGCGTATAGCCTTGAACGTGCTCTATAGCGTGCTCTATATAGCGAATAGCCTTGAGCGTGCTCTATATAGCGTATAGCCTTGAACGTGCTCTATATAGCGTAGAGCCTTGACCGTGCTCTATAGCGTATAGCCTTGAACGTGCTCTATAACGTGCTCTATATAGCGTATAGCCTTGAACGTGCTCTATTGAACGTACTCTATAGCGTATAGCCTTGAACTTGCTCTATAACGCGCTCTATATAGCGTATAGCCTTGAACGTGCTCTATAGCGTGCTCTATATAGCGAATAGCCTTGAGCGTGCTCTATATAGCGTATAGCCTTGAACGTGCTCTATATAGCGTAGAGCCTTGACCGTGCTCTATAGCGTATAGCCTTGAACGTGCTCTATTGAACGTACTCTATAGCGTATAGCCTTGAACTTGCTCTATAACGCGCTCTATATAGCGTATAGCCTTGAACATGCTCTATAGCGTGCTCTATATAGCGTATAGCCTTGAACGTGCTCTATAGCGTGGTCTATATAGCGTATAGCCTTGAACGTGCTCTATAGCGTGCTCTATATAGTGTATAGCCTTGAACGTGCTCTATATAGTGTATAGCCTTGAACATGCTCTATATAGCGTATAGCCTTGAACGTGCTCTATTGAACGTACTCTATAGCGTATAGCCTTGAACGTGCTCTATAACGCGCTCTATATAGCGTATAGCCTTGAACGTGCTCTATAGCGTGCTCTATATAGCGTATAGCCTTGAACGTGCTCTATATAGCGTATAGCCTTGAACGTGCTCTATTGAACGTACTCTATAGCGTATAGCCTTGAACGTGCTCTATAACGTGCTCTATATAGCGTATAGCCTTGAACGTGCTCTATATAGCTTATAGCCTTGAACGTGCTCTATATAGCGTATAGCCTTGAACATGCTCTATAGCGTGCTCTATATAGCGAATAGCCTTGAACGTGCTCTATATAGCGTATAGCCTTGAACGTGCTCTATATAGCGTATAGCCTTGACCGTGCTCTATAGCGTATAGCCTTGAACGTGCTCTTTATAGTGTATAGCCTTGAGCGTGCTCTATAACGTGCTCTATATAGCGTATAGCCTTGAACATGCTCTATAGCGTGCTCTATATAGTGTATAGCCTTGAACGTGCTCTATAACGTGCTCTATATAGTGTATAGCCTTGGACGTGCTCTATATAGTGTATAGCCTTGAACGTGCTCTATATAGCGTATAGCCTTGAACGTGCTCTATAGCGTGCTCTATATAGCGTATAGCCTTGAACGTGCTCTATAGCGTGCTCTATAGCATATAGCCTTGAACGTGCTCTATAACGTGCTCTATATAGCGTATAGCCTTGAACGTGCTCTATATAGTGTATAGCCTTGAACGTGCACTATATAGCGTATAGCCTTGAACGTGCTCTATAACGTGCTCTATAGCGTATAGCCTTGAACGTGCTCTATAACGTGCTCTATAGCCTTGAACGTGCTCTATATAGTGTATAGCCTTGAACGTGCTCTATATAGCGTATAGCCTTGAACGTGCTCTATTGAACGTACTCTATAGCGTATAGCCTTGAACTTGCTCTATAACGCGCTCTATATAGCGTATAGCCTTGAACGTGCTCTATAGCGTGCTCTATATAGCGTATAGCCTTGAACGTGCTCTATATAGCGTATAGCCTTGAACGTGCTCTATATAGCGTATAGCCTTGAACTTGCTCTATAACGCGCTCTATATAGCGTATAGCCTTGAACGTGCTCTATAGCGTGCTCTATATAGCGTATAGCCTTGAACGTGCTCTATACAGTGTATAGCCTTGCACATGCTCTATAGCATGATGTGGGCCTGTGTCTGTGGGTGTGTTCGAAACGGGAGACAGCTGCCTACTGCCTCCCTCCCTACATAGAGAGCTGTCTCACTAGACATGACTTTGGATTAAATGCCTCTTTTAAAAATGAGCGGAGCACTCTAGAATCTTTGGTTAACACTACGGTATTACGTTAGCAAAGGCCTGATGTTAAACTAAATTAGCTTACAATTTTTTTTTTCGGTTTCGAACCGCACTTGCTGCCTTGCTCCCCAGTTAGTTATCTTAAAAGGCAGCAACTTTACCCGTTTCGAACACACCCTATGTGTGTCTGTGTGTGTGTGTGTGTGTGTGTGTCAGTGTGTGTATGTGTGTGTGTGTGTCAGTGTCCACTCATGGCTTCTCTGTCTTTACTCCAACAGTAGCTAGAGGTGAAAACTCCAGAGGTGGGTTTGTGTGATTCTGCCCCATTGCCTTGTGTCCTTATTACCCCTCCAGCCCATATTATTGCCCCTCCACCCCATACTGGTGATATTAATGCCCCTACCCCATATTATTACCCCATACTGGTGATATTAATGCCCCTACCCCATATTATTACCCCATACTGGTGATATTAATGCCCATACCCCATATTATTGCCCCTCCACCCCATACTGGTGATATTAATGCCCCTACCCCATATTATTACCCCATACTGGTGATATTAATGCCCATACCCCATATTATTACCCCATACTGGTGATATTAATGCCCATACCCCATATTATTACCCCATACTGGTGATATTAATGCCCATACCCCATATTATTACCCCATACTGGTGATATTAATGCCCATACCCCATATTATTACCCCATACTGGTGATATTAATGCCCCTACCCCATATTATTACCCCATACTGGTGATATTAATGCCCCTACCCCATATTATTACCCCATACTGGTGATATTAATGCCCATACCCCATATTATTACCCCATACTGGTGATATTAATGCCCCTACCCCATATTATTACCCCATACTGGTGATATTAATGCCCATACCCCATATTATTACCCCATACTGGTGATATTAATGCCCATACCCCATATTATTACCCCATACTGGTGATATTAATGCCCCTACCCCATATTATTACCCCATATTATTACCCCATACTGGTGATATTAATGCCCCCTACCCCATATTATTACCCCATACTGGTGATATTACAGTTTTTACCCCATATTATTACCCCATATTATTACCCCATACTGGTGATATTAATGCCCCTACCCCATATTATTACCCCATACTGGTGATATTAATGCCCCCTACCCCATATTATTACCCCATATTATTACCCCATACTGGTGATATTAATGCCCCCTACCCCATATTACTACCCCATACTGGTGATATTACAGTTTTTACCCCATATTATTACCCCATATTATTACCCCATACTGGTGATATTAATGCCCCTACCCCATATTATTACCCCATATTGGTGATATTAATGCCCCTACCCCATATTATTACCCCATACTGGTGATATTAATGCCCCCTACCCCATATTATTACCCCATACTGGTGATATTACAGTTTTTACCCCATATTATTACCCCATACTGGTGATATTACAGTTTTTACCCATACTTCAGATACTTTTTTACTCAGAACTCTTAACACAGACTCACACCTACAAAACACAAATGGCCAAATGGATAATTTTCTTCTCAAAAACACATTTTGTTAAATATATTACTAACACATATTTCTCTGCACACACTAACTTTACCAAAACACTGGAAATCTGACTCAAAATGAAATTATTCTGTCAAAGAATAACACTTGTTTTCACTTCACAAGGTACATGCAGTCAATCAAAGTACACCAGGTTTCAAAATACTGGCTATTGTTGACATTACAAAAACTGACTTTTATGTTTCAGTTTTACTGCTATTTGCATGCAAGTTTTACACTAAATTTCTTGGTTGGGAACTGTATGTCCACATGTTATGTTCACATTCAAAAGCATTCCAGTAAAAAGCAATCAGTTTATTTTTTCTTTACTGTTTACTACAGGAGGTACAGTAGAAATACTGTTTACAGTATGATAGAACAGAAAAAGTTTTACAGTATTGCTTACAGCGAACAAAATATCCATGACACACACGAGCATTCTGAACAAAAAAACAACAGCAAAAAGCCCAGATAAAAAGGGGGAGCTAAAGCAAAGCACAACATGACTGTATCTAATCTTTGCGATCTTCAGGATCTTCAGGGTTAGGCCACATGTTTTCATCAACATCGCATTGATTACATGGTCAATGATAGTGGCACGAATTTCATCACTGACAACAGTTCTTACAGCCTTTGGAATGCCACCACCATTCTTACACCTCTACCTTGCTCTTCTCCCTACACTGCTCCTGCTCTTCTCCTTGGGCCTGCTCTTCTCCCTGCTCCTGCTCCTCTCCCTGCTCCTGCACCTCTCACTGCTCCTGCTCCTCTCACTGCTCCTGCTCTTCTCCCTGCTCCTGCTCCTCTCCCTGCTCCTGCACCTCTCACTGCTCCTGCTCCTCTCACTGCTCCTGCTCTTCTCCCTGCTCCTGCTCCTCTCCCTGCTCCTGCACCTCTCACTGCTCCTGCACCTCTCCCTGCTCCTCTCACTGCACCTCTCACTGCTCCTGCTCCTCTCACTGCTCCTGCTCCTCTCACTGCTCCTGCTCCTCTCCCTGCTCCTGCTCCTCTCACTGCACCTCTCCTTGGGCCTGCTCTTCTCCCTGACCCTGCTCCTCTCCCTGACCCTGCTCCTCTCACTGCACCTCTCACTGCTCCTGCTCCTCTCCCTGACCCTGCTCCTCTCACTGCACCTCTCACTGCTCCTGCTCTTCTCCCTGGCCCTGCACCTCTCACTGCATCTCTTACTGGGCCTGCTCTTCTCCATGGCCCTGCTCTTCTCCCTGGCCCTGCTCCTCTCACTGCACCTCTTACTGGGCCTGCTCTTCTCCCTGGCCCTGCACCTCTCACTGCTCCTGCTCCTCTCCCTGCTCCTGCTCCTCTCACTGCTCCTGCTCCTCTCACTGCTCCTCTCACTGCTCCTGCTCTTCTCCCTGGGCCCCTTGCTCTTACTCTTCCTCGTCCAGACATTACAGTGTTTGTCTTTTTATGTTTCTGTTTCTAAAAACATTACTCCTCAAAGTCCTCCTTTTACTGTGTACGTGTAATAGAAGAAAATAACCCCTGCCACTGAGTCTAAGCCAGACTGGAATCAGCTGTGGTTGGCCCAATTTACCCAACATAAATCAATTGTGTGTCAATTATTCAATTGTTTGTTTATTATCAGCTGAGATATATTGTTTTTGAACGGATATCATTGCAGAAGCAGAGGTTTTTATACTGTATCTAAGGTTTGGAATATTGTTTTTGCTATTGTGGGATGTTGTGTGTTAACATTCGTAAATACTGCAAAAACAATCCATAATTTTGTTGGGAGGTATACAGTAGCTTGTCTGTTACAGTTTTTCTCGATTGCTTTTACCTGCTTAAGTAAACTAGAACCCACTTGGTCTTCATGACTACTTTCTTTGCACAGCAGAAGTCATCTCTTGCGAATGTGTTCACACATTTTCATTGGCTTCACACATTTCTCACACCCTTTTGCAAATCAGTTAACACAGGTGTCATTCAAAAGCCCCAAACTCTATTGGTTTTCCCATGCTAAACAAAAGGAAAACATCTTTTCACAGGTGGTATAGATTCCTTGCATAAGTCTGAATCTCTGATACACCTGTGTGAAACTCCTTTGCACAATTCTTCAATCAGCAATCATTCATTATACATAAGTGATGTCTGTTCTGTGTTGCTATTTGCAAGTATGGATCTAATGCACATTTAGACAAAGTACTGTATTGCCTATTTGGTGGAGAAAACAGTACAAAAGGTGTTTACTGTAGGTCTATTTTGATGAAAAATTACAAGTTGTAGTTCAATGTACTGTATCTTGCTAGGTATTTACTGTATGTCTTACATGTCAATGGCAGTTACATCTTGGGAGGAATGAATGTATTATTTTTTTATTCAGTACATTTTGTCTTTTCAGTTTTTTTCTGATAGGCCTACCAGAAAAATGAGAAAGTAATGGAACAAACATAGCAACAATTGAGAACTAGATTTTGCATTTTGTTGTCCAGTGTGTAATGATTGATTAAAGAGTGTTTTTTAATTGGCAACAAGTTGTAGTGTTTGAAGGCAAGATTTGCTTTTGCTGCATGTTTTAAGTGTTTTGAGAGAGTAACAGCCTTTTGCAAGCAAAATGTGTCATTTTGTCCAGAGTGCTTTTGTTCAGACTCGGGTGTTAACTGTTTTGAAAGTGTGATTTCAGAGTTGACACAGGTATCAAAACGATCGAGAAAAACTGTAAGAAAATGTAAGCATTGTGGAAATGTGTTCCCTGACTGCATATCGTGTGAAAACGACATGAAATGTGTGAATGGTATGGCCACGAAAGACCGATGCTGTGCTAACTGTATTTAGAGTTCTGAACTGGTTGGACAAACGCTTGTTAGCGACTGAAAAAAACTGTAATGCCCCCTACCCCATATTATTACCCCATACTGGTGATATTAATGCCCCTACCCCATATTATTACCCCATACTGGTGATATTAATGCCCATACCCCATATTATTACCCCATATTATTACCCCATACTGGTGATATTAATGCCCCTACCCCATATTATTACCCCATACTGGTGATATTAATGCCCTCTACCCCATATTATTACCCCATACTGGTGATATTAATGCCCATACCCCATATTATTACCCCATACTGGTGATATTAATGCCCCCTACCCCATATTATTACCCCATACTGGTGATATTAATGCCCCCTACCCCATATTATTACCCCATACTGGTGATATTAATGCCCCCTACCCCATATTATTACCCCATATTATTACCCCATACTGGTGATATTAATGCCCCCTACCCCATATTATTACCCCATACTGGTGATATTAATGCCCCTACCCCATATTATTACCCCATACTGGTGATATTAATGCCCCTACCCCATATTATTACCCCATATTATTACCCCATACTGGTGATATTAATGCCCCCTACCCCATATTATTACCCCATACTGGTGATATTAATGCCCTCTACCCCATATTATTACCCCATACTGGTGATATTATATTAACCA
>NC_055957.1:997500-1017500 GCF_018492685.1 Alosa sapidissima | reverse complement strand
TAGACCTTTACGTTTCCAACCCCCACAGGCTCACTATTCACCTATAGACCTTTACGTTTCCAACCCCCACAGGCTCACTATTCACCTATAGACCTTTACGTTTCCAACCCCCACAGGCTCACTATTCACCTATAGACCTTTACGTTTCCAACCCCCACAGGCTCACTATTCACCTATAGACCTTTACGTTTCCAACCCCAGCACCCGCAGACTCTGCCCTCTCCCCTTTCTGCCTCTCTCACTGCTGTTCCAACTATTTGAGGGCATTCCAAACATGTCTATGTGTGCAGGGATGGATTACTGCACGGGCCTACCGGGCCCAGGCCCAGGGGCCCAAGGGGTCAGGGGGCCCTGAAGCCCAAGCCTTTGCATGGAATCATTGCCTCAATATCAACAAATCAGGATGTAGGCTATGAATCTGATTGAATTTAGTATTGGCCATCCCCAAAATGCACCAGAATGCAGAAAATCACATCAAACAAATTAAACATTTTCTGGGGGAGGACCCCCAAACCCCCCCTCCCACATATACAACAATTAGTGGGGGGCCCTTAATACATCTGGGCTCAGGGGCCCAAAAGTTCATAATCCGCCCATGTATGTGTGTATGTGTATGTATATGCAAGAGCTGGTAGATCAGTATAATGTGTGTGTGCACGTGTGTTTAGGATATTGAGGGCCAGATGTACGTACATTTGCGAACATAGCGTTATCAGCGCCATGGCCAAACCGCAGAAAGCGAATGCAGTGGATCTTCAGTTTACGTGGTATTTATCATACCTGCAGTTCATTGGGTAATCAGCACCTTTCTCCGCCCCCCCTACCGCAATTTGCAAACATTCACAACTGAAAGCATACTTCAATCACAAGCGCAGTTGAATGAAGTTAACTGATGACAACTATTCTGCCACCCTTATACACCCTGCACAAGCTGGCAGATAGACAACTCCTCCTCCAATCACCACGCTGAAGAGGATGCTTCAGTTCAACTCTGTTTTAATGGTCCACTGGAAGTAGGGTAAAACTACAAGAAATACAAAATAATACATTTTTAACTTCAGTACATTAACAAAAATGAATATGAAATGAATTAAGTGTTTTAAGCGCATATTACACAAATACGCTTTTAATATGAATGAACTGAGGTGTAGTTTAGCTAAACTCATGACAATGGATTATCTCATCCAGCTGAATGCATTATGAGCTAGCACATGCTAACAATGACACATGTAATATGAACTCTTAGATTAGATTATAAGATGAAATCTGCACTAATTTAAACTAATCAAAACTAGAAAATATGCCTCAAGTGGCCCTGAGTGTGTGTGTGTGTGTGTGTGTGTGTGTGTGTGTGTAGGATATGGAGTCTGGTGGATCATGCTCTGATTGTGTGTGTGTGTGTGTGTGTGTATGCTGTATGTGAGTGTGTGTGTGTGTGTGTGTGTGTGTGTGTGTGTGTAGGATATGGAGTCTGGTAGATCATGCTCTGATAGCGCGCTGTAACATGTGTGTGTGTGTGTGTGTGTGTGTGTGTGTGTGTGTGTGTGTGTAGGATATGGAGTCTGGTAGATCATGCTCTGATAGCGCGCTGTAACATGTGTGTGTGTGTCTGTGTGTGTGTGTGTGTGTGTAGGATATGGAGTCTGGTAGATCATGCTCTGATAGCGCGCTGTAACATGTGTGTGTGTGTCTGTGTGTGTGTGTGTGTGTGTAGGATATGGAGTCTGGTAGATCATGCTCTGATAGCGCGCTGTAACATGTGTGTGTGTGTGTGTGTGTGTCTGTGTGTGTGTGTGTGTGTGTAGGATATGGAGTCTGGTAGATCATGCTCTGATAGCGCGCTGTAACATGTGTGTGTGTGTGTGTGTGTGTGTGTGTGTGTGTAGGATATGGAGTCTGGTAGATCATGCTCTGATAGCGCGCTGTAATATGGAGGAGCCCATTCGCTGTGCAGCAGTCAGCACTGACGGCATCCACCTGGCCCTGGGGATGAAGGACGGATCCTTCACTGTTCTACGCGTACGGTACGTTCTCCACCTCTCCACCTCTCCACCTCTCTCTCTCTCTCTCTCTCTCTCTTCTTCACTGTTCTACGCGTACGGTACGTTCTCCACCTCTCCACCTCTCCACCTCTCTCTCTCTCTCTCTTCTCTTCTTCACTGTTCTACGCGTACGGTACGTTCTCCACCTCTCCACCTCTCTCTCTCTCTCTCTCTCTCTCTCTCTTCTTCACTGTTCTACGCGTACGGTACGTTCAGAACGCAGCAACATTGTAACACATGACCGAGGTGGCTCAGAATCCTGGGATACGCCCGCTTGACAACGGGAGAGATGGAACTAACGACTGGCCATTGCAACCATCAATTTAGAACTAGTAACGGCAGTTTGTCCTGCAAGTTGAGGAATTAGCTGATATGTGTCGGTAAGAAGTAGTGAGATTAAAACGTTTAAATTATAACAGGAAATGAACACAACGCAAGTGGCAACAGTGGAATAAGCGGGAACAAACGTGTATTCATTTCTCTACATCTCGAACGTGTATTCATTTCTGTACATCTAGAACGTCGAACGTGTATTAATTTCTCTACATCTCGAACGTGTATTCATTTCTGTACATCTAGAACGTCGAACGTGTATTAATTTCTCTACATCTCGAACGTGTATTCATTTCTGTACATCTAGAACGTGTATTCATTTCTGTTAACTGAACCCTGTGTCGTCCATTATCCTTTACGTAACTATGTTTAGTGAACAAGGGATGTTCTCAGTTTTGCAATAACACGAAATATGCTCAACCAATCGTTAACAGAAAATATGGGCCTATTTTATTTTGAACACTGTTCCTTTCTGTCCTTCAGATTGCTTTGGTAAAGATGTAACCATTCCTTAACTCAGACAGACCTACACAGGGCTCCTTAACTCAGACAGACCTACACAGTGCCTGTGTTGGATGTAATCATTCCTTAACTCAGACAGACCTACACAGTGCCTGTGTTGGATGTATGATCAATGAAAAGTAGGATACTGTACCTTTAATCTCTAGATCTGCATTGTGGACATGTTTCTTTCAGACGCTCCCAAAGTCTGATCTAAACTGCCCTTAACAACAGCAACAGTACAATGATTAATAATCTAAACTGCCCTTAACAACAGTAACAGTACAATAATGATAGATAGATAGATAGATAGATAGATAGATAGATAGATAGGGGAAATTCAGGGGGTCTCAGTAGCATACAGACATCACACACAACATGCACTTACAGCAGAAATGGTAAAAATAAGTATAAACATATAACTAAACTCCACTGTACAATAGAGACAGTAGGAGATAAGAAAAACTAACAAGACTAAATACTAAATATACTATATAAATTAAATGTAAAAAATCCAGTGTGCTTGAGGGTGATCAAGCATGAGACGCTTGCAGTGACAGGGCCTGTAGTTCTGTGTGCATGGTGAGGTGCTCAAGAGAGTGAGTGTCATGGTGAAGGTGCAAAAAGTAGTCCAACATTAGTCCACCAGTGCAATAATAAGGTCTAGAGACCAGCATAAATAATACATTAGTCCACCAGTGCAATAATAAGGTCTAGAGACCAGCATAAATAATACATTAGTCCACCTGTGCAATAATAAGGTCTAGAGACCAGCGTAAATAATACATTAGTCCACCTGTGCAATAATAAGGTCTAGAGACCAGCATAAATAATATGGACAAATAGGAGAGCAAAGTATAATGTAGACAAGGTCATATAAAAAACTATAAAAAACTATGTCAGTGCAAGAACAGGTTGAAGTAATAGGGTTACAGCCATTCAGTATTATTGTAGCAGAAGCCATTGATCATGTGTGCTAATATAGCATGAAAAACAGTGTAGCAGGAAAACAGTATTAAAAACATTAGGCTGTGGACATTAGTAAAACAGCAGTAAAACAGTAGTAAAGCAGTAGTGGGCAGTCAGTACTCAAACATGGAGAGGGTGGAGAGGCAGACAGACTAAGAAGATAAGTCTATCTCTCCTCTTCCCTTTAGTGAAGCATAGAACAGTTCAATGGCCCTGGGGACAAATGACTTCCTCAGTCTGTCTGTTGTGCAAGGCAGTGAGTGAAGTCTCCAGCTGATCAGGCTCTTCTGCTTAACAATAGTGCTGTGGAGTGGATGACACTCATTGTCCAAGATGTTGATCAGTTTGTTCAGGGTCCTTTTGTCAGATATTGAAGTGATGCACTCCAGTTCAGCTCCCACTACAGAGCCAGCTTTCCTTACCAGCCTGTCAATTCGACCCGCATCCTTCTTCCTTGTGCTTCCTCCCCAGCATACTACTACTACAGCATAGGACCGCAGCCTCCTCAGGAAGTACAGTCTGCTCTGCCCTTTCTTGTAGAGTGTGTCAGTGTTGGTTGACCAGTCCAGTTTATTGTCCAGGTGGAGACCCAGATACTTGTAAGTGCTTACCACCTCCACATTGACCCCATCAATGGAGACTGGTAGCAGAGCGGGCTTAGACCTGCGGAAATCCACCACCATCTCCTTGGTCTTTGAAGTGTTGAGTTGAAGGTGATTGAGTTTGCACCATTGCACAAAGTCCTCCACCAGGCTCCTGTACTCCTCCTCTTGGTCGTCCCTGATACACCCCACAATTGCAGTATCGTCAGAAAACTTCTGCATGTGGCATGACTCGGTGTTGTAGCAGAAGTCAGATGTGTACAGGGTGAACAGGACTGAAGAGAGCACAGTTCCCTGTGGCGCTCTGGTGCTGCTGATCACAGTGTCAGAGAGACAGTTCTTCAGTCTGACGAACTGTGGTCGCTTGGTCAGGTAGTCAGTAATCCAGGTTACCAGGTGAGCGTCCACACCCATCTGCAAGAGCTTGTCTCCCAGTCTGAGGGGTTGGATGGTGTTAAAAGCACTTGAGAAATCAAAGAACATGATTCTCACAGCACTTTTCCCCTTGTCCAGGTGGGAATGTGTCCTGTGTAGAAGATAAGTGATGGCATCGTCCACGCCCACTTTCTCCAGGTATGCAAACTGTAACGGGTCTAGTGCATGGCGTACCTGGGGTCTGAGCATACCTAAGACCAGTCGCTCCAGTGTCTTCATCACATGTGATGTTAGAACGACAGGCCTGAAGTCATTAAGCTCACTGGGGTGTGGCTTCTTAGGGACGGGGGTGAGACATGATGTCTTCCACAGTGTTGGAACTTGTCCGAGACGTAGACTCCAGTTGAAGATGTGCTTCAGTAGCTCCCCCAGTTCAGCAGCACAGGCCTTGAGTAGCAGTCTCTCAAAGCCTCATCCGCTTCTGGTGTCCACTTCCTGAAGGTGCGCGTGGCAACTGGTAGCCTCTGAACTTTTGGCTTGTACATTGGCTGCAAATGAATGAGGTTATGGTCCGACTTCCCCAGTGGGGGAAGGGGGGTGGCACTGTAAGCATCCCTCAAGTTTGCATACATGAGGTCTATTGTCCTGTTTTTCCTAGTTGGGCAGTCAACAAACTGGTAAAAGTTTGTGAGGGTGGAATCCAGTGTAATGTGGTTGAAGTCACCAGAGATCGCAAAGAAGGCATCACTGTGCTGAGTTTGGAGCCTAGCGACTGTAGAGTGAATGATGTCACACGCTGTGTCCGGGAGGGCTTGAGGCGGAACGTAAACACAAACAACAATGGCGTGCGAGAACTCCCTCGGCATGTAGTATGGTCATAGACTGACCGCTAGTAACTCCACATCCTTACAGCATACAGTCTCCTTCACTGTTACATGTCCGGGATTGCACCATCTGTTGTTAATGTACAGCACCAGTCCGCCTCCCTTCTTTTTGCCAGAAAGTTTACAGTCTCTGTCCAAACGAGCTACACTGAAGCCAGGCAGCTCAACGCTAGAAGTGGGGATATGGCTTGTTAGCCACGTCTCCGTAAAGCATAACAAACTACATTCCCTGTACAACTTCTGGTTTCTTACCAGGGCATCCAGTTGGTCAGTCTTATTAGCCAGTGAGTTCACGTTTCCCATCACAATCGATGGAACTGAGGGCTTGTGTCTCCACTTCTTCTCCCGACGCCTGGTCTTCACTTTGACTCCCGCTCTGCACCCCCGAAAGCACCACAGCTCCTCCGGGATGTTTACGTGAACCCTACCAACATTCCGTCGTATTGCAAGCAGCTGATCCCTTGTGTACACAAGTTTGCTGCCGCTGGAGCATTGTAATAGATCCATATCCATAGGATAGAATGAAAACACTCCTCAAAGTGCGTAATCCAAAAAAGTTGCTTAGTAAAAAGTAAACAAAAGATGGTAAAAAAACACAAAGACATGGAGCTACCTCGACATGCTGCCACTCTCGTCGGTGCCGGAACCGGAAATAGACGTAGATCTTGCGAGATCAATTAATAATTAATAATCAGAAGATATCTGTCTGATCTAAACTGCCCTTAACAACAGCAACAGTACAATAATTAATAATCAGAAGATATCTGTCTGATCTAAACTGCCCTTAACAACAGTAACAGGGGGCAGCCCTTAATAATCATTAATAATCAGTCTGATCTAAACTGCCCTTAACAGCTGTAACTGTAGCAATAATTAACACACGTGACTTTCCTATTAATACATCCAGAGTGTTCATGATTAGTCTACACAGCGATAAACATAGCACATGTTTGTACACACACTCTCTCTCTTTCTCTTTCTCTCTCTCACACACCACACACACACACTCACACTCTCTCTCTCTCTGCAGGGACATGACAGAGGTGGTGCACGTTAAGGACCGTAAGGAGGCTGTGCAGGAGCTGAAGTACTCACCTGACGGGGCGTACCTGGCCGTGGGGTCCAATGAGAACGCTGTGGACGTGTACGGGGTGGTGCAGCGCTACAAGAAGGTGGGCGAGTGTTCCGGTTCCGTCAGCTTCATCACACACATGGACTGGTCCACCGACAGCAAGTACCTGCAGACCAACGACGGAACCAGCAGGAGACTCTTCTACCGCATGCCCAGTAAGAGCTGCCCACACTAACCCAACACTTACCCAACACTTACCCAACACTAACCCAGCACTTACCCAACATCCACCACTAACCCAGCAGGAGACTCTTCTATCGCATGCATAGTAAGAGCTGCCCACACTAACCCAACACTTACCCAACACTTACCCAACACTAACCCAGCACTTACCCAACACCCACCACTAACCCAGCAGGAGACTCTTCTACCGCATGCCCAGTAAGAGCTGCCCAACACTAAACTAACACATTTAATACTAACCCAACACTTACCCAACACTAACCCAACACTTACCCAACACATCTAACGCTAACCCAACACTTACCCAACACCCAACACTTACCCAACACATCTAACCCAACACTTACCCAAAACATCTAACACTAACCCAAACCACACGTCTCACTCAAACCGCCCAACACTCACTCATAGCCATAACCCTGTAACAGGGGTTCCCAAGCTTTTCCATGACAAGGCCCCCCAAATACCACTAGGTTCTGGCCAAGGACCCCCTTGACGTGTTATTAAATCCATCGACAATACTACGGCAAATGTAAAAAATACATTAAGCTAATCCTAATAATTATTTTAGCCACAAGCACTTTGCGATGGAGCATACAGTGTGTAAAAATTGCATTTGGGGCTTTCTGCTATATGAGAGCTATCACTCTACTATTATTCCCAGTCATTATCATGGAAAATAATGTTCAGATATGCGACAAATTATTATAATGGCATTGTATAACAACCCTCATAGTAAAAGGTATATTTTACATTTTTCAAATGTATTTATTTGTTCCTTTTATGTTTCTCTCCAAATTGCTGAGGCCCCCCTGGCCCCCCCTCGCGGTCCCCCAGGGGGCCCCGCCCCCACTTTGAAAACCACTGCACTATAACATGACTTTGTGTGTGTGTGTGCGTGTGCGTGTGTGTATATATTGTTTGTTTGTGTGTGTGTGTGTGTGTGTATATTGTGTGTGTGTGTGTTGTGTATGTGTGTCTGTATATTGTGTGTGTGTGTGTGTATGTGTGTATATTGTTTGTTTGTGTGTGTGTGTTTGTGTGTGTGTGTGTGTGCGTGTGTGCATGTTTGTGTGTGTATGTCTGTGTATATTGTGCGTGTGTGCATGCGTGTGTGTGTATTGTGTGTGTGCGTGTATATATTGTGTGTGTGCGTTGTGTGTGTGTGTGTGTGTGTCTGTGTGTGTTCGTGTGTGTGTGTGTGTGTGCGTGCGTGTGTGTGCGTGCGTGTGCGTGCGTGCGTGCGTGTGTGTGTGTGTGTGCGTACGTGTGTGTGCGTGCGTGTGTGTGTGTGTGTTATGAATCCAATAAAATATGAAAATGGAAACACAACATAAGAACGGCCCAGGAGTCAGGGATAAGAAAAATATAATTCTTTTTTTATTTTGGACAAACTGAGAACTCGGCAACGATGCCAATGCTTCGAAAGCACCATAATAAATAAAAACAGATTCTAGCAAGCTTCCTAACCTTCTAGTACTTTTAAGAAAATTCTACCTTACCTCCTCAAACTAAAAATGCGTGAGTCTTCCGCACGGCTTACCTTCTATACTAACGTCCAACTATATAAAGTGGGAAAACAAACAAAACAAATCACCGGCCCGTCACCAGTTACAATAGCCGTTCGAAAAACGAGAAAAAGAGACAATTTTGAGCAGAGTAGTGAAACGGAGACAATAGAATCAGCGGTGTGTGTGTGTGTGTGTGTGTGTGTGTGTGTGTGTGTGTGTGTGTTTAATATGTGTGTGTGTGTGTGTGTGTGTGTTTAATATGAGCGGCCTGTAAACGGCGTGTGATCCGAGATCCAGCTGCGTGTGTGTGTGTGTGTTTAATATGTGTGTGTGTGTGTGTTTAATATGAGCGGTCTGTAAACGGCGTGTGATCCGAGATCCAGCTGCGGCCATGTTGGATAAGGCGGCTTTTATAGGCTGGCCAACTCGCAGACGCCAGCACACCTTCACACAATAAGGATAATGACAGGTAGAGAGAATGCAGGTAGAGGGTGAGACTAGGACAGCAAAGTAGGCTACACAAGGGCACGTAACACCCCCACCGATAAGAATAAGTTGGAGGGCGAAATTAAGGTATCAATAACATGTACCCAGTAAATACATAACTGCATCAAAGATATATGAAAAAAAAGGTATACTTATCCTAAACAAGTGGAGAGACTCCTTATCCCGAATAAGAGCTCATCCTGCTGATGGCAAATACAGTTAATATCTCCCGACAATTTATTACCAATAATGAAACGGGTTATACGCGAGATAACGCGTCAGCGACCAGATTGTCCCGACCACAAATGTGTTTAATGACGATGTTGAAGCCCTGAAGAACAAGACTCCACCGCATTAGTCTTTGATTGTTATTGCACATACGGTTCAAGAACGTCAAGGGGTTGTGGTCGGTAAAAACTGTAACTGTGGCAGCGCAGCCGACATAGACTTCAAAGTGCTGCAGCGCGAGCACCAGCGCAAACGCTTCTTTTTCGATAGTGGAATATGCGCGCTGGTAATGAATGAATTTGCGCGAGAAGAACGCAACGGGATATTCTAGACCATCAGCACCACGCTGACACAGGACAGCGCCAGCGCCTAAATCACTCGCGTCTATTGTGACAGAGAAAGGCAGATTGAAATCTGGCGTGGCCAATACCGGCGCAGTGGTGAGGAGAGCTTTCACGGAGTCAAATGCAGACTGACAAGAATCACTCCATTTGAAGACACGCTTCGTGCTCAACAAGTCGGTCAGTGGGGCAGCCACGGTCGAGAAGTTTTTGCAGAACGACCTATAGTACCCGACCATGCCGAGGAAGCGGCGTAAATCTCGTCGGGTGGTCGGAGCTGGAAAATTCGCGATGGCCTCAACTTTTGCATGGACGGGGCGAACCTGCCCACGCCCAATGATTTTACCGAGGTAGATGACGGATGCCTGGCCGAAGACGCACTTTGCCAAGTTAACGGTTAATTCAGCGCGAGACAGACGGTCAAAAACTGTGGAAAGATGTTCCATATGTTCACGCCAGGTGGCGCTATACACGAGAAGGTCGTCTAAATAGGCCTCACAGTTTGGGACACCATCTAAGACATTATTAACCAAGCGCTGAAATGTGGCGGCAGAATTTCGAAGACCGAAAGGCATGCGGACATACTGCAAGAAATGGTCTGGTGTGGCAAAAGCTGAGACCTCCTTGGCACGCTCGGTTAACGGGACCTGCCAATAGCCCTTAAGAAGGTCCAATTTACTAACATGGCTGGCGGGACCCAAGCGGTCAACGCAGTCATCCATACGGGGTAGCGGGAAACTGTCTGCTTTTGTTACGGCATTTACGCGTCTGAAATCGGTACAAAAATGAAATGTATCGTCGGGCTTTGGAACTAACAGACATGGTGAGCTCCAGGGGCTGGAGCTGGGTTCAGCAATATTGTTCTCGAGCATGTAATTAACCTCCTGCCTAAGTATCTGGCGCTTCAAAGGGTTGGCGCGATATGGATGTTGTTTAATTGGCCTACTGCATTCAACTTCGATGTCGTGTGTGATGGCAGTTGTACAGCGAGGAATATCAGTAAACAAATCCTTGTGTGACAAAATTAATGCTGACAGATCAGCAGACTCAGGAGCAGAGAGATGAGAGAGAAATGAAGGGAGATCTGCGAGTATTTCAGAGTTTTTAAGTCTGCCTTCAACCACCTCCATAGGAGGGCCGGGAACGTCGGGAGGCGCTTCTGAAACAACGGCGACAGTTTCAGCACCATGTGCCGTGGACAGCGACGGAGCTGGGTTGTCATTTTGAGGAGAAACGGACGAGTCAGAGTTTGGAGACAACATCAACCTGGGCTGTCGCACATGATATGGCTTTAACCTTAACGTAATTTAGATCACCTACCCTACGTTCCACACGGTAAGGACATGTATAACGCGCCTGCAAAGCAGAACCGAGGACTGGTAACAGCACCATTACCTGATCGCCTGGAACAAAGTGGCGGGCGACTGCCTTGCGATCGTACAGTTTTTTCATCCTCATCTGAGAAACATCGAGGTTCTCTTTGGCTAACTGACAGGCACGCTGCAACCTGTAACGCATTTTGGAAATGTAGTCAGAGAGATTGTGATAATTAGTGCTTTCAGTGAGCCACGCTTCTTTCAACACTTTTAAAGGGCCACGCACGGAGTGGCCGAAGACGAGCTCAGCGGGGCTAAAGCCCAAACTCTCCTGGACCACTTCTCGTATGGCAAAGAGGACCAGCGGAATTCCTTCATCCCAGTCGTGCTCAAATTCGTGACAGTATGTTGCCAACATGTTCTTAAGGGTCTGGTGGAACCTCTCTAGCGCCCCCTGCGACTGCGGATGGTAGCTGCTAGAGATAACGTGTTTTATTGCTAGCTGTTCCATGACTTGTCTGAATATGTTCGACAGAAAGTTCGTTCCGCGATCGGTCTGGACGACTTTGGGGAGACCGAATATAGAGAAGAACTTCAACAAGGCTTTGACAACGAGAGGCGTCGTTATCCGTCTCAGAGGGACGGCCTCAGGGAAGCGAGTTAAGCTGCATATTATTATGAGCAAATAAATATTAACGGACTTGGTACGGGACAAAGGGCCTACGCAGTCCAGTAGCACCCGCTCAAACGGTTCGGAGGAGACCGGAATTGGCTGCAACGGGGCAGGCGGGATAATTTGATTTGGTTTGCCTATGACCTGACATGGATGGCATGTCTTACAGTATCTGGCGACATCACGCCTAACCCCTGGCCAAAAGAAATGGCGGAGGAGACGGTCAGCGGTCTTATTAATGCCTAGATGTCCGGAGAAATGATGGTCGTGGGCTAAACGCAAAATCTCCTCCCTATAAGGAGCTGGCACAACAATTTGGTTAACAACATGCCACGTATCGCGCGCTGGAGCAGTCAACGGTCTCCACTTGCGCATTAAAACACCGTCTTGTACAAAATATCCGTGGGGACTGAACTCAACATCACGCTCAGCCATTGCCTCTGAAAATAACGAGGTGAGAGACGGATCCTTCTTTTGCTCAGTTATAAGCTGATCACGGCTAAGAGCTGATTTACGTGAGGCTGAGGGAGAAATATCGGACGGCTGTGCATTATCAGACGAGAAAGGACGGGCAATGAAAGTATCATATCAGTCGATCTTGTCGGGTTTGGAATCGTCAAGAACAGCGCGCTGTGCCATGGCGCGTGTGACCACACTGGACGGAAAAACTTCAGGATATGCTGTGGGCAAATCAACATCGCCTGAGGCAGCTGGAGAGACAATAGGTGATGGGAATATTTTTCCCCCACAAAGGTCATTTTTTCAGAGTAGCATCGCAACACCTTCTACTGGAAGAGAGGGGCGGACACCTACAATTACATCACCGGTGATTAAATCGGAAGAGAGGGACACCTTGTGTAAAGGCACATTCACATAGCCCATTTCAAATCCTCTGACCAAGACACTATCTCCAGTACTTGTATTGTCGCTGAAAGGCAAAACGTCTTTTAATAAAAAGCTTTGCGAAGCGCCTGTGTCGCGTAACAATTTTATGTGAACACGCTTATCAGGCATTCCAGGTAAAGCGACGGTGCCGTCAGTAATAAAGGGTGCAGATGACGATAAAGAGCTCGTGGCTTGCTCTGTAGTTGCATAAGAGAGTTTAATCTCATTTTTGGGAAAATTGGAGGTGCACAGGGCAGTTTCAGTTTTCAGTGGCCGAGCAGGCTGTGTCTGGTTTTTTCGTTTTAATCTGTAACAGTCTGCCAATATATGGCCACGCTTTTTACAGTAGACACAGGTAGGCTGGGTAGACTTAAATGAGGACGCAACTTTGTCAGAGTTTGGAGACGGGGAGTGGGCTGCATCAGGCGCTGGGTCTCTAACCTGTCTGTTCGGCTTTGAGGAGCTACTTTTCACGGTGAGCGTAAGATTGCGCTTGTGGGCAAGAGCATACTCGTCCGCAAGCACGGCGGGTGTTAGATCTTTGTGTTCGCTTACGTGCATAGCAACGTTTTGTGGAAGACAGTTAGTAAAATCCTCTATGATTACATTACATTACATTACATTACATTTGGCTGACGGTTTTTTAACCAAAGCGACTAACAACATGGTAAACAGTAAGTTTTAGAACAATTCTCACAATTTTAGGACAGTTTAAAAAAAAACACATTAGAGTACAGTAAGAATAAGTGCGTCAGTGAGTGCTGTATTTTAACAGTTACTTGTCAGTTTAACGGCTGGTGAGTGCTAGGATCAATTAGACTTGTTGTAAGTGTTGCTATGAGAGTAGATGTTCTCTAAAGAGCTGGGTCTTCAGGAGTTTTTTGAAAGTGGAAAAGGATGTCCCTGCCCTTGTAGGAACTGGCAGTGTGTTCCACCAACGAGGAACAACAGATGAGAAAAGTTTGGATTGGCTTGAGCGTACCGGTGGTAGAGCTAGACGTCGTTCGTCAGAGGAGCGCAGCGGTCTGGAGGTAGTGTAAGTCTGTATGAGGGCATTCAAGTGGGTGGGAGCAGAAGCGGAGACTACTTTGTAGGCAAGCGTTAGAGACTTGAATTTGATGCGGGCCGCCATAGGTAGCCAGTGTAGCTGGATGAGCAGCGGGGTAACGTGCCCTTTTGGGTTGGTTGTAGACCAGGCGCGCCGCCGCGTTCTGGATCATCTGAAGTGGTTTCACTGCGCAGGCTGGGAGACCTGTCAGGAGGGCATTGCAGTAGTCGAGTCGTGAGATGACTATTGCCTGAACCAGAAGTTGGGTAGCATCTTGAGTCAAGTAAGTCCTGATTTTCCGTATGTTGTAGAGTGCGAAACGGCATGACCGGGCGACTGAGGCAACATGATCTGAGAAGTTTAGTTGGTTGTCAAGAACAACTCCTAGATTTCTTGCAGTCCTGGTCGGTGAAACAGACAGGGAGTCAAATTTGATGTTGATGTCGTGGTGTATGGTAGGTTTAGCTGGGATGACCAGCAGTTCAGTCTTTGAGAGGTTCAGCTGGAGGTGGTGTGCCTTCATCCATGTAGCTATGTCTGAAAGGCAATCTGAGATCCGTGCTGAAACCAGGGGGTCGTCAGGTGGAAAGGACAGATAGAGCTGTGTGTCGTCTGCATAGCAGTGGTATGAGAAGCCGTGCGAACGGATAATCTGTCCCAAGGAGGTGGTGTAGATAGCAAAGAGGAGGGGGCCCAGCACTGAGCCCTGGGGGACCCCTGTGGTGAGATGGTGAGGTGCAGATAGCTGACCAAGCCATGATACGTTAAACGAGCGTCCTGTGAGGTAGGATTCAAACCAGGAGAGAGCAGCTCCGGAGATTCCCATGTCAGCGAGTATAGAGAGAAGGATACGGTGATTAACCGTGTCAAAGGCAGCCGATAAGTCAAGTAGAATGAGTACTGATGATCGAGCGGTCGCCCTGGCTTCTTTTAAGGCTTCTGTTACAGACAGCAGAGCCGTTTCGGTAGAGTGGCCGCTTTTGAACCCAGACTGATTTGGATCCAGAAGGTTGTTCTGTGAAAGGAAGTCAGAGACCTGTTTGGAGACTGCTCGTTCAATGCCTTTGGATAGGAAAGGCAGTAGTGAGACAGGGCGGTAGTTCTCGACTTGAGCAGGGTTGAGAGAAGCTTTCTGAAGTAACGGTGTTACCTGGGCCATTTTGAACGCTGTTGGAAATGTGCCGGAGGTTAGCGAGGCATTGATCACATGTGTGATAGCTGGAGTGATGGTCGGGCTGATGGACTGAAGTAGGCTCGTAGGTATAGGGTCCAGCGAGCATGTGGTAGGACGGCTGCATGTCAGGAGTCTGGACACTTCACTCTCGGAGAGAGGCGTGAATGCTGAAAAAGATGTTCCAGCAGTCCCTAGAGGTTGTAGGAGTGCGGTATCTGAGTCAGATGCGTTGAGTGGGCATGTAGAGAATTGACTGCTGATTGCCGCCACTTTGTTTGTAAAAAATGAGGCGAGGGTATCTGCAGTAAGGCTGGATGGAGGAGGAGGCAGCTGAGGGTTGAGTAGCGATTTGAAGGTTGAGAAAAGTTTTCGAGTGTCTGTAGCGCTGTTGATTTTGTCATTGTAGAAAGCAGTCTTAGCAGCAGTGATGCTGGCTGAGAAGGAGGTCAGGAGTGTCTGGTAGTTTTTGAGGTCGTCAGCTAGTTTGGATTTGTGCCATTTCCTCTCCGCGGCTCTGAGTTTGGTGCGCTGCGATCGGAGGGTATCATTTAGCCATGGATGAGAATGTTTGGATCGAGCTGGCCTTGTGGTAAGAGGGCACAGCTCGTCTAGACACGAGGTCAGTGTGGAGCAGAGCGAGTCAGTGGCTTCATTAACCTCCAGAGAGGAGAAGGTGTTGAGTGGAGGTAGACCGGAGGCAACCACAGAGGAGAAGTGCGTTGGAGACAGGTTCCGGATGTTGCGGCGGAACGTGACCATCGGCTGAGGAGCCGGAGGCTGTTCTGTCAGGCTGACGTTGAACTGGATGAAGAAGTGGTCAGAAAGATGGAGAGTCATCACCATGAGGGTGTCTGTGCTGCAGTTCCGAGTGAAAATCAAGTCAAGCTCTTTGCCAGCTTTGTGAGTCGGTGGGCTTTGAACCAGTTCGAGGTCAAAGGAGTGGACCAGGGCCAAAAAGTCCGCTGAGCCTGGGGCATCTAAGTGGATGTTCATATCACCGAGAACAAGAAGCGGACAGTCATGCTCAGGGATGGAGGATAGCAGAGTGTCAAGTTCGTCAATAAAGTCGCCTAGTTGGTCTGGAGGGCGGTAGATGACCAGCACGTAGAGTTTTGCTGGGGCGATCACTGTGATGGCATGGAATTCGAATGAGACATATTTGTTTGAAGGCAGTAGCGGGGTGAATTTCCATTTGTTGGAGATCAGCAAGCCCGTCCCGCCTCCTCGTCCAGATAGGCGAGGGGTGTGGGATAGTGTAAGGTTAGTGGAGAGTGCAGCCGGGGTGGCAGTGTTCTCTGGTTTGATCCAAGTCTCAGTGAGAGCAAGGAGTTCCAATGAAAGGTGGTTGGCATAGCCAGCTATGAAGTCCGTTTTGTTGACTGCGGATTGACAGTTCCACAAGCCCATGGAGAAGGAGGTTTCTGTCGGTGAGGACCGTTTAAGTTCCTGGAGGTTAAGGCGATTTCTGCCCCTTTTGGCATGATGCCGTTTTCTGCAATGGCCGGTGATAACAGATATGGTGGAACGGCACATTTTGCCTTTGTCGGTGCCTGTGCTCGGTGAACTTGCACAGGTAAACTTGCTTGTCTTGACCGCGTCCGTCTGAAACGAGGCTGGCTGAAACGAGGGCTGCCGCTTATGCTGACGCTTCAGCAGCCGCCACTAATTTTATGCTGCTAGGAATTGCATGCAGCTGTCCTCCTATCCCACTACTGATGCATCAGCGTAGACCGCCCTCTGACGTTCGCACAGCTTAGATTGTTCAAAAGGGTGTTAATTACTGTCAACTGAAAGTCCGCTCGCTCACACCGACCGAAACTCACAGTTTCAAGTAGCCTCCTCCCTCAGCTGTTCCCAAACGCCCAGAGTCCATTTCTAACAATTGGAGAGGATTGGCCAGTAGTAGCCTATGTGTTCTTGCTTTCTCTCTCCCAACTCACTGCAGATGTTGTCTGATTACCTGAGAGGTGCTCCGATATTATAAGGAGCTAGTCACGTCTGATCCCGCCCTCTGACGTTCGCACAGCTTAGATTGTTCAAAAGGGTGTTAATTACTGTCAACTGAAAGTCCGCTCGCTCACACCGACCGAAACTCACAGTTTCAAGTAGCCTCCTCCCTCAGCTGTTCCCAAACGCCTAGAGTCCAATTCTAACAATTGGAGATGATTGGCCAGTAGTAGCCTATGATAAGCAGGTTACGCAGAGCCTCGAAAGTGGTTACATTTTGTGAGGAGAGCCAGCGGTCAAATAGCAGCTCTTTTTCCCTAACAAACTCGACGTAGGTTTGCGCTTCCGGTTTTTGAAATTTGCGGAATTCTTGCCGGTAGGCTTCTGGAACGAGAGAATAAATCCGTAGCACTGCCTGTTTGACTTTCGCATAATCAGAAGCATCAGCAAGCGGTAATGACGAATAAGCTTCCTGTGCCTTACCGGTAAACACGCATTGCAAAACCATAGTCCAAACTGCATTAGGCCACTTAAAAGTCGTAGCCACACGCTCGAAGTGCGCGAAGAATTTGTCGACTTCTTTCTCATTGAACGGGGGTACAACTCTGATATTACGGGCAACGTCAAACTCAGGCTGAGGCTGAACACCGACCTCTCTAGCCCGTATTTCCAACTCTTTTAAACGGACTGCCTTTTCAAGCTCCAATTCTTTTAACTTGAGCTCATGTTCTCTGAAAATATTGAGTCAATTAACAGACTAAATGCTGGTGTATTTTAACAATAAACACTGCAAAGAGAACAAAGGACACGCGTGTCAGCAACTGCGCGGCAGCGGGGAAACACCAGACAAAAATTGACAACTATCGGGCGGATTTTTCGACCGTCGAAATTTTTCAACTAAATAGCCAATTAATTAATCAACTAATTCATCCCGGACGAGCCCCCATTTATGTTATGAATCCAATAAAATATGAAAATGGAAACACAACATAAGAACGGCCCAGGAGTCAGGGATAAGAAAAATATAATATTTTTTTTATTTTGGACAAACTGAGAACTCGGCAACGATGCCAATGCTTCGAAAGCACCATAATAAATAAAACAGATTCTAGCAAGCTTCCTAACCTTCTAGTACTTTTAAGAAAATTCTACCTTACCTCCTCGAAATAAAAATGTGTGAGTCTTCCGCACGGCTTACCTTCTATACTAACGTCCAACTATATAAAGTGGGAAAACAAACAAAACAAATCACCGGCCAGTCACCAGTTACAATAGCCGTTCGAAAAACGAGAAAAAGAGACAATTTTGAGCAGAGTAGCGAAACGGAGACGATAGAATCAGCGGTGTGTGTGTGTGTGTGTGTGTGTTTAATATGTGTGTGTGTGTGTGTGTGTTTAATATGAGCGGTCTGTAAACGGCGTGTGATCCGAAATCGAGCTGCGTGTGTGTGTGTGTGTGTGTGTGTGTGCGTTTAATATGAGCGGTCTGTAAATGGCGTGTGATCCAGCTGCGGCCATGTTGGATAAGGCGGCTTTTATAGGCAGGCCAACTCGCAGACGCCAGCACACCTGCACACAATAAGGATAATGACAGGTAGAGAGAATGCAGGTAGAGGTGAGACTAGGACAGCAAAGTAGGCTACACAAGGGCACGTAACAGTGTGTATGTGTGTGTGTGTGTGCTCAGGCGGTAAGGAGGTGACCAATAGGGAGGAGCTGAAGCTGGTCCAGTGGGCGTCGTGGACGTGTGTTTTGGGGTCGGAGGTCAACGGCATCTGGCCCAAATACTCGGAGATCAACGACATCAACTCAGTCGACGCCAACTTCAGCAGTCAGGTGTTGGTGACCGCCGACGACTATGGCCTGGTCAAGCTGTTCAGATACCCCTGCATCCGCAAAGGTGTGTGTGTGTGTGTGTGTATGTGTGTGTGTGTTTGTATGTGTGAGGTTAAGCTCTTCAGGTACCCCTGCATCCAGAAAGATGTGTGTGTGTGTGTGTGTGTGTGTGTGTGTGTGTGTGTGTGTGTGTGTGTGAGTGTGTATTGTGAAAGAGAGAGAGAGAGAGAGAGAGGTGCTGAAAGATCTATCTGTCTGTCTCTCTCAGGGGCGAAGTGCAGGAAGTATTTGGGCCATTCGGCCCACATCACTAACGCCCGCTGGTCACATGACTACCAGTGGGTCATCACCATTGGTGGAGCTGACCACTCCGTGTTCCAGTGGAAGTTTGTGCCCGAGAGGAAGACCAAAGAAGCCCTGCACATCGCGCCGCAAGGTGAACACACACACACACACACACACACACACTCACACACACACACACACACACACACACACACTCTCATACACACACACACACACACTCTCATACACACACACACACACACACACACACACACACACACTCTCATACACACACACACACACACACACACACACACTCACACACACACACACACACACACACACACACACACTCACACACAACACACACACACACACACACACACACACACTCACGCGCACGCACACGCACACGCACACGCACGCGCACGCACACGCACACGCACACGCACACACACACACTCACACACACACACACACACACACACACTCACACACACCCACACACACACACACACACACCCACACACACACACACACACACACACACACACACACACACTCACACACAGATCACACAGATGGGTCCAAGATGGCGGCGCGTACACACGCAGCGACCTCTCTCTGTCCTAACCGTACGGTGTTTTGTTCGTTTAAAAAGTGTTTGTCCGAAAGTTTTACGTGTTCGTCTCGTCTTACTACGTCGTACTACAAGTACAGCAGGCAGTTTTTAATCGACATCTGCAAAAGCAAGTTTTGCAGCGTTCTGGACTTTGCAACAGAGACGCTAAAGGAACTCGGACTACTCCGGCCTGCAACAACACCGGACTCGCCTGCTACTCCTCCCCCGGAAAGAAAGCGTCGGAAGCGGTGTGCGAGGAAGCAGAAGAGGGGCAAGCGCGGAGGCGTCCGGGCCAGGCTAACGGCCAGCCCAACTCGCCCAGCCATACCATCCATTCTCCTGGCAAATGTACGATCACTGGACAACAAAATGGATCACATACGACTGCTGAGATCAACGAACCGGACAGTAAGTAACTGCTGTGTGCTCGTCTTCACTGAGACTTGGTTAAATGACAACATTCCGGACTCTGCTGTACAACTGGAGCAGCTAGCATGCTATCGAGCAGACAGGGCCATTGTAAAGGGAGGTAAATCACGAGGAGGAGGAATCTGTGTTTACATCCGTGACAAATGGTGCCGGGACACTGTAGTAGTATGCAAACACTGCTCACCACTGGCAGAGTTTA
>NC_055957.1:982500-987500 GCF_018492685.1 Alosa sapidissima | reverse complement strand
GTATATATGTGTGTGTGTGAGTGTGTTTACATGTGTGTGTACATGTGTGTGTGTGTATATGTGTGTGTGTGTATATGTGTGTGTATATATGTGTGTGTGTGTGTGTACATGTGTGTGTACATGTGTGCATGTGTGTGTGTGTGTGAGTGTGTGAGCGAGTGTGTGTGTATACTGTATATATGTGTGTGTCATAACTATGTGTGTGTTCCTGTGCAGCGGACGGTAAGCGCTTGGCCTCTGTGGGGCTGGATGATCATCACACTGTTATCCTGTGGGACTGGAGGAAAGGGGAGAAGCTTTCAGCCATGCGGTGAGTTCACACACACACACACACACACACACATGAGAAGCTTTCAGCCATGCGGTGAGTTCACACACACACACACACACACACACACATGAGAAGCTTTCAGCCATGCGGTGAGTTCACACACACACACACACACACACACACATGAGAAGCTTTCAGCCATGCGGTGAGTTCACACACACACACACACACACTCATGTACATACACACACACACACACACATGTACACACACATACACACTTATGTACACACACGCACACACACACATAAACACACACACACACACGCACACACGCACACACACACACACTCATGTACACACACGCACACACACACACACATATAAAATTCACATTCCCCTAAGCCCTAACACTAACCCTAACCCCTAAACCCTAACCCTAACCCTGACCCATCCGCACCCCTTCTGTCTGACTCACGTCACATTAACCCGCATTACACCAAGGCCGTAGTCATGATGTCAACATTGGGGGGGACCAAATCTGTGCCGGGGGTTTGGGGGACCCCCAAACAGAATATCAATACATTTCCTTACATGCAAAAATATAATTAAAAATCACAAACAAGTAATTAGATAGATAGATAGATACTTTATTGATCCTCAAGGGGAAATTCAAGAATTAGTTAACTTAGTCAATTAGGGTATTCCAAACTGTTGACCGACATAGGCATTAGATTTTTTAAAAATCACCCTTTAAATGATGGCTTCTGGTAAGTTTTGTGGAAAGAGAAGAGAAGGGTGGAGAAGAAGCAACTTCATGCAGAGGCTTGGGCTTCAGGGCGCCCTGAGCTCTTGGGCCCAGTAGGCCCATTCAGTAATCCATCCCTGGACGTAGACGTGTGGTATGACTCCATTTGTCTCCAACATTTATATTTTAAAAGAAATTACAAACTAGAGTATCTTTATTAACCTCTATATTACACAGAATACAATGACATTACTAGCATATGAATGCATTATTTATGTTGTAAGACGTGAAAGAAATCAGTGACACATGCACGCACAAATTCATCATTTAAACTAAATGGGCACTAAGTTTCATTTTCGCTATCAGCTTACAATATGGAAAAGGCTTCAAAGTTCCCTTTGAGTCTTATCGGCTCCGAAAAATAATAATGGGCTTTCCTTATCCTGTGCTCCACCACAACAAGATTTGTGAGAATTGGACCGGTAGCTTTAGCGATATTGTTGACAGCCCTACCGCACCGCAGTAGCCTGCCCTATGTTAGGCTACAGTAAATGGAAGCTTTTGATAGCGCACGCCACTAACGAAAAACGAAAAACCACCAGAACAAACCACTCAGGGGTGTAGGCTACTCTCTCTGGAACCATAGGTCACTAATGTGTGCGTTATTTACGTTTGACTACATTTCAGATTGTGGTGCTTGTTGGTTTCCTGCAGTATAGCGTTTTCTTTATTTATTTTTCTATGTCCGAATATTGGGGGGGACATTTTGGTCATATTTGAATATTGGGGGGGACACGTCCCCCTCAATGTCTATGGTGACTACGGCATTACTCCACATGTCACTGCTTGCATAGTTCACGTCACAATGGAGCCTACTTGTTTTACCACAGAAATGAAGTTTTGTGCCGTTCCCCACACACATACACACACACACACAAACACAACCCACAACACAGCCTTTACTTGCAAATCTCGTTTACTTTCTTTGGTTAGTCCGCGATCACTAGGCTATCACCGCAAGTCCGCGATCACTAGGCTATCACCGCAAGTGCATACATAAGGTTTTGTGCCATCTCCACATTTGTAAAATTGCTTAAATCCCTTCATTAGCCTACTAGCCTACCAGTCGTTGCTTTTGTCCTGCATCAAATCGTGATTGAGTGCGCATCTAATTTAACAGTGGAGTCACACACACACACACACACACACACACACACACACACACGCATACGCATCTAATTTAACAGTGGAGTCTCCGCGAAGAGACATCCACTCTCAAGGTTTCATTTTCGCTGTTGTTGCTAATAGGCTACAATATGGTAAATACTTTGAATACGATCAGCTCCAGAAATGAATGGGTTTTCCTTTTTTTTCACCAAGTTGTGTGAAAATTTTACCCGCAGTGTTTGCGATGTTGACAAACATGGGTAGCACATGGAAGCTCTTGATAGCACATGCCAATAACGTCTATAAAAACAATATATTTATGGAATAAAACTAGACAGGTACCTGGCATTGCTGTTTATTGTTAAACTGCAATTATCTGCAGCCTGCAGCCAGCGGAGGGCATTTAGCCTACCATGCGTCCGGACAATATGCGACTGCCCTAATTCTGCATGTGGCTGTGTGTGGTCTGCATTGTGTGTGTGTGTGTGTGTGTGTGTGCATGGTCTGCATTGTGTGTGTGTGTGTGTGTGTGCGTGTGTGCGTGTGTGTGTGTGTGTGCGTGGTCTGCATTGTGTGTGTGTGTGTTTCAGGGGGAGCAAGGAGAAGATCTTTGTTGTCAAAATGAACCCATATGTGCCAGACAAGCTCATCACAGCAGGGGTGAAGCACATGAAGTTCTGGCACAAAGCTGGTAGGAGCTGTGTGTGTGTGTGTGTGTGTAATGTGATGTGTGTGTGTATGTGTGTAATGTGATGTGTGTGTGTGTTGCAGGGGGAGGGATGATCGGTAAGAAGGGTGTGTGTGTGTAATGTGATGTGTGTGTGTGTGTGTGTGTGTGTGTGTGTGTGTGTGTGTTTCAGGGGGCGGTATGATCGGTAAGAAGGGTGTGTGTGTGTGTAATATGATGTGTGTGTGTGTTTGTGTGTAATGTGATGTGTAATGTGATGTGTGATGTGTGTGTGTGTGTGTGTTGCAGGGGGCGGTATGATCGGTAAGAAGGGTGTGTGTGTGTGTGTGTGTGTAATGTGATGTGCGATGTGTGTGTGTGTGTGTGTGTGTGTGTGTGCAGGGGGCGGTATGATCGGTAAGAAGGGTGTGTGTGTGTGTGTGTGTGTGTAATGTGATGTTTACATTACATTACATTACATTACATTTGGCTGACGCTTTTTAACCAAAGCGACTAACAACATGGTAAACAGTAAGTTTTGGAACAATTCTCACAATTTTAGGACAGTTTAAAAAAACATTAGAGTACAGTAAGAATAAGTGCGTCGGTGAGTGCTGTTTTTAACAGTTACTTGTCAGTTTAAAACGGCTGGTGAGTGCTAGGATCAGTAAGACTTGTTGTAAGTGTTGCTATGAGAGTAAATGTTCTCTAAAGAGCTGGGTCTTCAGGAGTTTTTTGAAAGTGGAAAAGGATGTCCCTGCCCTTGTAGGAACTGGCAGTGTGTTCCACCAACGAGGAACAACAGATGAGAAAGGTTTGGATTGGCTTGAGCGTACCGGTGGTAGAGCTAGACGTCGTTCGTCAGAGGAGCGCAGCGGTCTGGAGGTAGTGTAAGTCTGTATGAGGGCATTCAAGTAGGTGGGAGCAGAACCGGAGACTACTTTGTAGGCAAGCGTTAGAGACTTGAATTTGATGCGGGCCGCCATAGGTAGCCAGTGTAGCTGGATGAGCAGGGTAACATGTGCCCTTTTGGGTTGGTTGTAGACCAGGCGCGCCACCGCGTTCTGGATCATCTGAAGTGGTTTCACTGCGCAGGCTGGGAGACCTGTCAGGAGGGCATTGCAGTAGTCGAGTCGTGAGATGACTATTGCCTGAACCAGAAGTTGGGTAGCATCTTGAGTCAAGTAAGTCCTGATTTTCCGTATGTTGTAGAGTGCGAAACGGCATGACCGGGCGACTGAGGCAACATGATCTGAGAAGTTTAGTTGGTTGTCAAGAACAACTCCTAGATTTCTTGCAGTCCTGGTCGGTGAAACAGACAGGGAGTCAAATTTGATGTTGATGTCGTGGTGTATGGTAGGTTTAGCTGGGATGACCAGCAGTTCAGTCTTTGAGAGGTTCAGCTGGAGGTGGTGTGCCTTCATCCATGTAGCTATGTCTGAAAGGCAATCCGAGATCCGTGCTGAAACCAGGGGGTCGTCAGGTGGAAAGGACAGATAGAGCTGTGTGTCGTCTGCATAGCAGTGGTATGAGAAGCCGTGCGAACGGATAATCTGTCCCAAGGAGGTGGTGTAGATAGCAAAGAGGAGGGGGCCCAGCACTGAGCCCTGGGGGACCCCTGTGGTGAGATGGTGAGGTGCGGATAGCTGACCAAGCCATGATACGTTAAACGAGCATCCTGTGAGGTAGGATTCAAACCAGGAGAGAGCAGCTGCGGAGATTCCCATGTCAGCGAGTATAGAGAGAAGGATACGGTGATTAACCGTGTCAAAGGCAGCCGATAAGTCAAGCAGAATGAGTACTGATGACCGAGCGGTCGCCCTGGCTTCTTTTAAGGCTTCTGTTACAGACAGCAGAGCCGTTTCGGTAGAGTGGCCGCTTTTGAACCCAGACTGATTTGGATCCAGAAGGTTGTTCTGTGAAAGGAAGTCAGAGACCTGTTTGGAGACTGCTCGTTCAATGCCTTTGGATAGGAAAGGCAGTAGTGAGACAGGGCGGTAGTTCTCGACTTGAGCAGGGTTGAGAGAAGCTTTCTTAAGTAACGGTGTTACCCGGGCCATTTTGAACGCTGTTGGAAAAGTGCCGGAGGTTAGCGAGGCATTGATCACATGTGTGATAGCTGGAGCGATGGTCGGGCTGATGGACTG
>NC_055957.1:955000-975000 GCF_018492685.1 Alosa sapidissima | reverse complement strand
TGTATAAGGTACTAGGAGATCAGATATGTAGTTGGTAGACAGGCCATGTAGAGCTTTAAAAGTAATCAGAAGAATCTTAAAATCATTTTAAAGCTTACTGGGAGCCAGTGCAGTGAGGCTAAAACAGGAGTAATATGATTACAGTACTTTGTCTTAGTAAGAAGACGGGCAACTGAATTCTGAACAGTTTGAAGTCTCTTTATAGATTTTTGGTTCAGACAAGAAAAAAGACTATTGCGGTAATCCAGGCGTGAAGAAATAAATGCATGTAATGGTCTCAGTGTCTTTAAAAGTTAAGATGGAACTAATCTTGGAAATATTTCTGAGGTGATAGAAACAAGACTGTGTGAGCTTTGTGATGTGACGTTCAATGCTTAAATTACTGTCAAACCAAACACCAAGATTCTTTGCAACAGGTTTTACATAGTCTAAAAATTGAAAGGGACCTAAGGATGGTATCATTTGTTTCACTATGTGCTGGGATCCAATGATGAGGACTTCTGTTTTGTCAGAATTCAACTGGAGGAAATTGTTTGACATCCAGTTTTTTATGTCACAAAGACATTCATTTAAGGAATTTAGCATACTAGGATCAGAGGAACTAATGGGCAGGTACAGCTGTGTATCATCAGCATAGAAGTGTTTCTGGATAATGTGCCCAAGAGGAAGCATGTATAAACAAAATAAGATTGGTCCTAAAACTGACCCTTGAGGTACCCCATACTTGACAGGAAAAAAATAAGATGTGTAACTGTTTGCAGAAACACAAAACTTCCTATTTGACAAGTAAGATGAAAACCATTGTAAGGCTGTACCAGAAATTCCCACCCGATGTTCCAGTCTATGCAGCAGTATGCTGTGATCAATAGTGTCAAAGGCTGCGCTAAGATCAAGAAGTACAAAGACAGAACACATGCCATCATCAGCTGTTCTTAAAATGTCATTTGTAACTTTCAGCAGTGCTGTCTCAGTGCTATGATACTTTCGGAAACCAGATTGTAGCTTTTCAAAAAGATTATTATTTTCCAGTGCAGAGACAAGCTGCTTGGACACTAATCTTTCAAGAATCTTTGATACGTGGGGTGCACACGCCGCAGGAGCTCACTCAACGGGGAGCCACGCTGCTAGCAGTCCAGTGCGGGCGTGCTAGCAACCACGTGGCCGTCCCCGCTCGTCACCAGGTTCAGAGTTCAGAGGGCCTTTCCGTCGAAGCTGCCCCACCGTCGTGAGTTCGCTGCCCTCAGCGGCTCCGCCAACCGTCTGTCGACCAGGAACCTCTTCCTCGCCGCTCTCCCTCGGCTCTGCTCACGCGTCACGGCCACCGCCAGCTCCAGCCTCGAACCGCCCGGCGCGGAGTCACTGCCCAGCGTCGTCTCCTCCGCGAACGCTTCTTCAGGCCCCTCTTCCGGCAAAATCTCCTCCCATGGCAGCAGGCAGGTCCAGACGACAGCTCCTCTCCTCTGTCGGCAGTAACGATAGAAGGCCCCGAGCTTTTTAGCAGCTCTTACAAGGGCTCTCTCTGGATCCTCTTGCGTGGGCCTCCACCCAGCGGTATAGTCTTCCATTCCCAGCTTCTCTCGCTGGGCGGAGGCCATGTTCGAAAGTCGCTTCTGACACCAATGTAACGATTTGATAGCGACACACACAGTTGTCCAATCAAAAGGTTTATTAGCTGAGAACGAGAGCAGGGACACAGACACACCAAGACACCATTACATAGGAAACACAAGGGAAGTCAATAAAACAAGCACGATACACAAACAGGGTTGTCACATACAATACACCGGGTAAAACACATGAGGTAAAACCTAAAGAAAGACTACACAAGCTAACACATACATGACTCGGAAAACGCAATTACACTAACTAAAACCGACATTACACAAACCAGCATTCACACACATTGCATTCTGGGAGGCTAGCACTCAGTCCAAAAGACACCGACGTTACAATACAGGATTCATGACTTTGCCTTGCGGGGTGAATGTGGTTCGTTGGATTTTACCTGTGGCCTGCCTTCGAATTTAGCTTTTATGACTAAAATCAAATCAATAAAATGAAACAACAGCAGTGATTGGCTGCAAAAATAAATAATGTCACGCGTCTTGCACCTCTCAAACTGGGCTATCAGGTAACCTAGAGAAAAAAAATGAAATTATGAAATATGACTAAGGCATTAAAATGCTGCTTGTTTGTCAGGATACTTTTTCACTGATTTATTTTAAAAATATGAGCTATGAGTGTGAATGTTATATATTCCATCCCCTAATTCTGTTTTACTGGTTTATTTGACAAATAATCTATATGGATTTGCTCTATAAAGACCTTATGTCTGTTTGGGATTGTTTTGAGAGCCTATTGATGTATCTCAGAATAAAGTAATGTCCACAACATTAGTGATGTTTTTTTGTGTGTGTGAATGTATTTTACTTAACTCATTGAATGTAGCTGGATACTCATGAACGCATGTCTCTAATAGCCACAATAGGAGTAATTTTAGCAACACCGTATTTTGTGTGGCCCATAACGACCCAGTGGATCATGAAAATGTGCCAAAATTCACATTCCTTGCTTGTTGTTGGTACATTAATCCCATTCAGATTGCCACTTATCTGAGATGTAAGAGTTCAGTATAGGTTTAAGGTCTGGGACAGGGATTTGACATTCTGTGACTTCTTCATTAAGGGCTTGCTTAGCAGCACTGTCCGCTTTCTCATTTCCCCTCAGACCAACATGGTCTGGGACCCAGCAAAAAACTACACTCAAGTTCTGGTTCTTTAGACGTTCTAGTTGATCAAGCTCAGTTTTGGTTGTACTTTTTGCGTGACATTAAAGCCTACTGGAAAGATTTTTGAATGCAATTTACTTTTACGATTAAATTTAATTTAATTTATCCCTCTCACTCATAGTTTTCTATTTATTTACAAATGTACATAGACCTACTGTAATTACATTTATACAGTTATTCTACTGATCTTTATACTATTCATCTTGCACATAGACTTATTCTTACTACTCTTATAATGTTGTTTCTGCACTACAATGACACTGTTTCCACACTGGACAAAAAAGAGAAAAAGTCCGCCTCAACCAGGGTTTTCTGCTCCCACTTGTTTTTATTTTTCCGTGACGTTTCGGGTAATCACCCTTCTTCAGACGTCTACTGTTTCCACACTGCACATAGCTGTATGTTATGTACATATCTGTTATATATTTGTCATATTGAATATCCATATTTATTCTGTTTTACAGTGGGCAGTGGGCAATACAGTGGGCAGTGCTTCGACTTGGCCAGCTTCACTCTCGGTCCGCGCTTGGGATCACGCGGTATCACGCGACTTTAATTTGTATTTTTCCAGTGAGACGCTGCAATAACCCAAACAACCGGTAGATGGCTCAAGTGAGCAGTGTCTTGTAAAAAGAAATGGAGCCTGGAAAACCCTACACAGACTTCACTACAGACTTTAGCAGACTGGTTTAGAAATAATTTAATAGCCAGAAATATGCCTGCCCTGCCCTAATAAAGAAATATTTGGTTAACTGCGAGTGAATCCCGTTTGCAGCCGTAGAAAAAACGCAGGACAAATTAAACATTCTGGTTTTCTCCGAGTGCAACGATGATAGACAGACATCATTTGGACAAAATATAGAGCATATTAACCTCCGTTGCTCAGCCAAATGCCTTCCTGTTACGTCCTGTTCTCACGGAGTTACAGGCGATAAACGATTTTTGATGGCCACAAGTTTACTTCATTAGCGGTTTATTTTTTTTTTTTAATTTTTAAAGAGTGTTTTTCATTTAAAGGTTTGACTTTGTGCTTATTCAGTAGAGCATTTAGTGCTCTCCCCAATCCCAGACGTTCACATTGCATGTTTGTTTGTAATGGGTGCAACCGCGAGATAGGCTATGCGTTTGACGGCAATGAGTTGTTAACAGACATGAACCAAGACATATAGCCCAGCAGCAATCTAGGGACTGTTCGTTATTTATTGAAGGGGCCACCGGAGGAATTTTGAGTGCTTCAGTTGCAAGTTGCATGACCCTCTCTTGCCTGCTAGAAATTGTTCAATGACCCTCCGACAGAATTGAGACATGAAAAAGACATGACCCTCCCCTGCCAATTGTCGCCCGTGCCACAGCCACACACTGTAATAACGTTCTTAAATCAATCTTTCCCGTGAGCTTGCATGCTACCAGTCCTTCCTTTTCAAATGTGTTGCGCCTGTTTGCCCAATTTCACAAATAATCATATGTGATTAATAATATGACAAATAATCCCTGTGCACAGGGACCGAAACAATGCATGCCATGTCTTTGTCATGGGGAAGTGTTTTTCCCCATGCATTTATTCTAGGTTACTGTCAGCGACTGACGCGAGAGAAGCGGGGTCTGTGTTGTGTTGCGTTGCGTTAATTTATTTTCATTGGGCATACCGTGCCGTGCCGTCCACAGCTCTTCAGTTCTGACAAAGCCGAAATTACTCCTTTTGAAACAATGAGTGCAGGAAGCGCATTTGTATGGTTATATTGCTTGACGGGGGGGATCCCAAGCAGCTTTCAGCCATCTACTTTAAGAACATTTCAATTCACCCGACACTAATATATATATATATATAATATATAATATATAATAATATTCAAAATGTTGAAAACTATTTCGGCATAGCCTATAAAGCAGTTTAATTAAATGGAATGTTAGTTGTAAACAAACGAGCTACTTGGTGAGGCTTGGCCTCACAGATGCGCTCGTGCCTTAGATGGCAGAAAAATTCTTCACGATAGGCCTATTAACTAACCACCCGATTCACGTTGGCTGGGGGGAAGGGGGGCCATCAGACAATTGTGCCCAGTTAATCCGGCCCTGCCCCCAACAAATCACACCTTCCCACCTCTGACCGCTTAAAAGAAGTCAAGAGGACTCCTTACTCAACAGACCTATTCACAAACCTGCGGCATTTTGCCGTGTTTTGAAATCCTATGCAGCTACAGGAGCTTCCAATCGTGAGGAAGCAATTTTGCATTGTAGGCATAACTAACATGCAATAACGCCGCCAACAACAACCAAAACTAGGCTAATCATTGTCAACATGTAAATTAAATGTAACATTATTGTGAATCAAATTAAAATGTTCTCTTTTGCAAACGTAGATATAGTAACAGAATAATTTAATAATGTTACAAAGATACTACATCAATCCGTATGTTTCATTAGGCTACTAGGCTGTTTTGCCTTGATTCATTTAGGCTAGGCCTTTTTATTCAGGGCCGTATTCACAAAGAATTTTAAGGCTAAAAGTAGCTCCTAACTGGCGAATTTAGGAGCAACTCCTAAAAATAATGGGCGTTTCACTCCTAACTTTAGGACTCCTAATTTTTTCACAAAAAGTAATTCACGAAGCATTTTAGACCTAAAAGTAGAACCTAAGTCTGGGACAGCTTAAGTCGAGAGGACTCCTAACTCACTAAGACCTATTCATAAACAGCTTTTTTTGTGGCATTTTACATTGCGATGTTTTGAAATGCGTAGCCTATGTGCAACAGGTGCTTCCAATCGCGAGGGAACAATTTTGCATTCATAAAAGGGATGCAATAACGCCACCAACAACAACCAAAACTCATTGTTAACATGTAAATGAAATGTAACGTTTCATTGTGAATCAAATTAAAATGTTCTCTTTGCAAACGTAGCCTAGGCATATGGTGACAGATTAATTTAATAATGTTGCAAAGGTAGGCTACTGCATCAATCCATAGGTCTATGTTTTATTAGGCTACTAAGCTATCTGTTTTGCCTTACTCTTTATTCATTTACAGTAGGCTAGGCCTTTTTATTCAGTTATTAATCATCTTCTGTCCTTCGCACTACTTGTGTAGCGCACGCATTCTCCGACCTGTCACCTGTCAGTCATCATCGGAAGAGAGGTGTTTGGAATTCCCGCGTTACAATCGTCAGCCAATCAAGGTGGTCACTTCAGTCAAGCTCGTGCATGAGTAATGACGTCATCCATAGCCACGAAGACTCACTCCTAGTTTAGGAGTTGTCTGAAAGGCTTTGTGAATAACTTTTAAGAGAAAACTCCAAGCTAAAATCTTTAAGTGCGATTTAGGAGTAGCCTACTCCTAGTAGTAAGATAAAAGCCTTTGTGAATAGCCTACGGCCCCAGTTATTCATCATCTTCCGTCCTTGTGTAGCTCGTAAGGGAGGTGTTTGGAATCATGCCCGCGTTACAATCATCAGCCAATCAGCCAATCAAGGTGGTCACGCTTGCCCATTTACCCAAATTAATGGTCGAATATTACTGATGATCATTGTTATTTAAGAACATGCAGTGTGCGTAGGGTACCAAAAACATCTTGCTCGTAAAAAAACATCATAACGCACATTCTGGCGGGTCTGTTATTTAGGCTGCGCAAACCACAGGCCTTTATTTTGGGCATTCATTCATTCATTCTTTCATTCAACCTTTATTTATTCTCGGAGGGTCATTGACGGCTCCCACACACAGCTGCGTGCATCGCGTTGCTGGAGACGCATCCCATTCACTTTAAATGGGCTCACGTGATCCGTTGCCGAACTGAATTGTGGGTCCGTCGCGTCGCGTTTCTCCCGCTGCTCACATTGAGGAGTTCAGCTGTTGCTGCACCGACAGACGGCACCGGCCAATCAAGCCAATCTACGGACGGCACCAACCAATCACATTACGGTTTTACTTCAAGTCATTTGCATAGCTACCGTCGGGAACACCCACTGGAATGCGTTGACGGAACGCAGCTGTGTGTGGGAGCCGAGATTACAGAAGCGAAGCAAAGCACTCCACAAACAAGACAACATTCGAGGCCTTCTGTTGAAGAATTTTATATAAAGCCTGCGCTAACAGTAATCCTCCTGCCCCTGATAGGCCTACCACAGCTGTGGATAGTGTGGAATGTTCAAGTAATAACACAATCCAATGTGTGTCTCAATTGTCCCCTGCTGACCACCTCACACATTTCTCTAGATTTTGCAACAAACTTACATGACACAATGCCATAAAAGATGCCAGTTTTAGGACACAGAATAATGTTTGTAATGACACCAGGTAGGCCTACATTTAACAGTAACAAGTGTAACGAGCTATTCATTGTCGAAGGTGCATGGTGAAGTGAAATTCTTACTTTGGAAAACAAACATTTGCCGATATCATCGCCAATCATCAGAATATTGCAACAGATTCTGTGTTCTGGACTGCAGGTAACTTGTTAAGCCAGTGGTTCTCAAACTTTTATTTCATTCCCCACTTTGATCAAGGGGCATGACTGATGATAGTGGAGATAACGTGTTATCCCGAGGCTTTTGCAAGTCAGCATCTTCGACGGTAGTCTATTAAAAATATAAGTTTTCGATGTCCCAAACGGAGAGCCATACTTTATAGTTTTTAACGATCTCTATGCTACTCACAAAAATGTAGGCATGGGGACATGATGAAGTAGGCTATCCAACTGTCGTGTGTTAAATTATTGTGATTACGAGCCAGTGGTTTTCAAACATTATGCGTGACTTGGACATCTAACTAAATGCAACAGGCTCATATCGTCCTCGCATTTGCAAAATGAGGACCAGTGTTTTGTCAAATTGCAAATAGCTATTCGTTTTAATGATTTTTTTATGATAGTATGAAGTGCTTTTTGTATAGGCTACTATCTTAATCTTGGAATATGGCGAGGGAAGTGGCGCGTCTGCAGTCAGCCAAATATGAATGTAATTCTGCGGCATAAAGCAGATGTATTTGTTTATTGTACAGAAAAATAAAAATGACATGTCAAGCAGTCAATTGACTACATTGCAGTCAAGAAGTAGGGCAAATTAAGACACTGTTTTGATTTGCGTAGTTGCGTTACTACGCAAATTAAGCGGTAGCAAATTAAGATATTTTTTCGTTTTGTGGAGCGGCACCGGTAGGCTATCAAAAGCAGATTTCGATTTTCGCTACCACCGTGTAGTCAAGCCTTAAGCCATACCCAAGTAGCCTTAATCAAGGTAATGTTTAATTACGATTTATTTTGTTATTGAATTCGTAGGCTGGGATTCCTCTCGGTAACAATTACGTTTAAAGGTAGCCTAGCCTCCTGCTTTTTCAGAAGGGGCGGCAGTCAGGCTACTGACAGAGCGATGTACAGTGGCAGAAAGTGGTACTAAAGCTTTAAACATCTCTATTTTACTTAGCCTACTTCCATACAGTGAGTCCCATTAAGAAGTGGCCACTTCATTCGAGCTTACCGTAATTCACGCAGCAACATTATTAAATTAATCTGTCACCATATACCTATGCCAACGTTTGCAAAAGAGGAGAATCTTTTAATTTGATTCACAATGAAACGTTACATTTAATGTACATGTAAACAATGAGTAGGCTAGTTTTGGTTGTTGTTGGCGGTGTTACTGCATCCCTTAGTTATGCCTACAATGCAAAATTGTTCCCTCATGATTGTTAAACGCATTTCAAAACATCGCGACGTGAAATGCCACCACAAAACATTGTTTGTGAATCGGTCTTTGTAGGAGCCACATTTAAGTTTCTTTTTTTTTTTTTTAACTCATGTTTTGTTTTTGTGCATTTTGTGAGGGTGCACCCCCTTTAGGTGGTAACTGGTGCCACCCAACCTGGATAAAAGAGATGCCACCTGCGCATGACAGGAAAGAGCAGGCCGCAGAGAGACCGTTCTTGACCTCGCCCGCTCAAACACCTGCCTGACATGCTGCTCTTGTGCTGACATTGTCTTGCAGTTAGACTCTTATCATTTCTGCATCTCATTGCATCTCTTGTTTGTATTTTATTTTTATTTGTAATAAAACCGGCATATTCTCGGACAAAACCATCTCGTTGGATTTTTGGGTGCGAGTCAAAACACTGCGAATTACCTGCCTTCTCAACTCTGGGGGAAAACGGATAAAGCTACAGGAAAAGCCAGAATCCATTTTTTTGCCAGTACAATTAGTCAAGAACGTCTGCGACATGGGATTACTTTTGACAACTTTGGAACTTGGACACGGAAGAAAGCGTTGCACTGCGCGTTAGAAGGATATAGGACCTCGGCGTGCACGCGAAAGTGGAACAAAGGAATTGGAATCACTTCTTTGAGGGTATGTACGGCGAAATACCAGACAAGTAAGAACTTTTTCGTTGGACAAAAATCACTGGATTGTTCTAAAGGAAGTTTTGTTCGTGTTTTTGAAGAAGATTTTTTGTAATTATCGAATTTTGTAATTGATTGAAGGCCAAACAATTGAAGCGGCAAATCAGTTTATTGTTTAAGTTTGAAAGGAAAATATGTGTATTGGACATTGAATTACCTGAAAGAAAGAAATCCTTATTTTTGAGACTTTTTGGAACTTTATTTTTTGAACAATGAATGAACAATTACATGAATCAGAGACACTTGTTGCAAGTAGGCCTATGGAGGATGAAGCCGTGACTCGTATGCGGAAAGCAAGGCAAGGAAAATTGTCTCACATTACCAGGAGAATTAACTTCGTGATTGACTTAATGACAGACAGTGAATGTATTGATGAAGTTAAACTAAATATGACAAAGTTTAATGAGTTTTTTGAAGAATTCAAAGCCTTGCATGCATCATATGCGGATATGCTTGATGAAACCACACGCATAGAAGACGAGGAAAATTGGTATAAACCGAAGCTCGCAGATATTGTTGCTTTCATTGATAAAGTGTTTGAATGGATTAAGGATGGATGGATCTGTCGAAAACTCTAGCTCCCCTGGCACAACTGAAGTGACTTCGTCTGCCAATGAAGCACATGCACCTGCCCCATTAGTTCCCGACAAAGCCCAGGCAGAGTCGGATTTTGTAGATGCACAGTCGCATAGGTCCAGCGCTTCATCTGGCAGGACTCGCACATCCACTCGATCATTGCGCATCAATGCAGAGGCAGATCGAGAAGCTTTACTGGCTGAAGCGTCCAAACTGCAGCAAAAGCATGCACTTGAGGAGCAGGAATTATTGCTGCGCAAGCAAAGGGAAGCACTTGAGCTTAGCGTAAAATTGGACGCATCAAACGCAAAAATTAACTATTTAAAGGCTGCTGAAAGGAACACACATGGTCCCATTCCTTTTGATTTAGACACAGCTCATACATCAGTGGATAGAGGAGCATCACAAACTGCACACATGGAAGAGCTAGAAAGTACAATTTCTTTTCTTGAAACCCCTTCAGTGAAACCCAAAGCAAACACTGTTCATGTTAATGTCCCTCTGCTTAACCCAGATCGCAGCGTGACTACATCACCCAATAGGCCCACCAGCAGTGACTGGCTGTACACCGCACTGCTGCAGTACACCACACTGCCTAGTCTCCCCTATGGAGGTGATTCAAACATATCCTCAGTTCAAATTCAGCCAGCTGTTAGTTTAGCTCAAGATGCTCTGCCTACCCAGTTCCCCACTCAGCCATCCACAACTAAATCTCAGCCTCAGCTACAAGCGCCACTGCAGCCTCAGCCTCATCAACTGCCTCAAGCTCATCTGCAGCCACAGCCTCTGCAGCCTCAGCTTCGACCACAGCAGGCCCTTCAGCCTCAACCGCCGCCTCCACAGCCACCGCAGGCTAGGCCCCAGCTACCAGTTCGTCTGCAGACTCAGCTGCTGCAGCCTCGGCCCCAAGCTCATCTGCAGCCACAGCCACTGCAGCCTCAACTCCAACTACAGCAACTGCCCCAGCCACCGCAGGCTCAGCCCCAGCTCCCAACATGGCCTCAGCTACAGCCTCAACCACCACAGGTTCAGCTTCAGCCCCCACTGTGGCCTCAGTCACAGCCTCAGTTTCAACTGCAGCCGCAGCCTCAGCCCCCAACATGGCCTCAGCTTCAACTGCAGTCTCAATTGCCACCTCGGCAACAGCCACAGTCTCAGCTTCAGCCTCAGGCTCAAACGCCCTCTACAGGTACGCCCAGCTCGCTGCATGACAGTCATATGATCAAAGTGTATAGTGATAGAGGATATCAAAAGTTGCCCTACAAACTCAGGGAAAAATGGCGCAACAAAGCATTTGAGCTACAGCAACAACGCCAAAGCAGGGTAAGAATTGTCGACTTTGTCTCTTTTATGGAAAAGCAAGCTCTCATAGCAGGTGACCCCATGTTTGGAGATCTCCAAGATCAGTCAGCTGTTAAAGGAAAGGCGAAAGCTCCTGTTAAAATACGGCCCTCCAAGTGCTCTGGCAGTAGCTATGTGACTAGTGTAGCCCCTGCCACAGGAGCAAATGCCGACCCATCGTGTCTCTTTTGCAGCTCCAAACATGCACTAGACTTGTGCCAAAAGTTCATGAAGAAGGCCCATAGAGACAAGCTAAGCTTTTTGAAAACTAAGGGGATCTGCTATGGATGTCTCTGCCCAGGGCACATTAGCAAAGACTGCAGTAGGCGTCTTACCTGCAACATGTGCAAACGAAATCATCCCAGCATCCTCCACATCGCAACCAAGGAAACAGACAGTCCATCTGTTGTTAGTGTAGCAAAGTCTTGTGCTCATATAGGGGCCGGAGACCATGAGAGCGTTCTCTCTATTGTACCAGTGAATGTCAAGGCAGCAAAGGGCAGCCATGTTATACAAATATACGCTCTGCTGGATCCTGGGTCTTCTGCCACCTTCTGCTCAGAGGAGCTCATGACGCGTCTCAATCTGAGAGGAAAGAGAACACACATACTTCTGCGCACCATGAATCAGGAAACCTCAGTCTCAGCGCATGTCATATCAGGATTGGAGATTTCAGCATTGGACAGCGACACATTCTTCCATCTTCCTGACACCTTGACCCAAAAGAACATGCCAGTAACCAGTAGCAACATCCCCAAGCAAAGTGACCTGGCGCATTGGGCGTACTTAGGTAAGGTCACAATTCCCTCCATTAGTTCAAAGGTGGAACTGTTGATCGGCACGAATGCTCCACACCTACTTGAACCGTGGGAGGTAATAAATAGCCAAAATGGGGGTCCTTACGCAGTTAGATCAGTTTTAGGGTGGATGGTAAATGGACCATTGAGAAGTGCTGCTGGTGCTGGAGGAAGTGTGACCGTCAATAGGATCTCCGTTCCGAGTCTGGAAAAGCTGCTAATCTCGCAGTACAACCAGGACTTCCAGGAAAATGCAGCGGAGGAAAAGGCTGAAATGTCTGTTGAGGACAAGGCATTCCTACACATGGCGAAGGAGGCAGTACTGGAGAATGGTCACTACAGTCTGAGACTGCCTTTCAGGAAAGCAAATGTGCACATGCCAAGCAATAGGCAAATGGCAGAACAGCGTCTGTACAGCCTAAAAAGGAAAATGTCAAAGAATGAGCAGTTCAAACAGGAATACACATCATTTCTCGCTGACATCTTTGAGAACAACTACGCTGAGGAAATTCCACAGGAGGAACTTGTGCAGCCACCAGGAACAACCTGGTTCTTGCCACACCACGGGGTTTACCACCCTAAGAAGAAAAAACTCAGAGTAGTGTTCGACTGTGCTGCGTCATTCCAAGGTGTGTCACTCAACACTGAACTGCTGCAGGGTCCAGACCTCACCAACTCTCTCCTTGGAGTCATCATGAGGTTTCGCAAAGAGCCCATTGGAATCATGGCTGACATCAAATCAATGTTCCACCAGGTCAGAGTGGCAAAGTCTGATGTTGACTACCTGCGATTCCTTTGGTGGCCACAAGGTGACACCAGTCAGACCCCAAAAGAACACCGTATGCTTGTGCACATCTTTGGCGCTGTGTCTTCCCCAAGTATTGCAACCTATGCTCTCCAAAAAACTGCCACTGACAATGAAAGCTGTTTTCCCCCTCAGGTAGCAAAGACCATCAGGCACAACTTTTACGTCGACGACTGTGCCAGGTCAGTGTCCAGAGAGTCTGATGCCATCCAGTTGGTAAAAGATCTCACTACATTGTGCAGCAAAGGTGGATTCCAGCTAACACAGTGGGTGAGCAATAGTCGTGCAGTGCTATCATCCATTCCCAAAGAGCACAGAGCCAAAGACCTTAAGTCACTTGATCTCGACAAAGACAGCCTGCCAGTTGAAAGAGCATTGGGACTGCAATGGTGTGTAGACTCAGATAGCTTCAAGTTCAACATCAACCTAAGCCAAAAGCCACATACACGCAGAGGCATACTGTCTGTTGTCAGCTCTGTTTTTGACCCTCTTGGCTTTCTTGCCCCTCTCATTCTTCCTGCCAAGCAGCTGCTACAGGAGCTCTGTCAGGCGGGCTTTGGATGGGATGAGCCTTTGCCACAGGCCATATCAAAGCGATGGATGGAATGGACCAACAGCTTGGAGATGATCAAAGGCTTCAGTGTGCAGCGATGTCTGAAACCAGAGGGCTTCGGAGTGATCAGGTGTGCCGAACTGCATTATTTTGCAGACGCTAGTGAGAGTGGCTATGGCTCTGTGAGCTACATCAGACAGGTGAACCAGAAAGATGTAGTGCATGTCACCTTTGAACTTGGCAAGTCTAGAGTGCTCCCTTTGAAAAACATCACAGTGCCAAGACTGGAGCTGGCGGCTGCTGCTCTGTCAGTCAAAGTGGACAGAATGCTGAGGAAAGAATTGCACCTTGACTTAGAGCCCTCAGATTTCTGGACAGATAGCCAAACGGTGCTTAAGTACATCGCCAATGATCAAGCCAGGTTTAAAACCTATGTGGCAAACAGGGTTTCATTCAATCGAGACAACACAGAGCTGTCACAGTGGAGATATGTAGGCAGCAAAGACAACCCTGCCGACGACTCATCCAGAGGGTTGAATGCCAAAAGGTTCATGGAGCAGAGGAGATGGATTCATGCTCCGGAGTTTCTATGGAAACCAGAGGAAAGTTGGCCAGTAGTGCAGGCACTGGGCCCCATGCTTCAAGATGATCCAGAGGTTAGGAGAACCACTACAGTGTTCACAACCATGGTGAAATCTAGAACCCCTACTGACCAGCTTATTTTGCATTTCTCAAACTGGATCAGCCTTTTAAAGGCTGTAGCTTGGTACCTCAAGCTGAAGAGAAATTTGATGAGGAAAATTGAAAAAGGAAAAGAGTTTGCCCCACTCACCCACTCCGACAGGTCACAGTCAAGCCAAAAGGTGGTAGACTTAAAGCCCCGTGTTGAACAGCACCTAACTGTGACAGATCTAGCAGATGCAGAAAGAGCAGTTGTCATTTACAGTCAGAGACAAGTTTTCTCTCCTGAATTCTCAACATTGCAGATGACACCTCCCAGAGTATCCAACAGCAGTAGGCTCTTCAGGCTCGATCCTGTACTGGATGATGGCCTCCTGAGGGTAGGTGGCAGACTACACAGATCCGCAATGCCAGATGATACTAAACACCCCTGCATCTTGCCCACAGATTCACACATCTCAGTGCTGTTGTTTTGACACATTCATGAACGCAGTGGACACAGTGGCAGAAACCACATGCTCTCGGAACTCCACAAGAAGTACTGGATTAAAAAGGGCAACTCCGTAGCTAGGAAGGTGCTCTCCAAATGCGTCACCTGCCGCCGTGTGAGAGGCAAAGTAGGTCAGCAGAAAATGGCAGACCTGCCGCTGGAAAGAATCCTACCTGACCTTCCACCCTTTACCAATGTAGGACTGGACTACTTTGGCCCAATTGAGGTGAGACGAGGGAGGAGCACCATCAAAAGGTATGGAGTCATCTTTAATTGCATGTCCAGTAGAGCAGTACATTTGGAAATGGCTTATACTTTGGATACGGATTCATGCATTCATGCCTTGAGGAAATTTGTGTGCAGGAGAGGCCAAGTCAAGCACATCAGGTCTGACAACGGGACGAACTTGGTGGGTGCGCATGCAGAGCTGAAGAGGGCCCTGATGTCTCTCAATCAGAAGAAGATTCAAGACGCCCTGCTTCCTGATGGCATTGCATGGAGTTTTAACCCACCAGCTGCGTCACACCATGGCGGGGTCTGGGAAAGACTCATTCGATCCGTCCGGCAGGTACTCAACTCCACTCTGCATCAGCAAACCACAGACGATGAAGGCCTTCAAACCCTGTTCTGTGAGGTGGAGGCAATCCTGAACAGCCGCCCCCTCACCACAGTGTCCTCAGACCCCCATGACCTGGAACCGCTGACCCCCAATCATCTCCTTTTGATGAAGACCATGCCAACGCTGCCCCCTGGAGTCTTTCAGAAGTCCGACATCTACGCCAAGCGGCGCTGGAAACAGGTCCAGTACATGGCTGATCTCTTCTGGCTCCGATGGACGAAAGAATATCTTCTCCTGCTCCAAGAGAGGCAGAAATGGACAGGCATGAAGAAGAACTTCAACATCGGAGACCTCGTCCTGGTGGTCGATCCAACTGCTCCACGAGGGTCCTGGCCATTAGGAAGAGTCCTGGAGACGACATCAGATTCAAGAGGCTTGGTCAGGTCTGTGAAGTTGAACACTAAGACGTCAGTCCTTGAGAGGCCCATCACCAAATTGTGCCGGATCCTTGAGGCTGACGATGAATCCTGATGACGACTCCAATGATGTCCCTGATAACACTATATAGGGAAGTAGTGTTTTAGTCATTTTATGTAATTTGCATACTTACCTTTTCATACTTGCCTTTGATTGACTTGCATACTTACCTTATTGGAACTGTCCTATTTTGGCTCATTTTTGCTAGACATGGAGAATGGATACTTTATTACTTGGCTCCTTTTTGTATGTTGTAAAATAATTGATTCTTGGAGAACAATTAGGGGCCGGTGTGTAGGAGCCACATTTAAGTTTCTTTTTTTTTTTTTAACTCATGTTTTGTTTTTGTGCATTTTGTGAGGGTGCACCCCCTTTAGGTGGTAACTGGTGTCACCCAACCTGGATAAAAGAGATGCCACCTGCGCATGACAGGAAAGAGCAGGCCGCAGAGAGACCGTTCTTGACCTCGCCCGCTCAAACACCTGCCTGACACGCTGCTCTTGTGCTGACATTGTCTTGCAGTTAGACTCTTATCATTTCTGCATCTCATTGCATCTCTTGTTTGTATTTTATTTTTATTTGTAATAAAACCGGCATATTCTCGGACAAAACCATCTCGTTGGATTTTTGGGTGCGAGTCAAAACACTGCGAATTACCTGCCTTCTCAACTCTGGGGGAAAACGGATAAAGCTACAGGAAAAGCCAGAATCCATTTTTTTGCCAGTACAGTCTTATTAAGAGTCCTCGCTTAAGCTGTCACAGACTCAGGCGCTACTTTTAGGGCTAAGATGCTTCCTGAATTACTCTTAGTAAAAAAAAATAGGAGTCCTAAAGTTACGAGTGACGAAGTTACGAGTACAAGCATCTCATATCAAATGACCATGGCATTACGCTAAGCAACATAAATCCCATAGGGAGGGAAAGTAATCTCATCGCCATCTAGTGGTTGCGTTCCTAGAGTTTAGCGGAGGGGATGGGATTTTTTTTTAGAAAAAATATATCTCGGTGCACATTGGGATCTTAATTTAATGCCTTCCATATGTTAGGCACTGGGGTCACCTCTATTGCTTCAAGTGGTCATGCCTTATTTTTAGGATCAGTTGAATTGTTTTGAGTTTTTGTCGTAACATGGTGATAACAAACTACAGTTGCATGTGACGTCACAGGTTTGGGCGCTTAATCTCTAACTGATCAATACGGCAATTTGCTTAACTGGCTTACATATTTTTGTAATAACGGAAGGTGATGTAAACCGCGTGGTGATAACCTTTATGTCTGGATAACTGGTGTTGTGCTTCTACTCACATGAAGAGCTGGCAGTAAGTGTTAAGTGGCAATGCTAACCAGGCTAATAAACAAACCATGCTACCGTGAGTAACGTCGAAGGGTAAAGTCACGTGGCTTTTTTGTAGTTCCTTTATGAAACAAAAGGAGCAATTTCGATTTTTTTAAATAAGGCAAAATAGGGTCTGACATTTTCACAGTTAGAAGATTATTACTGTATAGACACTGAAAAATATTTTTGGTGGATAAGATCGCTGATTTGGCTTCACAGTATTTTTTTTTAAATAGGTCTATGGGACTTAACATTGGAGCTGCTCTTCGATAGGAACGCAACCACTTGGGGCACTGGTTTTCACTTTCCCTCCCTATAACGTTACAGCAACATCTCCTCCCTATGACCTAGCTAGCTAGCTTCTAGCCACACAAGAAATGAATGATGGTAAATCTCCGCTTAGCATTCTAATAACAGAAGGGGCACATTTATGTGGACCACTACAACATGACTCATTATGTCTGTAACTCTATAAAACACTTACTTTCATAAAGGAAGCACACCATCCAGCACATACACATGGAAACCGATATTTTAGGTACTTGGCCACAAACTCAAAACGTGTCTCTCTGAAGCTCTGTTCTAGAATCTTTGCCCTGAAGTCTGTTTCAGTTGCTAGGCAACATCAAATAAACAAAATGAGAGTCTTTTCAAGGTATTAAAAGTGTACGTGTGATTACGAATGGATGTGTGTGGTTTGCAATTAGAATAAACAAGAAATAACATTTCCAATAATTTCCCATGATAAATTACATAATATTAGCACCTTCCTTACTTGTGAAGCTCACACCGTACACTAGTGAAATGTAATACAACGTTGCCACCTAGCGTTCAGATGTATAGGCTATAACATTAACGTGACATTGCTTGCTTATTCTTTCGTCAACTCCATGCTTTTAGGAAAACAATCTTTTTATCATAGTTCCCTCTTCAATGAGCGATTACCAGCTCGTTTTTGTAACAGAGATAGCTGTTTATTGTCCCTAGGTTTACAGAAACACCTATTCATATTAATACGTAGCCTATGGAGTGCTGCCGACCACTGTTCATTACGGCCCAGAATGCCTTGCATGTCTTTATAACAAAACAACACAGTAAAACCTAAATGCCCGTAAACATATGCATTTGCATACTTGTAACATTTTTAATAATACTCTCCCATCATGATATTTAACAATAATGAAAAATTTAATTTGAATACCGTCAATGTGAAAACAACTCTATTATTTAAGCTATATATAGCTACTGTTCTCCTTGCCATTTCAGTTCGTAAGTCCATACTATCTCATGGCAGAGCAAGGATTTCATGATTGGGCAAGGTTGCCCGGAGACATTGTGGCTGGCCAGAGACATTGTGCATACTTGGAAGGCATTGTGATAGATGTACCAGTACAACTGCAAATGTGGAAGGTGATAGTTACCAAATACGGGTGGGTGGTTTGCCAAATGCTGGAAACTTTTGGAATGTTTTCTTTTTTTTTTTAGCTTATGCACCCTCACATTGGAGTCCCGAGTTCAAATACAAAATTTGGTATCGATATGTGACAGTGTTCCTGAGATATGGACGACTTCCTGTTTCGGAGCTTCGCTGCCGATTTCGTTTGGCTGTGACGCTTTTGAAAATCAAAAATCCTTCTGGTAACTTTTGTGAGGCTTGGTCCAAGGATAATGTACGTCAAGTTTCGTGGCGTTCGGACCAAATTTGTGACCTGTGAAAATTTAGTTTCGCTTTCTGTTCAATCCAATATGGCGGACGAACGACACGCCCACCTGACGTCATCTTTGCGACCAACTTACACCGGCACTGACCGGACGTTTTAAAGTTGGAACGGTGTCTCTGTCTCAAAGGGCCTAGGCGCTAGAGCTGACAAAAAATTAGGGAGACGGGAAAAATAAAACTTAAGAAGAACAATAAGTGTGCTGCTTTGCAAGCACACTTAATAAATGTCTTATTTGAAAGAGATCTCACATTAAGTAGTGCCACCTTAAGACACGCCCTCGTGCTTGAGTTAGGAGCAACAACGTCGTCACATGATCCTGCCGCAGAGGAGGTGATGGTGGACACAGTCTGTATGTTGATCAGATGCTGGCCTGTCGCTCTCCTGCTAGATGTAGAGGCAGGAGCGAACCACTCTGGAATATTGTGTTTTGCAGGCAGGCATTTCCGAGGAGATGTTGGTTGTCTCAGCGTCGGAATGCTATCCTTAGTCACTCGCTGGATGATGAAGGAGCGACGTGAGCCACGGTGCACATAGCGTTTCCGCTGGACTATCCCCGCTACCCAATAGACACAAGTACCCCTGGCTGCAGCTTGCAGATCGGGGCTGGGCTCAATGTGGGGCGGAGCGCAACGTTGAGCTCAGCCCAAAATCAGCTTGTCATTCCCCGTCCTCTCTGTGTCCGTCTATTTATCCGGACTCGGAGTTCAATTTTTCTCAAGGAAGAATGCTTCACTAAAGCGTATCCTCCTTGAACTACTGCCCACGTTAATCATGTCCCTTCCCCCCTAGCCTTCTAGAATCTGTACACCATCGGCGTTTCTTGGGTAATCTAAGTAAGCTATGCTATAAAGATCATAACATCCAGTCTGCATATACATAGGCCTGTATGGCAATTATCATTATCAATGCATTTTATTTCTAGCATATCGGTATTTTCTTTAATAGTTTAGTAGCCTGTGCGAATCCCAAAGGGAACATACAACAATAATATAATATAATAACATAATATTGGCCTCTATATAGCCTTGTTTATGTGCATGTTTTTAATTGGCATACCTTTGTTACAACCTTGACACAGCCATAAAAAAGTGTAGTACAGTTGTAACAGTAGCGTCATGAATGTAACAGTTCTAAAATTGTGAATCCTGCTGACTTAAACAAAGAGCTTCTGTTTTCAGATAAAATCAACAAAAAAGTCCAAATGTATGACTGTTAAAACTAATTTATTGCATTAGCCATTGCAGACCATATGTCACAGTGTTATGATAGCTCTTTATGCTTATTTTGGTCCACTTGATAAAACCAGTAAATATAGTTGATAAACTGCTTATTTCTTACATGTCTGAAGCATTTGGTCAAACAGTGATATTTCAAGTTGCTCTGTTAACTTTAATTGAGTGTGATCGCGGCACAAAAATCAAAATCCATAACTAGCAATCAGAAGTGTTGCGCGAAAAAATCAGTTAATTTTGCCATAGAGACGGGTTTC
>NC_055957.1:932500-935000 GCF_018492685.1 Alosa sapidissima | reverse complement strand
CACACTTGTTACACTCAAAACACCTCTCTCATTTTCATAAACACACACACACACACACTTGTTACACTCAAAACACCTCTCTCATTTTCATAAACACACACACACATACACTTGTTACACTCAAAACACCTCTCTCATTTTCATAAACACACACACACATACACTTGTTACACTCAAAACACCTCTCTCATTTTCATAAACACACACACACTTTGCATTACAGTGGTCCAGGCACCTTTGGTAAAGTTGACTAAAATCAGGTATTGTTTTTTGGTAATCTCATAATCAAAACAATGAGGAAAATTCCAGCCTTAAAGAAATGTATTATGAGAAAGAAAAATGAATAAAGAAATAAATAATTTTAACAAAAAGACAACCCTGCTGAGAAAAACAGCCTGACCAGCTAAAGGCAGTTTGCTGGTTAACCAGCTTGTTTGACCACCCGATGATTGACCAGCTAGACCAGCAAATTTCTTGTGAAAACATACCTTCAGCTGGTTTACCCAGCTTATGATGGTAATTCAGCTGGTTTTCCTTGTCGTACCACCTCAAGCTGGTCATTTTAGTTGGTGTTGCTGGTCTACACTGCTGGTTTAACTGGCCATGCCAGCTTATGTTGGTCATTCTAGCAAACCAGCATAAACCATCTTACACCAACAATGTCAAGCTTGAGAGGCTGGTCACCAGCATGACCATCTTACACCTGCTGTATCCGACATGACATGCTGGTCACACCAGCATGACCAGCTTCCTCAGATGGTCACGCCAGCATATCCAGCTGGTGGCCCAACCAGCTACACCAGCAAAGACCAGCAAGAGCTGGAAGAAAACCAGCAAAGACCAGCGAAGTTTTTTTCAGCAGGGAAGTTCCACAATTATTGGCACCCCTGCATGTGGTGTAAGCTTCCATTTCCCAATAAAATAGCTCCCATAACATCAGAGAATACAAAGCAAGGCATTTGAGACCATGTGTGTGTGTGAGTGTGTGTGTGTTTAATGTGTGTGTGTGTTTAATGTGTGTGTGTGTGTGTTTAATGTGTGTGTGTGTGTGTGTTTAATGTGTGTTTAATGTGTGTGTGTGTGTGTTTAATGTGTGTGTGTGTTTAATGTGTGTGTGTGTGTGTTTAATGTGTGTTTAATGTGTGTGTGTGTGTTTAATGTGTGTGTGTGTGTGTTTAATGTGTGTTTAATGTGTGTGTGTGTGTGTTTAATGTGTGTGTGCACAGCTTGCCAGAGCTTCTACACAGAACACAGTGATGACATTCTCTGTTTGACCATCAATCAACACCCCAAGTTCCCCAATGTGGTGGCCACCGGCCAAGTAGGTATGTCTCTCCCTCTCTCTCTCTCCCTCCCTCTCTCTCTCTCTCTCTCTCTCTCTCTCACACACACACTAGATATGTCGGTTAACCGATTTTACTATTAACAGCGGTATGAAACGTCACGGTTAATAAATGGCGAAGGCTCCCCTACACGTACAGCAGACTAATCAGGTAACATAGACAGATTAGCGTGACTCGGGAACCAAAGCGGTTACACCATAAGGATAAGGAGCTGGGCTAGCATGCAGTAGCGTGTGTGTGTCCCTACATGGTGAAGAACAAATATGTTGATTCAGTCCGGAGGAGCGCCATACCAGGCGTGGGTGTTTGGACATCAGGATGTGGACATAAGCATCCTCAGTCAGCTGATTCGAGAGGCCAAGGAGAGCAAAGGAAATCTAACATTTGTCCGGCTCGACTTGGCCAGTGCATATGCATCAAACCACCAACCACGTATATACTCACTTATATACTGACTTATATACTTACTTATATACTTACTTATACATCAAACCCTCATGACCTCATCAATGCAGCTATGGACATTACCTCCACTATGAGGCTTCATGGACCAACTCACCATAGCAACAGGAACCCATGTGCAACTCACCATAATAACAGCAACCCATGTGCAATTCACCATAGCAACAGCAACCCATATGCAAGCAAGATGGATCCTGAAGGCACTCAATGGTGTGGCAACTTGGGCCCGAATGAAGTTCAAGCCAAAGAAGTCCAGAAGCATGGTGATCAGGAATGATAAAGTCCAGAAGCATGATGAGCAGGAATGATAAAGTCCAGAAACATGGTGATCAGGAATGATAAAGTCCAGAAACATGGTGATCAGGAATGATAAAGTCCAGAAACATGGTGATCAGGAATGATAAAGTCCAGAAGCATGGTGATCAGGAATGATAAAGTCCAGAAGCATGGTGATCATGGTGATCAGGGATGATAAAGCATGGTGGTAAAGCCAGCGTGGTGATCAGGAAAAGTATAGTATATCTTTTGATCCCGTGAGGAATTATAAAGCAGGTGCTGTGATGCTGCTTAGTGCAGGGATGTGATGCTGCTTAGTGCAGATGCTGCTTAGTGCAGGGCTGTGATGCTGCTTAGTGCAGATGCTGCTTAGTGCAGGGCTGTGATGCTGCTTAGTGTAGGGCTGTGATGCTGCTTTA
>NC_055957.1:915000-917500 GCF_018492685.1 Alosa sapidissima | reverse complement strand
TTCATGTATAGCGCCACCTAGTTAAAAATTAAAAAGCAAAAAATTAGGTGTTTTCATCTCAATATCTCTGGCTGACAAGGTCAAAACTGCACGAAATTAAAAGTGTAGGATCATTATGACACCCTCTGAATGCATGCCAAGTTTTGTGTACTTTCGTTCATGGGGGGCCTTACAATAAAATAATTTATGTGTACATTTAGTGACGTACACCAACAAGGATTCCCGGGACACTGAAAGACCGGGGTACACAAAACTTGGTGGGCATGTAACCCCACATGGATAGCATGGAACCATCGTTTTTCGTTTTGATCTGCAGCCCCCCCGCTGGACTGGACCCCCCGAAAGGAGGGTAGGGCAGACACAGTTCTCTGTGAATCTTTTATGGTATGTTGGTCTCAAGGGCCCACATCAACCTGGCTCATAATCACTCATTTGTGATTTGCCCCCCCCCCCCCCCCCCCCCCGCCCCGGTCAAAAATGAAAATGCAATATTATTCTGCTTTAATCGCCCCTATCTTCAGTTAAGATGTTCAGAACTGCACCAATTTTTATGTGTATGATTGACCTGGCATTCTCTGGGGGTCTGGGGGTATGCCAAGTTTCGTAGAATTTCATCCATGGGGGGGGGGGCTAAAAAAATTTGGTTATGTGTACATTTAGTGACTGTACACTCATTGGCCTGTAAATGGCGGTGCACACATATAAACATGCACACACACAGGCACCCACATACTATCGGTATTAGAACGGCCGATACATAATTACAAATTCAATAGGATCAAAAGAAAGCCAAAATATTCATCATCATCATCATGGCTGCATTTTCAGTATTGGCGATAAGTAGTCGTTTGTCCACTAGATGGCGCATCGTTGCAGTGAGACGTAATTTTTTTGGAAGTTAAAAGTGGGTTGAAAAAATAATGGACACTTCCTACAAGGACTGTAATTTACCGCAGCGAACATCTAATAAGGACAGGACGATGTTCACATGAAGTGTAAGTGAGGATGAAGTGAGGATGTTTATCGGACATGCTTGGTTTTTACTGCAGGTACGTTAATCTTGTAATATCAATAAGGACCTAGGTAATGTTACCGTTAGCGTTGGTTGAGTGATGGAGGCCCATTTGATTGATTGCATTTGTAGAAAACTATAAATGCGGTTATACCAAGCAAATTGATAGCAGCACTGTTTGTATCTTTCGACTGTCATTTATTGCACGTGCTACAAAATCATTCTGTGCAATGGAAGATTTACCAACGTTACACCGGTCTGATACAGTTTTGCCTATACATGCGTGAGACTGAGACGCCTGTTTATTTTGTTTTAAGTGCGTGCAGGGTGTGAGAGGGGAATCGATGTGCTTTGATTCCAGCTTGGTAGTTGTAGTCTGTGAAATTAAAAAGCACGTGTGTGTGAAGTATCCAAACAATGACACCTTCATTTCATTATGGCTGCTTTAGCAACACACCTTAAGCTACTGTGTAGTGGGTCCCATTTAGAAGTGGCTACTTCATTCGCGCTTTCCTTGACTCATGGAACTGCGTGAATGTTATTACAACTTTTCGCCACGATATGGCAGTTTAAGTCCGCTTGATACTGCCTTGATACCGCCTACCTTATAATCCTACCTGTAGCTTAGGGAAGCTAACCGCTTTCTATTAGGATCTAGTTTGTTAGTTACAGTTTTGTCATAACTCCCTAATGCATTTTTGCATTTAGAATAGCCAGAGCGTGTATATCTCAATCTGAAAATTAAACAATATCGGGTGCCTATGGACTAGGCTGGGTGAACCCAGCCTGATCTGCCCGCTATTTATTTTTTGATTTCTTAAAAGATTGAGCTTGGTCTGATGAAAGCCAGACTAGCCATGGACCTCAGTTACACAATGCAAGGGAACATGAATCAGCCTATATTTGCACGAACAATAACGGACAAAAGCTCTTCAACTTTGGCCCGTTAAAATGTGTATGAACAGTCTAGCGACGCATTTCATCAAGGCCCATTTGGACATGTCAGTTATTTGCACCACTGGTTAGATGTAAAACAGCATTTCGTTTCAGACTACTGTTACTTAATTTGTGCATTAACAATAACGTTTCAGACTACTGTTACTTAATTTGTGCATTAACAATAACGTTTCAGACTACTGTTACTTAATTTGTGCATTGACAATAAAGTATTACATGAACTAAAGATGACTAAAATCTTATGTAGAAGAAGAAATATTCACAAAAAATCCATCCATCCAAAAATGACCTTTGTTTTTGATAGCTGTTGAAAACGGCATGGAACTGACAGAGATGTTTTTGTTTATAAATACATAAAAAATAAATAAATAAATAAATAACATTATGCTGATACCTTTTGCTTTTCCCAAATACAATGTAGCCTACAGGTGTAAGTGACCTTTCATCAATCCAGTTGCAATGGATGAACTGTGATGACCTGCCCTACTTGTGATTGTTTAGAGATTTTAAAGGTTTTATAACAATGCTACA
>NC_055957.1:857500-907500 GCF_018492685.1 Alosa sapidissima | reverse complement strand
AACAGTAAACACAAGCCCTCACAATAATAAGCACACAATGTGGCAACTACACACTGATGGTATGAATAAAAACACATCTGGCTTTTGCTTTCTCTGTGCACAAGGTAGGCTATGTCAGTTTGAGGTCATACTTTTGTCATAGTTCTGTAAACATACAGGGATCCAAACTTCAAGTGTGCTTTTACAAGTCAAAACACAAAATAGTAATTTCACTGAGAAAAAAAAATCAGTCTACATGATGACATGATGCCTGGTCAATATCCCCACATGTAGATTGGGCTTTCTTACTCTTCTTACTAGAGCCCGACCGATAAAGGATTTTGAAGGCCGATACCGATACAAATATTTGTTGAATCCGATATTCCGATATATCGGCCGATATATATATATATTTTTTTTTTCAGAAACGCGCAACAAAACATTAACAGATTTCCCTAAAATTAGTTATTTGTAGTTATTTATGAGTATTGACTAAAATAATATGATAATGCATTTTAATATTGTCACAGTGGAACAGAGGAACATCAAAATATATTAAAGTTCTGGGGCCGTATTCACAAAATCTTACCACTAGGAGTACTCCTAAATCGCACTAAAAGATTTTAGCTAGGAGTTTTCTCTTAAAAGTTATTCACAAAGCCTTTCAGACCTACTCTTAGTAAGGAAAAATGACAACTCCTAAACTAAGAGTGAGTCTTCGTTGCTATGGATGACGTCATTACTCATGCACAAGCTTGACTGAAGTGACCACCTTGATTGGCTGATGATTGTAACGCGGGAATGATTCCAAACACCTCCCTTACGATGATGAGTGACAGGTGACAGGTCTGAGAATGCGTGCGCTACACAAGTAGTGCGAAGGACGGAAGATGATGAATAACTGAATAAAAAGGCCTAGCCTAAATGAATAAAGAGTAAGGCAAAACAAATAGCCTAGTAGCCTAATAAAACATAGGCCTACGGATTGATGCAGTAGGCTAGGCTATCTTTGCAACATTATTAAATTAATCTGTCACCATATGCCTACGTTTGCAAAGAGGAGAATATTTTAATTTGATTCACAATGAAACGTTACATTTAATTTACATGTTGACGATGAGTAGTTTTGGTTGTTGTTGGTGGCGTTCTAGCATCCCTTTTATGCCTACAATGCAAAATTGTTCCCTCGCGATTGGAAGCTCCTGTTGCGCATACCCATTTCAAAACATCGCAACGTGAAATGCCACAAAAAGCTGTTTGTGAATAGGTCTTAGTGAGTTAGGAGTCCTCTCGACTTCTTTTAGGCTGTCCCAGACTTAGGTGCTACTTTTAGGTCTAAAATGCTTTGTGAATTACTTTTAGTGAAAAAAATTAGGAGTCCTAAAGTTAGGAGTGACACGCCCATTATTTTTAGGAGTTGCTCCTAAATTCGCCACTTAGGAGCTACTTTTAGCCTTAACATTATTTGTGAATACGGCCCCTGATAAATAAAACGTCTTCTCGTAGATGTCTTTATGTTTTGATTTAAGGTGTGCCCACAAGTTAGATGTATTTTTAAATTTGAGGCTGCCAGATCCCTGGCTCACAGAGGCTTTGCAGACGTTGCACGTGACTGATGGGCCTTTTGTGAAATGCTCCCATACTTGACTTCGTCCTCCACTTGCCATCTGTCAAAATATAAAGTAAACAAGCCAGGTGAGATATACAAAAAACAACATAACATAAAACATAACATAAACATAAAAATAAAATGATTGCTGCTACAGCCACAACTATTACTACCAGCAATATTATTATTATTATTTTTGACAGTAATAATTACAAAAAATAATGATGACATTATTACTATCACCATTTGTATCATCATTAAACAAGATAAAGGTCACTCCTAAATGTTTGAGTGTGCGTGTGTAATAATTAGTCCCTATTGCCTTATAAGCTACCTTATAATTACAATGTCAGCTTGCTTATCCCTTTACCTGCACTTTTAAAATTATTTGCATCAAGCTACATCAAACCATTTTCAATCATCAGTTGCTGCCCGCCTTCTAAAACCTACTATTTAGTGATCTAAATCCATTATGTAACTCGTTAATGCTGCGGCTGAACGACAGTCTGAAATGCACTCTTGGCGTCATTGGATTTCACACACGTGTAAAAGAAAAGCTAACTTTTATGCACAAGCTACATTTTGCACAAGCTACGTTTGATACTTTTTCTCTATGTCTAAATGTTCACTCCTCGCACGTCTAACTTACATTTTACAATGCAGGGACTGTAACTACAGATATACTAGTTATAAATACAGTAATCATTACTTTATTTAGGCAGAATAAGTTCGTTGTGGTTTCCAAGCTCATTAATGTTAACGTTAGCGGTCTTCCACTGATAGTCATGGCATTAGCTAGCTTTGTGGTTAGCTAGTCTATGATGAGCCATAATTTAGCAATGGATAACGTCATACTGCAAATTGTAAAACATACGCTTTCAAAATAACAGGCCGGGGAGAGATGATACGTCTCACTGCTATAACTGTCACGCTATTAAAGAAATACATCTTCAGTCACATTGTCAAAAGTTAAAAGGACAGACAGTCAACTACACTGTAACAATGTAACGTAATTACTAGTTAATTCCGCTTCACTCTCGGCTTATTTAACAGCAGCAAAACTGGACATTGTTTTCACGAATTTTGTCACGCTTATTTGAGTTAAGAGAACTGATGGGGATGTTCTTTTAATTGTTATTCAAGCAATATATGTCTCGTGACCAAATCACCATGAACTCACTTCACTGATGATCTCACTCGTGGATAACTGGTTCTCTCTGCCCGACTCTGGCTGGATCAGCAGGTTGCAGGATGTGTGGCGCGTTATACACGAGTGTTGCCAGCAGGGACGGTGTAGAGTGCCCTCTGGTGGACAAACTATACAACGCCAACACTCATGACATGGTTGAAGGGTGTTTCGTCCGTTTTTATTTTATTTTAAAAATATTCATTTATCGGCCATTATAAATGCCGATACCGATAGTTTGGAAAATGCCTAATATCGGCCGATAATATCGGCCCGCCGATAAATCGGTCGGGCTCTACTTCTTACCCTTCCTCTTCCCCTCCTTATCCTTCCCTTCATCCTACTTCTTCACCTCCACGTCCTATTCTTCGGCCTCCTCTAATTCTTACTCTTCTCACTCTTCCTGCTCCCTCCATTGTACCCATTGTACATTACCTGTGGCTTATTTATAGTGCTTAGGCTGATTGCAAAGTGAACTAATTGTCTTAGAGTTTTCACATGAGAAAGTGTGCCAGAGAGTTGGCAAGATAGTGTAAATAATAGCCATACATGTGCATAGATTAGAAAGAGTGCTGTGAAGTGGATTGTACCTACAGTTGTGCAAAGTGTGTGTTACAAAATTGCAAACTGAGTGCAAAGCAGTGTTTGTGCTTTTAGTTTTGCGAACTCAGTGAGTGGTTTTGCTATAAGTATTAATACTTTTAGAAATTGTGCTATAGAGTGGTGAAGTCCCGCCCCTTCCGTTTGCCTCCATGGGACCTATCTTTCAAAAAAATTTGAACGGCAGTCTATGGCGAAAAAGAAATGATTTTCTGGTCCCGGTTGACTTGTGCCTTGAATTACCCATATGATGTTTGTCAATTTTAAAGACAATTTTTATGTAAAGACATTTGCAGTTTGTTTCGTAACTATTGAATTACAGCATTGTGAAAGATTGTAATTCCAACAACTACAAACCCATCAGTCGCGCTAGTGACGTTAGCTCATTCACAGCCACACTAGATTGTACAAGCATACCAGCAACAGGTCTTAATTGGGCTTTCCTTGCCGAAGAAAATACCATGAGTCAGAGGATTAAACACATCAGGTAAGTTGTATTCGTCCATAGACTGTACATTACATACTGTTAAGTGACATAGCAGGCAGCAAGATGCAACCTTTAACTAGCATAACAGCTCTTATCGTTTCATTACGTTGGTGGCGTACATCGTTCGAGACGAGAGATGTAGTCCACTGAGTGGATTCGCACAAAACCAACATAACTTTTGAAGTCTATCGAACAACAGTACTTTCTTGACGTGAAAAATTATCTTTTAAATTCACACACATCATATGTGAAATTCGTTGCACAATTCAAACTGGACCAAAAAATAATTGTTATCTCTCCATTAACTCCCGTTCATATTTTTTGAAAGACAGGTCCCTTGTAGCGGAAGTAGAAGGGGCGGGACTTCGCCACTCTATAAGAATCACGGTTTAAGCATTCAGAAAAAACTGTCAATCGTGTGTGTGTGTGTATGTGTGTGTATGTGTGTGTGTGCGCGCGTGTATGTGTGTGTGTATGTATGCGTGTGTGTGTGTGCGCGTGTGTGTGTGCGCGTGTGTGTGTGTGTGTGTATGCGTGTGTGTATGTGTGTGTGTATATGTATGTGTGTGTATGTGTGCGCGTGCGTGTGTGTGTGTGTGTGTGCGCGTGTATGTGTGTATGCGTGCGAGTGGGTGTGTGTGTGTATGCGTGTGTATGCGTGCGCGTGTATGTGTGTGTATGCGTGCGCGTTTATGTGTGTGTGTATGTGTGTGTGTATGTGTGTGTATGTGCATGTGCATGTGTGTGTGTATCTGTGTGTATGCGTGCGCGTGTGTGTGTGTGTGTGTGTGTGTATGTGCATGTATGTGTGTGTGTGTGTGTGTGTGTGTGTGTGTGTGTGTGTGTGTGTGTGTGTGCAGGTTCAGTCCAGACTCACACTACTTGGCGGTGGGCAGCAGTGAGCGGGCGGTGGACGTGTATGACCTGCGTCTGGGGCCGCAGCTGACCCGGGTCAACTCCTGCCGCGACGTGCACAGCTTCGTGCTCAGCATGGACTTCTCTGCAGACAGCGCCTACCTGCAGGTCCGCCTCCACATCCCTGTCATGCACTGCTATTGGTCAACTGTTCTTCCTGGCTGCTTCTCATTGGTCAGTTGTGTCTCTCTCCTGTCTGTGATTGGCTGCAGCTGGCCACGGGGGCGTATAAGCGTCTGGTGTACGAGGTGCCGTCAGGGAGACAGGTGACCGAGACCGCACTCATCGACAGGATCACCTGGGCAACCTGGACCAGGTAGTGTGCGTGTGTGTGTGTCTCATCTCTCTCCTCCTCTCAGTGTGCTGGGAGACGAGGTGCAGTTGGTGTGTGTGTGTGTGTATGTGTGTGATTGTGTGCGTGTGTGTGTGTGTGTGTGTCTCATCTCTCTCCTCCTCTCAGTGTGCTGGGAGACGAGGTGCAGTTGGTGTGTGTGTGTGTGTATGTGTGTGATTGTGTGCGTGTGTGTGTCTCATCTCTCTCCTCTCCTCTCAGTGTGCTGGGGGACGAGGTGCAGTTGGTGTGTGTGTGTGTGTGTGTGTGTGTGTATGTGCGTGTGTGTGTTTGTTAGGGCTGGGATAAACGATTATTTTTTAAACGATTAATCTAGCGATTATTTTTCCGATGCATCGATTAATCTAACGATTCATTTTTTCAGTCCGATTTGATTTCGATTCGATTATCGAAATCGAAAGCGGGCTCGTTACGAGAGAGAGCGGGCGAGTAAAAAGTGCAGCTCAATGAAATTATTTTATCTTATCTTTAATTTAAATAGTAGGCCTACAACATAGAACATCAATGTGTGGTGGCCGGTTTTGATTTTGTGCTGCCCAGCCACAGATTAGTCAACGTATAGAAAACACTGAAGGTGTAAAATTAAAAATATTTAGCAGCACATGTTATGCTTGACGAATCGACACTCATATTTTGCGTCGACGTATTTTTTGCGTCGACGTCATCGATTACGTCGACGCGTTGTCCCAGCCCTAGTGTGTGTGTGTGTGTGTGTGTGTGTGTGTGTCTCATCTCTCTCCTCTCCTCCCAGTGTGCTGGGGGACGAGGTGCAGGGCATCTGGTCTCGGAATGCTGAGAAAGCTGATGTCACGTGCGCATGCGTCTCCCACTCCGGACTCAACGTGGTTACCGGGGACGACTTCGGAATGGTCAAGCTCTTCGACTTCCCATGTCCAGATAAGTTTGTACGTCGCAGACGCAGTCCAAGTGTGTGTGTGTGTGTGTGTGGGTGTGGGTGCATATACGTGCGTGTGTGTGTGTGAGAGTCAGTGTGTGTGTGTGTGAGTGAGTGTGTGTGTGTGTGTGGGTGCATATATGTGCGTGTGTATGTGTGTGTGAGTGTGTGTGTGTGTGTGTGTGTGTGTGTGCGTGTGTATGTGTGTGTGAGTGTGTGTGTGTGTGTGTGTGTGTGTGTGTGTATATTTCAGTGTGAATCTGTATCTGAACTAAGGCTGGGACGCTAACCGCAATACCGCAGTCACATTCCTATGCCAGAGTAGAACCCGCAGTCACGTTCCTATGCCAGAGTAGAACCCGCAGTCACGTTCCTATGGCCAGAGTAGGGGAGAACCGCTCAGTCACGTTCCTATGCCAGAGTAGAACAGGCAATTAGAACACTTTTCTATTCTCTCTATTCAAACTTCAATACCGCAGTCACGTTCCTATGCCAGAGTAGGGGAGAAGTGGCAATTATAACACTTTTCTATTCTCTTTATTCAAACTTGATTTACACAAAGACTTATGTTCTAGTTTGTTAAGAATTTAACTTAATAGCGGCATGTAGCCTTGTTAATAAACTGTTTATTTCTTTCATGTCTGAAGCATTTGGTCCAGTGATCTTTGAAGTTGCTGTGACCTTTGAAAGTTTAATTGGGTGGTCGACGTCACAAACCTAATGGCTGCTTGAGAGAGTAGCCCCCCGTCCTACCATTAAAGTAATAACATACTTTATTTAAGTTATTGTCCCCTAAAATTAGCTAAGTTGATTCAGAATAGCAGCATGTCTCAAAGTACACGCCAAGGAAAATCGTTCTATGAGGTACTTGTGTGTTTATGAGGTACTTTTGTGTTCTATGAGGTACTTTTGTGTTCTGTCATTAGATTTGAACAGATACAGTTTGTGCAAACTGTTTGTTTGTTCTCCCTTCCCCACCCTATCTGACCCACTTCAGTCACTCCAACCATTTCCCAAATAACTCATTGTTGACATTCAGTATCTCACAGGTTTTTGCCTACTTTGATGGAGGTTAAGTTTATTAGTTATAATGTAAATAGCCTTCATAGCCCTGTAAAAATAAAGAAAATCCGTAGCCAATTAAAAGAGCTTGACTGTGGGTTGGCATTTTTGCAGGAAGCCCATCTCTCAGATGAAGAACATGACAAACTGAGTAGAACGTGGGCTGCTAACGTTTATTTCTCATTAACATTAACATTCCCTGTAGAATTCTCAATATTTTTGGCCTCTGTGTCCAGTTACATAGTCTGTCTGTTCTTGGTCTTGGATTTTGTGAAATACATTTCTAAATATCACCTGCTTGCTGCAGCTTCGGTCTGCACGTCCTTTTCTCTCTCGTGAGGATTTAATCTGCGGTGGGCTCGTCTCTCCACATCGTTTGATTGCATTGCATTCTCCACATTTTTAGCTACATTTTCATGAACCACATCAGCATTTTTGTTCAGTGAATCTTTTGTAAATTGCTTTACAATTACTGTCGGGCCTGTCGGCCGATCGCCTGCTTGCTTCAGTCACGTCCTTTTTTCCCTCTCGTGAGCATTTAATCTGCTGCCAGCTTGTGACTCCACATCGCCCAAAATGCTTGATTGCATTGTTTTCACCACATTTTAGCTCAATTTTGGTGTACCACATGGCATTTTCTTTCAGTGAATCTTTTTCTTTGCAATTTCCTTCCTGCCCTCCTCTTGGCTGCCTTCACTCCTTGGTCTTCATTAACATGAATCTTTTTGGCCTCAATAGTCCAGTTACATAGTCTCTGTTTTTGGTTTTGGATTTTGTGAAATACATTTCTAAATGCGACTTATAGTCCGGTGCGACTTATATATTGTTTTTTCCTGTTCATGATGCATTTTTTGACTAATGCGACTTATACTCCTGAGCGACTTATAGTCTGGAAAATACGGTATATACTTCAACAGATATCTTTCTCCAACATATCATTGAAATCCGGTAGAATAAATATGTGTACAAAAAACACTGCCTTAATCTGGAGAGAAATACAGAAAAAATATAGGCTACCAAGCTCCATATCCTCTTAATCTTAATTGATTAATTGATTGATTGATTAATTTAATGACCACACAGCCAGGCTGGTGGAATTTGTTCTCAGTACAGCTCAGTCCTCAGCGTTCAGTGTTCAGAATGTTTATTGCTATGGGAATGAAGCTGTTTTTGAAGCGGGTTGTTCTGGAGGTGATTGTCCTGTAGCGCCTCCCAGAGGGCAGTAGCTGGAAGACGTAGTGTGCAGGGTGGGTGATATCAGAGATTAGTGTGCAGGGTGGGTGATATCAGGTTAGTGTGCAGGGTGGGTGATATCAGCTCTGCGTAGTGTGCAGGGTGGGTGATATCAGAGGTTAGTGTGCAGGGTGGGTGATATCAGAGATTAGTGTGCAGGGTGGGTGATATCAGAGGTTAGTGTGCAGGGTAGGTGATATCATGTGGGCTCTGCGTAGTGTGCAGGGTGGGTGATGTCATGTTGGCTTTGCGTAGTGTGCAGGGTGGGTGATATCAGAGGTTATCTTGTGGGCTCTGCGTCGTGTCCGTTTGTGGTAGAGTGATTCAAGGGATAGGTAGGGGTGAACCAATGACTTTGGATGCTCTGTTGATGATGCGCTGTAGTTTCTTCCGGGAGAGTGTGTAGAGACTGCCAACCAGACTGTGAGGGAGGAGGTGAGGATGAGGTGAGGAGGTGATGGAGGAGGTGAGGAGGAGGAGGTGAGGATGAGGGAGGAGGTGAGGATGAGGGAGGAGGTGATGGAGGAGGTGAGGATGAGGGAGGAGGTGAGGATGAGGGAGGAGGTGAGGAGGAGGTGATGGAGGAGGTGATGGAGGAGGAGGTGATGGAGGATGAGGGAGGAGGTGATGGAGGAGGGAGGAGGTGATGGAGGAGGTGAGGATGAGGGAGGAGGTGAGGATGCCAAATCAGACTGTGAGGGAGGAGGTGAGGATGCTTTCCACGATGGCTGTGTAGAAGTGGAGCAGGAGATGAGACCTTACTCTGAACTTCTTGAGCTGTCGGAGATGCAAGAGTCTTTGCTGGGCTTTTTTGTAGATGAGGTCTGTGTTGACTTTCCATTTGAGGTTGTTGCTGATGTGTGTCCTAAGGAGTTTGAATGAATCAGTGATGGAGATGGGTTCACCTTCAATGAACACAGGAGTTTTGGGATGGCTGGCGTCTTAGGTCGACGATGAGTTCCTTTGTTTTTGATGTGTTGAGATCATGGTCTGAGCACCAGGTCACTGCTTGGTTGATCTGAGCATCTGTGCACGGTATTCAGTTCCTTGGTTGATCTGTGCACGGTATTCAGTTCCTTGGTTGATCTGGTATTCAGTTTCTTGGTTGATCTGTGCACGGTATTCAGTTCCTTGGGTGATCTGTGCACGGTATTCAGTTCCTTGGTTGATCTGGTATTCAGTTTCTTGGGTGATCTGTGCATGGTATTCAGTTCCTTGGTTGTTGAGGATGAGTCCTATGATGGTTGTATCGTCCGTATATTTGTACAGGTTATAGCTCTATAGAATGGAGGACATACTTGAGGCTCCAGAGAGATAAACTTCTGAAGAGATGGACTCTTGTCTTGAGATGGACCCCTGTCTTACTAAAAATATTTTGAAAGAAGGGAGTGATCACCCCTGCACCCCACCTTTTTTCTTTCTTTCTTTTATATATTTGTTCATTTATTCTTTCCTTTTATTTTATTTATTAGGGCCCGAGCACCGACGGTGAGCGAGGCCGGGACGGCCTTTCGCACCGAGAGGTGCGAAGCCCTATTGTTTTTGAAAGGATTGTTAGGGCCCGAGCATCGAAGGGCGCAAGGCCCTATTGTTTTTGTAAGGATTATTATTATTATTATTATTCAGTATTATTGTTATTCTACTTTTTTGCTTTCCTGTTTTTGAAGTGGTTAACATGGTCGAAAACTCTTGAAATTTGGCACACACGTCAGGTGTCCCGCATCGCAGTTAGATACAAGAGCTTGACCCCGGGCGTGGCCCAGGGACTCGCTAGCGCCCCCTTAGGTGACTGATCCCGTGGTTGGCAAATATTTAGAGATGGTTAACATAATCGAAAAGTCTTGAAATTTGGCACACACATCAAGTGGTACAGTAAATAGACAGGGATAAAAGCTTGGCACCGGGCGTTGCCCAGGAACTCCATAGCGCCCCCTTACGTCACAGTGACTTGTGGTTGGCATATAGTTTTAGATACACACACCAAATTTGGTGGGTGTATGTAACTCCCAAAAACAAACAACTTTTGTATTAACATGCCATTAGCCACGCCCACAGGAAGTGAGGTAATTGAGATTTTGTGCGTTGTGGACATGATCAATTTTAACGTACTCCTCCTAGACGGTTGATCCGATTCATGTCAAAGTTGGTATACATGATGCCGAGATGTTCCTGATTATAAATTGTGAATTTTTTTTTGGATATGTTGTAATTTGACGAAATGGCGAAATTATTAATTTTAATACCCTTCCACATAAACAATAAATGTGTCATAATTCACCATGCATGGCTTGAAATGTTTTAAATTTCACAGGTCATTGAAGACCATGTTAATGATAATATTCACATGCCCATATGCATATTATGCCAAGATGTCGCTGATGTTAAATTGTGAATGGATTTTTGAATGTTGTAATATATTTGATATGATTTTAATATCTCACCACATAAACAGGAAATGTGTCATAAATCACAGTGCATTGAATGAATGGTCTGAAACTTCTCAGGTTAATAGATATCATGATTATGATGATATCCAGACACCCAATGGGCCTGCCTGGCATAGCGCCACCATCTGGCCAACCAGGAAATGTGCCAGAAATGGACAATGCCTTAAGTGATTGATCTGAAACTTTATAAAATATTGGATATCATTATTGTGATGATATTCACATGCGTAATTCACCGGCCTAGCATAGCGCCACCTTCTGGCCAAGCAAATTTGTGCCAGAAATGCTCTATGCTTTGAATAAATGGTCTGAAACTTTTCAGGTTAATAGATATTATGCTTATGATGATATCCAGACACCCAATGGGCCTGCCTGGCATAGCGCCACCACCTGGTCAAGCAGGAAATGTGCCAGAAGTGGACAATGCCTTAAGTGATTGATCTGAAAGTTTACAAACATTTTGGATATCATTATTGTGATGATATTCACATGTGTAATTTTCATGTCTAACATAGCGCCACCATCTGGCCAACCAAAAAGTGTATCAGAAATGTTCTTTGCTTAAAATGAATGGTCTGAAATTTCTCAGGTTAATATATATTATGATTATGATGACACCAAATGGGCCTGCCTTGCATTACGCCCCCACCTGGCCAAGTGAGTAAATGTGGCAGAAAATCAAATACAAAAACAAATAGCACACGCATCAAATATGTACATTTCACAAACGCACCACGTTGGTGCTTTGTTGGATTCCGACATTTCACGGGTTCCGGCCCGCAGGTGCTCGGGCCCGCCATTGCCGCTTGCGGCTATATTTAGGGCCCGAGCACCGAAGGGCGCAAGGCCCTATTGTTTTTGTAAGGATTATTAGGACCCGAGCACCGAAGGGCGCAAGGCCCTATTGTTTTTGTAAGGATTATTATTATTATTATTATTATTATTATTCAGTATTATTGTTATTCTACTTTTTTGCTTTCCTGTTTTTGAGGTGGTTAACATGGTCGAAAACTCTTGAAATTTGGCACACACGTCAGGTGTCACGCATCACAGTTAGGTACAAGAGCTTGACCCCGGGCGTGGCCCAGGGACTCGCTAGCGCCCCCTTAGGTGACTGATCCCGTGGTTGGCAAATATTTGAGTATTATTATTGTTATTCTACTTTTTTGCTTTCCTGTTTTTGAGGTGGTTAACATGGTCGAAAACTCTTGAAATTTGGCACACACGTCAGGTGTCACGCATCACAGTTAGGTACAAGAGCTTGACCCCGGGCGTGGCCCAGGGACTCGCTAGCGCCCCCTTAGGTGACTGATCTTGTGGTTGGCAAATATTTTGAGGTGGTTAACATGGTCGAAAAGTCTTGAAATTTGGCACACACATCAGGTGTCACACAAAGCAGCTAGGTAAAAAAGCCTGGCCCCGGGCATGGCCCAGAGACTCGCTAGCGCCCCCTTACGCCCCCTTAGATGACTGATCCCGTGGTGGGCATATACTTTCAGCTACACACATCAAATTTGGTAGGTGTCTGTATCTCCCCAAGATGAACTACTTTCGTATGTACAATGCATTAGCCACGCCCAACAGGAAGTGAGGTATTTGGGATTTTGTGCAGACTAATATGTGATGAAATATGTGCTGAATCGTGATCCCAAAAAAGGTGCTTCCCATGGGTGAAAATGCATGAACACATCAAGTTATACAATGAATAGACAAGGATAAAAGCTTGGAACCGGGCGTTGCCCAGGAACTCCATAGCGCCCCCTTATGTCACTGTGACTTGTGGTTGGCATATAGTTTTAGATACACACACAAAATTTGGTGGGTGTATGTAACTCCCAAAAACAAACAACTTTTGTATTAACATGCCATTAGCCACGCCCACAGGAAGTGAGGTAATTGAGAATTTGTGCGTTGTGGACATGATCAATTTTAACGTACTCGTCCTAGACGGTTGATCTGATTCATGTCAAAGTTGGTATACATGACGCCGAGATGTTCCTGATTCTAAATTGTGAAGCCTTTTTTTGATATGATGTAATTTGACGAAATGGCGAAATTATTCATTTTAATGTCCTTCCATATAAACAATAAATGTGTCATAATTCACCATGCATGGCTTGAAATGTTTTAAATTTCACAGGTCATTGAAGACCATGTTAATGATAATAATCACATGCCCATAATGCATGTTTGGCATAGCGCCACCAACTGGCAACAGAAAGAATGACAATTATGCTGATTTCACATGATCAATTTGAACATATAGATATCATGATTATGATGATATCCAGACACCCAATGGGCCTGCCTGGCATAGCGCCACCACCTGGCCAAGCAGGAAATGTGCCAGAAATGGACAATGCCTTAAGTGATTGATCTGAAACTTTATAAAATATTGGATATCATTATTGTGATGATATTCACATGCGTAATTCACAGGCCTAGCATAGCGCCACCATCTGGCCAAGCAGGAAATGTGCCAGAAATGCTCTATGCTTTGCATAAATGGTCTGAAACTTCTCATGTTAATAGATATTATGATTATGATGATATCCAGACACCCAATGGGCCTGCCTGGCATAGCGCCACCACCTGGTCAAGCAGGAAATGTGCCAGAAAATGGACAATGCCTTAACTGATTGATCTGAACGTTTTTGGATATCATTATTGTGATGATATTCACATGTGTAATTTCCATGCCTAACATAGCGCCACCATCTGGCCAACCAAAAAGTGTACCAGAAATGTTCTTTGCTTAAAATTAATGGTCTGAAATGTCTCAGGTTAATATATATTATGATGACACCCAATGGGCCTGCCTTGCATTGCGCCCCCACCTGGCCAAGCAAGTACATGTGGCAGAAAATCAAATACAAAAACAAATAGCACATGCATCAAATATGTACATTTCACAAACGCACCACGTCGGTGCTTTGTTGGATTCCGACATGTCACGGGTTGCGGCCCGCAGGTGCTCGGGCCCGCCATTGCCGCTTGCGGCTATATTTTACTCTTGTTTTTGGTTCGTTCACTGTAACGGATACTTGTCTATGTTGACTATCTTTCATAAATAAAAAAATAAGTTTTAAAAATAGATCACGGTAATTTCTTGCTTTTCAACCACGGTAAGAAAACATCCATACTGTCCCAGCCCTAATCTGCATGTGTGTCTGTGTGTGTGTGTATATGTGTGTATGTGTGTGTGGGTGTATGTGTGTCTGTGTGAGTGTGTCTGTGTGTGTGTGTGCGTGTGTGTGTGAGTGTCTGTGAGTGTGGGTGTGTGTCTGTGTGGGTGTGTGTGTGTGTTTAGCACAATACTCTGAGACCTTGTCTGTCCTCAGGCCAAACACAAGCGCTTCCTGGGTCACTCCGCCCATGTGACCAACATCCGCTTCACCAGCGGAGACCGCTACGTCATCAGCGCTGGAGGAGACGACCGCAGGTACACACACACACACACACTATATACACTATATACACACACACGCCCTCGCACACACATACACACACACACACCCTCACACACAATTTCTCATGTGAAATAATAAGCGTGTGTTTTTTAAATGTAAATAAACTGGGATATATAAAATACTAAACATATATTAATATTTTATGTATATATAAATACTGATAACTGTTTTTTTTCCCACAGCCTGTTTGTGTGGAAGTGCGTCCACACACCCCACTGAACTACACACACACACACACACACCCCACTGAACTACAGGCAAACACACACACACACACACCTAACTGAACTACAGACACACACACACACACACCCCACTGAACTACAGGCAAACACACACACACACACACCACTGAACTACAGGCAAACACACACACACACACTACCCTCTAATCAGGAATGTAACCATGATCCATCTGAGAGGTCACACCCACTGGATGATGGCAGGCACCAATCCTCCCTTTAAATGCACAACACACACACACACACACGCACAACACACACACTTCCTCTCTTATATATATATATATATATATTATTTTTTTTGGGGGGGGGGGGGGTTGCCTTTATTTGGATAGGACAGTAAAGTATGACAGGAAGCAAGTGGGAGAGAGAGAGAGATGGGGGGGGGGGGATTACTGCAGGTCAGACTCAAACCCGCATCACCCCCTGTGGGGATCACACCCCCTGGGCATCACCCTCTGTGGGCATTACACCCTGTGGGCATCACACCCTGTGGGCATCATGTAGGCATAACCCCCTGTGGGCTCATGTGTTAGTAGGCGGTGCTTAATCTATCCTGTTGCTTAGGCAACAGTTGTCATGCAACCTCAGCATGCTGTGTCCGGTCCACACGAGAACTAAAACAGTTTAAGGCCCAGTCCACACGAGAACTAAAACAGTTTAAGGCCCAGTCCACACGAGAACAAAGAAAACAGTTTTTTATTTAAAAAAAAAACTGAAAAAAACCTGGCCTATCCTTGCCGTGTGAACAGGCAAACAATGTTTTCTGATAAGGCTGACGTCACAGACCTGACACAACAGACCTGCCCCACCCCCCTCACCTCCATGACAGGATATCCCAAACATCCAGCGTCTGTCAGTCCGTTTGTTTATTAAAACCCTGTTATGATTTCTGTGCAGCCTTTTGTGGCTAACTTAGAAGCACATCAGTTAGGCTACATTAACATTAGCCTCCAACAAGGGGGATTGTCTACTTCTAGCATGGCAAGCTAATGTTAATTCCCCAGTGTAACTTGCTCTATACCAGACATAATGCAAAACGTAAAAGCATTATGCCACTCAGCAACCGTAGGATGAGGTCAGAAAAATGTGCAGTGGTCTCTTCATTTTTTCCAGAGCTGTATATTAGCCATCATAAACCCTGATCCTGAAAATTAACTTTTTTATTTTTTACAGTTGAATCGAATTGAACAACATTTTCTGTAGGAATGCTTGTCCCTCATGACTGCTCCGGAATCCTTATGTTGATATCGTCTCTTTTTGTGTATTTGTGTGAAGCCTCTGCACCGCCAAGGTGCCATCTACTGGTCGGGCTTATGTACTACAGCGTTTCCTATCGTTTTGTGCTTTTTCATGTGGATAGGGACGATTTTGAAAACGGAAAGAAAAAATATTGTTTTCACAACTTATCGTTCTTGTGTGGATGGGGCCTAAGGTTCGCCATGAAGCGAGAGCAAAGTGTAAGACGCAACAAAAGCGAAGTTTAAGACACGAGACAAAAGCGTTGCAGAGGTCTGAGGAAACACAACCCTTGTAGAACATTCCAGTGGTGTGAACATTGTAAGGTTTTAGAAAGTTGCGTGAAGTGGTGTGTAGGTTTTAGAACATTCGGTGAAGTGGTGTGTAGGTTTTAGAATACTTTTACCTTAAAGTGTTTGACATCGTGTGGCCCAGTCAGTCAAGACAGCCTATCCTGGCAGAGGTTTGGATACTTATTCAATCGATTTTAAGATCTCCAAAGACTACAGCGTCAGTCAAAAAGCGAATGATATTTGGTCACAAAAACAAACGTAATTGGAACGTAATCGGACTGGTTGTTGGCTAATCAGCTAACTAGCAGTTGGCTTGTTCGTGTTTGACTACAGTGTAACAAAGGTGCTCTGGAAAAGTTGGTGCTGTTGCGAGCTGCCACACTGGTCGGAATGCCCCAGTTTTTAATATACTTTGTTGCAGCAAGTTACTGCTTTCAAGAATGTGAACACAGTGTGTCTCCTTGCAAATATTTGATTTCACCTTTAAAGTGCTATGTGTATTTTTTTTCTCAAGTTAAAAACTAAAACAGAAATAGCTAGCAATGACAACAAATTGTGAAGAAACAACCATTTTGACATAATGTGGGGATGTGTGTGTGTGTGTGTGTGTTTTTGACGTAATGTCAAAATGCCTAAAGCTCAGTTAGCATGCTAACCAGCTAGCGCTGGTCTGGCACTTTGTACCAGGTGCTGCTGCATCATACACAGTGCAAGTGGAAACTACACACAGCACCTTTCAGAGACACAGCATGGCTGGAGGCCTCCCATACAATGCAATTTTACTGCTGTGGACACACAAATGTATATACATACATTCACACACACACCTGACTGTGTGTAACATATTGAATCTGACCAGCCTTAAGATGTCTTGACCATGCTGTCAGCAGAGTGCTGGGAGCGTTTCTGTTCTCTCCTGTGGTGTGTGTGTGTGTGTACTCCCGTGGCCTTGCTGCTCGCCGCCAAATCGCTTCACACACTGTGCGCCAGACCGCCTCACTGTGCTTCTAGTGGTTTCCATGGAGACCACACACATCCAACTTTTGACCTCCCAGGTGGCAGCGAAAACACATCTGTCTGGAATTCTCCTTAGTGTGTGTGTTGTGTGTTTGTGTGTGTGTGTGTGTGTAAGTGAATGTGGAAAACATCATCATCTCTGTCAGAGGGAAGATTATCTAGCGCAGGTAGAATAAATTGAGTTTGAGAATATTGGGTTTGGGTTGGGTATGTTGGGTTTGGGTTGGATGGATTGGGTTTGGGTATATTGGGTTGGGTATATTGGGTTTGGGTTGGATGGATTGGGTTGGATGGATTGGGTTTGGGTATATTGGGGTTGGGTATATGTTAGGGGTGTAAAGATTAACCGATACGTATCGGTATCCGTTTTTAATGTGTAAGATACGGCTACATCGAGCATGAAGGCCCGTATCGGAAAATAAAAATGAAATGAACCGGTCGTTATATCGATTTACTTGTTATGAATCGGTTCACAACCTTTTCTGCTCGCTCAGACTCTAATTTACGTTCCAAGCAGCGTGTTCATCCCACTTCCGAATTTGAAACTATACGTGGTATGGAATTGTGGGTAATGCAGTTCGTTTTTGGTTACATTCATTGCCTAAAGTTGTCAAATGACCTCATTACCCATACATCTACTGCAACTTAAGCATGTGACAACTAGCACTCGGTCGGCTTTTGTTTTTCGAAATCCAGCGCGAATTAAACACTTATAGCATTCCTAAACAGCAACGATAGTCTGTAGAGTAGCCTTACCTTTGATGAAGGGATTTCCTTAATGTTAAATAATAAATTGTCCCTTGCTGCTAAAACGATGCACAAATTATTAGGCAATGATTTTGTTCATATTCACTCAGACTTGTGGCATTATAGGTTTCTGCATTAGGTCTACTGTTGGAACAAAATAAGCCCAGAGAGTTCATTGATTTGTAGGCCTATTTTATTCTTGTAGGGTAGGCTAGGCTAAATGAGAAAAGGCCAAGAGTGTCTTAAGCACTGTTTTATTTTATTTCGGTATTGTCTTACCTCAACAAGGCTACAGCTCCATGAAAACAATCAGATATAACTCTATAAAATCTGTAAAGTCTATAAAAATGTATTTTTATGTTGTATTTGGGATTGGGATTTGAGTTGGGAATGCTGGGCGTTAGAATATGGCATTTGAGTTGGGAATGCTGGCGGTTAGAATATGGAATTTGAGTTAACGCTAACCTAGGGTTAACCTAGCTAACCCTAGGGAATGTTAACTTTAGGGCTGGTGAATAGTCTCATTAAGCCATATGTGTGTGTGTGTGTGCGTGCGGAGAAAAGTCTGGGCCAAACATGAACTCAGATGGCCGTTAACAGCCTGGAGACCGCTCATGGAGACCGCTCATGGAAACTGTGGCCTTGTGGATCCTTGCAAACGGACTTACCAGCGGGATTAGATGATGCTCCAGGTCATAAAGCTCCTTTCGAATCCTCTAAGGCTTGTCTGACATGTCAGTCCATGCCTGGATGTACATGTTATGTATATGTGGATATGTTTGTAAATGTTAAATGCTTGGATGTATGTTATGTATGTGGATACGTTTGTAAATGTTAAATGCTTGGATGTATGTTATGTATATGTGGATGTATGTTATGTATGTGGATATGTTTGTAAATGTTAAATGCTTGGATGTATGTTATGTATGTGGATGTGTTTGTACATGTTAGATGCCTGGATGTATATGTCATATGTGGATATGTTTGTCAGATGTTCTGACTCTCTGGCCTGGTGGGACCAGGGGATCTCTAGCCCTGTTAACCTCCAACAGGGTCTCTACTCTACTCATCTCTACTCTACTCACCTCTACTCTACTCATCTCATCTCTACTCTACTCATCTCTACTCTACTCATCTCTACTCTACTCATCTCTACTCTACTCATCTCTACTCTACTCATCTCTACTCTACTCCTCTCTACTCTACTCATCTCTACTCTACTCATCTCTACTCTACTCATCTCTACTCTACTCCTCTCTACTCTACTCTACTCATCTCTACTCTACTCCTCTCTACTCTACTCTACTCATCTCTACTCTACTCATCTCTACTCTACTCATCTCTACTCTACTCATCTCTACTCTACTCTACTCATCTCTACTCTACTCATCTCTCTACTCTACTCCTCTCTACTCTACTCTACTCATCTCTCTACTCTACTCCTCTCTACTCTACTCCTCTCTACTCTACTCATCTCTACTCTACTCATCTCTACTCTACTCATCTCTACTCCTCTCTACTCTACTCATCTCTACTCATCTCTCTACTCTACTCATCTCTACTACATCAGTCTGATCCTGGGCTGGTTGTCCGAGTTGCCGTCCTTATGCTGTGATCCCCAGAGCACCTGGGCTGGTTTCTGTTGAACCTCCACCACAATGTGTCCCTTACGTCCAGAGATGTTTAGCAGGAATGTGCTCTCAAGAGTCAAATGGACATTTACTGGAGTGCACTGCTCTTTATTATTATTATTATTATTATTGTTATTATTATTAAGTTGTTATAATTAATGCAAAATATGTTTGGTGCATACTTTAATTCACTTATGAACAATGTAAATATTTGTAAAGCAATTATTTTGTATATTTTGTGAAATGATAAAAGAAGCATTTTAATAAACACAAACTATTTGTGAATGTGCACACAGTGGCTGACCACACTGAAACAACAAGAATGGGTCCAGTCTGGGTTATGGGTTATGGGTCTAGTCTGGGTTATGGGTCCAGTCTGGAAGAATATCATACGAATTACATGTAAGGGCTACTGTTCACATAAAATATACTGATTTAGGCTTGTGCAAGGCGTGTGTTTAGGCGTGTGCTGAGCCCTATCAGGCATTTCTGAAGATGTCATAGGCCTTACAGACACTTATAAGATGCTTATCTTGAGGAGAAGAGACGTGATGTATCATATGATAAGATGCATATTTGTTGTTACAAATCAGATAACAAATAAACTCGCTTTAGACACTTTTTCAGGCTAATATTATAAAAAATAAAATAGGGTCGACTAGGCTTGCATTTGTAAAGTTGATTTGAAATATTTTAACCTGCAGCATAGGCTACTTGCAGATTGTGCTAGTTAGCTTAACCATGTTGTGAAACAGTGTTCACATTACATGTTAAACTGTGCCCTGTAGGAAGGAATACTCCAGATGAGGCTATTTTGAAAGTTTCTTAAAGACTACAGCATGCCGATCATCATTGCTTTTGTCTTGGAATGGCACATGCCAGTTAAGGAGCAATTTATTTTTTATCCATGTATAACCTTTACTATACTTATGAACAGATCAAATTGTCTGAATTTGCTCCACCTTTTGCCCATTTAAATGGTTCAAAATTCATGTGTTCTTATATCACAGACACTCGTTTTGCAGTTGAACACAGTAGCTCACAACTATTCTTTCACATGCAAAAACGGCAACATATGGTTGGCCGTCTAATTTTGATAACATTCACAACATTAGAAGAAAACATGCCACTACACTGCTATGCTAATTTACTCATTTTGAATATTTAATTCTCAGTTTCAACTGTCCACCTGTGACATCCCTGCGCCTCTCTTCCAGCTGACATTTCAGACGCACCTGAGCTAGCACCATAGAATGCAGCACTAGAATGGCACCATAGACTGCAGCACTAGAATGGCACCATAGACTGCAGCACCTGAGCTAGCATCATAGACTGCAGCACTAGAATTAGCACCATAGACTGCAGCACCTGAGCTAGCACCATAGAATGCAGCACTAGAATGGCATCATAGACTGCAGCACTAGAATGGCACCATAGACTGCAGCACCTGAGCTAGCACCATAGACTGCAGCACTAGAATTAGCACCATAGACTGCAGCACTAGAATGGCACCATAGACTGCAGCACTAGAATGGCACCATAGACTGCAGCACTAGAATTAGCACCATAGACTGCAGCACCTGAGCTAGCACCATAGAATGCAGCACTAGAATGGCACCATAGACTGCAGCACTAGAATGGCACCATAGACTGCAGCACTAGAATGGCACCATAGACTGCAGCACCTGAGCTAGCATCATAGAATGCAGCACTAGAATGGCATCATAGACTGCAGCACTAGAATGGCACCATAGACTGTGTAAAATAGGCTTGCACACACTCTCACTTTAGAATGGCGTGAATGACTGAGGGATGAGAACCGTGAGCACAAGTTTCAAAATAAAAGTCAGTTTGTTTATTTTCTGAAAAGATGCATATTTCCCCCAATATCTACAATATCATGGTTAAGTAAGGGATAATGAATAGAACGCCGGTCATTATTGGGAAAATATAGCCTGGCTAGCGCCACCACTTCTCAATGAGACGTGGTCTGGGAACCAAACGTTCATTTTCTCGTATTTGAAAAAAATGCCCAGATCCGTTTATTGGGTGCCACGGATGTCTATCAAATGCGTCTGTGCATAGCTCATCATCGTCTTGCTTTCCCACCTGTTCTGTGATTGGTTCCCTATCTCAGGCGAAAATTTGCTCCATGGTCTCCAGGCTGCCTTAGCAGCGTGAATCAAATTGCGCGCAAGGCAGCATGGGAACACCCAGGCTAGGGAAAATAAGTCCCGACAGGGCGAACCAGACCCCGACGCGCAGTGGAGGCCCTGAAGGGACTTATTTTCCCAATAATGACCGGCGTTCTATACATTATCCCGCTTATTACACGGCTACTTGCCAAACCGAAACAATAAACTCCCCACGATATGACTCTTTAGCCTACATACAGTGGGCATCGCTTCCAAATGGCCACTTCAGTCGCGCATTACGAGGCGTGAAGCTGCGTGAAGCTTTAGTACCACTTTCAGCCACTGTGTGTCGCTCTGCCACTGTAGATCGCTCTGTCAGTAGCCTGACTGCCGCCCCTTCTGAAAAAGCAGGAGGCTAGGCTACCTTTAAACATAATTGTTACCGAGAGGAATCCCAGCCTATGAATTCAATAACAAAATAAATCATGCATAATTAAACATTACCTCGATTAAGGCTACTTGGGTGTGGCTTAAGGCTTGACTACACGGTGGTAGCGAAAATCGAAATCTGCTTTTGATAGCCTACCGGTGCCGCTCCACAAAACGAAAAAATATCTTAATTTGCTGTCTATGTTATTGTCAGTGTTGGGGGTAACGCAACTACGCAAATCAAAACAGTGTCTTAATTTGCCCTACTTCTTGAATGCAATGTAGTCAATTGACTGCTTGACATGTCATTTTTATTTGTCTGTACAATAAACAGATACATCTGCTTTATGCCGCAGAATTACATTCATATTTGGCTGACTGCAGACGTGCCACTTCCCTCCCCATATTCCAAAATTAAGGGCCCGTCCCAATACCTCCCCTACCCCTAGATTTTTGCCCTAACCCTCGTTTTTGCGCGTGCACGTGTAGGGCTAGGGTGTCCCATTACTTTAGGGAGCAAGGGGAAGTGCTATTTTCCCCTTAAAATCAACCCTCAAAATATAGCCAGGACCAATGCAGGCTTAAAACGAAGTGGGAGATTAAATTACCCAGGATACCGTGCAAGCTCAGTGAGTCGGTCAATGTTTTCATATATTTTTGCAAATAAGCATATTAAAATTTCGAAATATGTTGGAATATGTTAGTTTGATGCACATCTGATGGACTGTTGAGTTTTGAACACTAATGTTAGAAAATCTCTCACGAAGCTATCTGACGATGTTCATGATATCTGCTGATTGCTTTGAGAGAGTCTGCCCATCAAATAACGTTATAAATCAATCTTGGTAGTTTCGTCAATATTTAGGATGTGTGTTCTGGCGTTCACATGAACACGAATGTCTTTGTTGATTAACCAGACGTAGATAAACCAGCACAGCCCACACAACAATGACCGCTGGAACGGGCATGTTCCTGAATGAAAATAGTAGCAGGCTACTACTGGTAGACACGTCGGCGCTGCGCGTGACGTAGGTGAGCACGTTCGCTACGCTAATTTGCATATAGTGGTGTCGTAATTCATAGGGAAAGATCTTCACCCCCACTTCCCTTGTCGAGAGGGCTTTAATGTTGAGGGCAATCAAAACCAAGTGGAAGTTTTAAGAGGGGAGAAATGGGACGGGCCCTAAGATAGTAGCCTATACAAAAAGCACTTCATACCCATCATAAAAATTTGTTAAAACGAATAGCTATTTGCAATTTGACAAAACACTGGTCCTCATTTTGCGATTGCGAGGATGATATGAGCCTGTTGCATTTAGTTAGATGTCCGAGTCACGCATATGCTATGTTTTGAAAACCACTGGCTCGTAATCACAATAATTTAACACACAACAGTTGGATAGCCTACTTCATCATGTCCCCATGCCTACATTTTTGTGAGTAGCATAGAGATCGTTAAAAACAATAAAGTATGGCTCTCCGTTTGGGACATCGAAAACTTATATTTTTAATAGGGTAGGCCTAGACTACCGTCGGAGATGCTGACTTGCAAAGGCCTCGGGATAACACGTTATCTCCACTATCATCAGTCATGCCCCTTGATCAAAGTGGGGAATGAAATAAAAGTTTGAGAACCACTGGCTTAAAGGGATTATCCGGAGTAAAATGCACTTTAGATCGATTTACGGATGATTGGGGGTACATACGTTGAGTTGACATCAAAATCATGTCATTCGGATGCGTTTTGAGAAAGTTCGATTGTAGCGTTTTCAGTCAAAACTCGTAGCCTGGAAGTGAGCAGGGCATATCAATTTCGCTGCTACAAAACGCTATTTTTATACCTCTTCTACAGTTCCAAACAACATAACAGCATGTGCGTCAAGCCGTTCTGAAGTTGTGACACAAGCATGAAAGCTGGCCTTTGGAAAATGTAATTCAGAGTATGCAATGCAAGACTACTGTACCTGCAAAACGGGGCTTTCAGTTGGTGTTGATGACTGCTCATTCTGCAGCCAGCTAACAATTACTTTGTCAACGTTAAAATAATTGAATCAACGTCGCACTGCAACATTTATTCTACATCACTTTTGCACCCTTCATTAATATTAAAGCAACGTTGAAATTCTAACTACAGATCAATGGGATTTCAATGGTATTTCCACTAAAATGAATATTGAAACAATGTTGAAATTACAACCAAACTAAAGATCAACGTGATTTCAGTGCTATTTCAATTGATATTAAACCTCAGTAAACCACTATTAGCCTAATCTGGCAAAATATTGGGAAATTCATATCCTGCTTTATCTACAGCCAGGATAAATTTGGCTAGGCCTAGGTATGTCTTGTTTAGGCTACACAAGCTTGCATAAATAACCATTGACAACTTGTTATCAGTTAACCCTTAGAACCCGATTGACGCAAAGTGCATCAAAAAACACACCCTTTCTTCTCTGTTACATTGCTCCGCGACGCACGAGTATAAATGGTTACGGCGCTTCTGTGATGTCACATTGTCGCGCTACTGTCACCATATGCCTAGGCTACGTTTGCAAAGAGGAGAACATTTTAATTTGATTCACAATAAAACGTTACATTTAATTTACATGTTAACAATGAGTAGTTTTGGTTGTTGTTGGTGGCGTTATTGCATCCCTTTTATGAATGCAAAATTGTTCCCTCGCGATTGGAAGCTCCTGTTGCGCATAGGCTACGCATTTCAAAACATCGCAACGTAAAATGCCACAAAAAGCTGTTTATGAATAGGTCTTAGTGAGTTAGGAGTCCTCTCGACTTCTTTTAAGCTGTCCCAGACTTAGGTGCCTACTTTTAGGTCTAAAATGCTTCGTGAATTACTTTTTGTGAAAAAGATTAGGAGTCCTAAAGTTAGGAGTGACACGCCCATTATTTTTAGGAGTTGCTCCTAAATTCGCCAGTTAGGAGCTAATAGTCTTATAGTCTTTTACTATAGTCTTATAAATTCTTTGTGAATACGGCCCCTGAATAAAAAGGCCTAGCCTAAATTAATCAAGAGTAAGGCAAAACAAATAGCCTAGTAGCCTAATGAAACATATTGGATTGATGTAGTATCTTTGTAACCAGGGTAGGAATTTCACGGCGGCCACGACGGCCATTGCCTCTTGCGTTGGCCGTGAGGCCCCTTTGAAAATCAGAGGTTTACAGGCCACGGTGGCCTTGGTGCCCCCTTCTTTCAATATTCTGCTTTGCATCCTACCAATAGCGATTTTTATTTAGCCTGTGGCCTGTCAAAATAATCTCAGCGTAACATTCACAGCGCAAATTAATTTAGTCTTTTACGCAGTGGAGACAGTGACAGCGCAAGAAAGAAAGTGCGTCCAAATTCACCCATTCATCTCAGTTGAACTACTCGCGAAGTAGCCTATTCATCACACAGACATCACAAGTATCACATGAAAGAGCTTTTTCTCAGCTTTTAAACGATGTTACCCGATAACTGCTGAGTTGAACGGTTCGCGAGAAAAGTAAATAATATAATTCAATTTAATCATACATTCTACTGAAGGTTTTGCGTCCCATGATCTCCCAACCCATTCATCTCGGTGGAATACTTCACGAATCCTTCTTTTAACACACAACAAACCAATATCAGAATAAACAGCATACCTTACTGAACACAAATGTGTAAGCAGTCCCCTGTACAGTTAGCCGTTCCAGAGTAGGCCTAATCCAGTTTTGAATTTGCAGTAAATTTCGACATGCATGGGTGTCTCCAAATTTGGGCTTTAAGTTGTACTATGTATTTAAATTGTTCCACATGATTTCATAACCAAATACAAAACAAATGTTACAAATATCGCCTAGATATTGGTAAATCAGAGGACAGCTGACTGAGTTTGTGAAAGTAGCCTTAGCCTAATGAGCACAAAATGCTAAGCATGCATCTAGGCTATTTGAGTTTCTTAAAGCTGAGCTGTGGTTAAATTGTTCAATACATGATTTTATAACAGGCCAAATATAAAATAAATGTTATATATAGCCTAGATACCTGTAAATATTAGATGATCAGATGATTTACAGTTCTATGTAATATGTCATGTTTCATGTTTTTGTAATGTTTCATACAGTGATGCAGGTCTACTGCAGTGAATAGGCTAAATAAAACTTTGATCATTTTTATAGCCTACTACTGTATAGTTTACTTTGGCCTTGGTGCCCTGACATGTGGCCTTTGTGCCCCCCACCAAATATGCCCAACTGAAGGCCAAGTGGCCTTGCCCCCAGAACGGTGAAATTCCAAGCCTGTTTGTAACATTATTAAATTAATCTGTTACTATGCCTATGCCTACGTTTGCAAAAGAGAACATTTTAATTTGATTCACAATAATGTTAGCCTACATTTAATTTACATGTTGACAATGATTAGCTTAGTTTTGGTTGTTGTTGGTGGCGTTATTGCATGTTAGTTATGCCTACAATGCAAAATTGCTTCCTCACGATTGGAAGCTCCTGTAGCTGCATAGGATTTCAAAACACGGCAAAATGCCGCAGGTTTGTAAATAGGTCTGTGAGTTAGGAGTCCTCTTGACTTCTTTTAAGCTGTCAGAGGTGGGAAGGTGTGATTTGTTGGGGGCAGGGCCGGATTAACTAGGCCCAAATTTCTGATGGCTCCCCTTCCCACCAGCCAACGTGAATCGGGTGGTCAGTTAATAGGCCTATAGCCTATCGTGAAGATTTTTCCTGCCATCTAAGGCACGAGCGCATCTGTGAGGCCAAGCCTCACCAAGTAGCTTGTTTGTTTACAACTAACATTCCATTTAACTGCTTTATAGGCTATGCCGAAATAGTTTTCAACATTTTGAATATTAGTGTCGGGTGAATTGAAATGTTCTCAAAGTAGCCTTATGGCTGAAAGCTGCTTGGGATCCCCCCCGTCAAGCAATATATACAAACGCGCTTCCTGCACTCATTGTTTCAAAAGGAGTAATTTCGGCTTTGTCGGAACTGAAGAGCTGTGGACGGCACGGGACGGCACGGCATGCCCAATGAAAATAAATTAACGCAACGCAACACAACACAGACACCGCTTCTCTCGCGTCAGTCACTGACATGAACGAAACACAGAACCCGCTTCTCTCGCAGCAGTCACTGACAGTAGCCTAGAATAAAAAAACTAGAATAAAAAAACTTCCCCATGACAGACATCGTAACCCGACAAACACGGGACGTCCCCCGGACCTCATGCCGACATTCACGACGTCCCCGATTGGTCCCGAACGTCATGTTCTCTAGCGGACGTTCCGGTGACCTTATTGACGTCCGGAGCAAGTTATCGTTTGGTTATTGCGTGACGTCCGGTGCAGGACTTTCTGGGGACGTCACCGTCAGGTCCCTCGGATGACATTTGCATTTGGTCATTTTAAATACCTCCTAAGGACCTGACAATAACGTTATACCGGGGACATGGGGGGGACGTTTGTTTATTCACACATGGCAGCGGAGTTGAGAGCGCTGTGGCTACCGCCTGCAGGACGGAGACATCACATCCATGCACGACTTCATGTTACACGTCTGGGGATGACTAATAGTCTCTAGCAGTAGCTGCATTAGCCTACCGTAGTCTAAGGCAACATATCATACAGTTATGAAGTTGTGCGTCTATGAGCAAAGTAGAACCATATGTCTACTTTGCTCATATACGCACAACTTCATAAACTGGGAAAAGGGTTAACGTTAAACTCAAAATGTATATGTGCTACATAATTCATGCAGACATGCTGAATTATGTAGCACATACATTTTGAGTTTAACGTTAATGTATAACGTTACAAACTAGGGAAGGGATTTTATCAAAATGGTAGCTGATGTGATGCTTGGTGTAACGTTAACAAAGTCGCTGTTCTTATCTTCTGGCTTAGCCTACAATGCGCTTTTCTTCAGATAACTGTCATTACGTGATGCATGTAACATGCTCTAAATAGGCAGTGGTTTATTTAACGTAGTCACATACTTATTATCTGTTTTATTTTCAGAAACATACACACGGCCGAATTGGGAATGAACCCGCTTTTGGAGCTGAATACGATGCAATAAAACTAGAGAAATGTTAAAAACAGACCACGTAGCATTTGTTTAGGGTTGTCTAGCAACAGAAGTGACTACTTAATTTGTAAAGCAAAACGATCTAGCTCTACATTGCAGAAGAATTAAGGATACTGCTTCTTCATGACTTGTTTAAATGTCATTGTAATTTATTTGACGCATGCTCGCGTTTAAAAGTGTCACGCATAGGCCTAGCTGTCCCCAATGTTACAGCAGCTCCTTGTGGAAACAGCAAAGAGTGCACATATCCGATGAGATTTCTAACGAGGAGCAGAAGCTCTCTGCCTCACCAGAGCCTTACTGTTTATTAATAAAACAATGATATAGAATAGAAACATCAGAATCTATTTATTTCATCTTAAAGTTGGCTACAAAGAGCATTCATAGCCTAGAGAAAACAATACATTTTTCTTTATCTGCAATGTTCCAGGAAGATAGGCTTACATTTATAGACTGTCCCTGTTTGATCACAGCAGGTCCAAGAAAACGAGTGGATATAACGTAATGCATTCTAGTTATGTTTCATGTACTTTATTTCATGTTGAGTTTTGCTTCCCAGCATGCATTGCGATTTATTTAGTATTTTTGGCTATTATTAGTTTTTAATATTTTGAAACAATATGGTTTGAACAATTTATCTTAGGCTAGCCTAGGCCTACTCTGATGATGTTTTGAACAATATGCTACGGGATATGCCCATTAAAACGTCATATTAGTTTATTAAGAAAATGACACCGTAGATGTGAAAGCAGCACATCCTATCCCGGTATAAATGTCCATGTCTACTCAGCATTAGTGTAATGCATTCGGAGGACGTGATTTCATACATGCGTGAAAATATGAGGTGAGTGAAGTTGATTGTGTAGTTGTAGAACAAGTCGTTAATGCATGTTCATGTTCCTTCTCTCCTAGCAACGCTGTAATAGCCTACCATACGAAATCGCGCTTCATGTTTTTTTTTTTTTTTTTTTACCATCGCGGAAATAAACGTTGCGCGCATAACGTCGCGGTGACCATTACAGGACGTCCTCTCAAAGTCTCGTGGACGTCTTTTAGACCTCCCGAACAGAGGTCCGCGGGACGTAAAGGGAACCCTACACAATGTCGAGGAGGTGACGTTCGCCAGGGGACCTTTAGGGGACGTCGCCAGGACTTTATTTTGTTTACTGGGTTAGCGCAAGTTTCAAATGTCTAGCCGACTGCGTAATTTGTCATTTTCGTTCTAAGTTCCACTTTTCATGTCATGAATGTAACGTGCCTATGATAAGGCTTTGCAGTTGTCCAATATGGTCAATTTATTGTCTCAATTGTGTTTCATGTGACGCGCAGAAGCTACATTCATGCATTGTTTTGGTCCAGTTTAAAATGTTTCTGCAGAATTGGTCAGCTGTGATCAAATGCGTTCAATAAATTCCTTTTTAATGTAATAAATATAGCATGCCTATGATTAATGCTTGTGTGGTGTATCTAATCTAATCTAATCTAATCTAATCTAATCTAATCTAATCTAATCTAATCTTGGCCTCTTATGTTCAATCAGATTGGCTTTGCCCACCTGTTTTTTCTGTTCCCACCCATTTGAACATTTCTGGCTACGCTACTGTTAGAAAGGAAACTGATAAGTCAGTGTACTATTCCTACAAAACAACTAGATACTAACAATGTAGAGCAAGAATAACCATGTGGTGACACAGTTTCAGTGAGTAAGGATTCATTTTGTAATTTAAGAAGACACATTTCGCGGAAACATGAGAGTGTGCTACGGAGAGCAAAGAAAAACGTGAGCAATCTGAATATGCTTCATATCTAGTAGAAGGCTAAAGTAAAACTTGGATGCTAAGCCTGCATTCTTTAGGCAACTAATCCCACTGATCCCTTTAGTTTTAGGCTTATGTGTATTGACGTTGTCAAGCGTGTTTGTTGTTGCACTATCCGTGTCGCACTACTTTTTAAAATAAATGTTCTGAGTGAAATATATTGCCGTTGCTCTTAGTTCTTTGGGATTTAAGTTTTCTGTTTAAGGTGACAATTCGGCTTGTAGATTATTTCTCCCTCTTTTAAATTGGAGGGAGCATGGAGTGATTTCACTGCAGTGGGATGGTTTTTAAGTGGAGCAGGGAGCGAAATTGAGTCCTGCGTTTCTTGTACGGCTGCAAACGGGATTCACTCGCAGTTAACCAAATATTTCTTTATTAGGGCAGGGCAGACATATTTCTGGCTATTAAGTTATTTCTAAACCAGTCTACTAAAGTCTGTAGTGAAGTCTGTGTAGGGTTTTCCAGGCTCCATTTCTTTTTATGAGACACCCTGCTCACTTGAGACATCTACCGATTGTTTGGGTTGTTGCAGCGTCGTTGCAGTGTCACTGGAAAAATACAAATTAAAGTTGCGTGATCCCGCGCGCGGACCGCGAGTGAAGCTGGCCAAGTCAAAGCACTGCCCACTGTAGCCTAGGCTATGATATGAAAGATGTGAAATAGAAGCACAAAGCCCATTTTCCTTGACAGCGGTCTGTTATACTTAGCAACGGTCTGTTATTGAGAATTAGCAGACCACCGAACGTTGGGAAGGCCCTATTCAAGTGAATAGAGCATTCTGCAGCACTCTGAAGAGCCGTGTAATAATTGGTGTTACGGTATCCATTAATTCTACCAAGGGGAAAAATAAGACATGAAAGTCTTTTAAGGCCTTAATTTGACAATATTACATTTAAGACTTTTTCAATACTTTTAAGACCCTGCGGGTACCCTGTCCCAAAGAACTTGACTTCTCCCGATCTTCCATAGAATCTGACTGCTCTCTGGTGTTCCGTAGAACCTGACTGTTCTTCTGATGTTCCGTAGAACCGGACTGTTCACCAGTATTCTTCTAGGTGTTTGTAAACTCAGTCTGACGCTTTGCAACTTTCCAAAACTCCGTCTGTCTGTTTCAGATTGTGAGAGTTCTGCCAAAATGAATAACAAGGTGTTACTGAGGGATATTTGAACAAACATCAAATGGAGAAGTTGTTTATATTTCACACTTTAATACTTTAAATATATTTACACACTTTCATATCTACACTCACGTCTCCTGACATCACAAAGGACAGAGGCGGAGCTTAGTGATCACATCCAACTCTGCGTGCTCAGAGTTACTTCACATTCAGGACCCCGTACTTTACAATGCAGTGAATGTGCTGATGCCATTATGTTTATGTTTATTTCTATATTTCTATTTATTTCTGATGAATAGCTGAATAGATTAGAATTGAAGAAGAGCAGGTGCAGGTGGAATCACTCTCTCTTCTGCAAGGTGAGAGAGTACCAAGTCTGATCTGTGAAGCAGCGCCTGAAGACTGCAGGGGTCTCTCTCTCCGCGACCCCTCCGCAACGCTGACCTGCAGCTTGGGGTCAAAGGTCAGAGCTTGACGGAGAAGGAGGAGCCACACGAGCAGCCGTGGTCAGCCTGCGGATTCTTCAGCACCTGGAAGGACGAGCGAATCAGCTCCTGCGTGAAATCCACCGTCGAGCCCTTCACGAACTCCAGAGACTCCTGGTCCACGATCACCCCCACGCCATCCTGTTCAAACACCCTGCACACACACACACACACACACACACACACACACACACACACACACACACACAAAGATATTACACACACATTACACACCATCCTGTTCAAACACCCTGCACACACACACACACACACAAGATATTACACACACATTACACACCATCCTGTTCAAACACCCTGCACACACACACACACACACACACACACACAAGATATTACACACCATCCTGTTCAAGCAGCCTGCACACACACACACACACAAGATATTACACACACATTACACACCATCCTGTTCAAACACCCTGCACACACACACAGACACAAGATATTACACACACATTACACCCCCACGCCACCCTGTTCAAACACCCTACACACACACACACACACACACACACACAGAGAAGATATTACACACATTACACATTACATTATTGTGTGTGTACACTTGTGTGTGTGTGTGTGTGTGTGTGTGTACCTGTCGTCCTGGTTCCTGCTGTTGTCCACAGAGAATTTGTACTGAAATCCGGAGCAGCCGCCACCCTCTACTGAGATGCGCAGATACTCCCCCTTCACCAGGATCTCCCCCAGCCTCTACACACACACACACACAATATGACAGATACTCCCCCTTCACCAGGATCTCCCCCAGACTCTACACACACACACACACACACACACACACACAATATGACAGATACTCCAGCTTCACCAGGATCTCCCCCAGCCTCTACACACACACACACACACACACACACACACACACAATATGACAGATACTCCCCCTTCACCAGGATCTCCCCCAGCCGCTAAACACACACACACACACACACACTCAATACGACAGGTACACACACACACACACACACACACACACACTCAATACGACAGGTACACACACACACAGACACACACTCAATACGACAAGTACACACACAATATGACAGGTACAGGTACACACACACACACACACACACACACATTCAATGACAGGTACCCACACACACACACACACACACACAAACACACTCTCAAAGAAGGTTTCGATTTCCGGACATTTTGATGATATGCCGGTCAAATATCCTATTATCGCTTCATAAAGCAACACCAAAGATTTTTTTGGACCTTAAAATGTTTCCAAAATCGTTTCAGTGGTTCATCTACTCGTAACAGGGTGAACGGCACTTCTGCATTTGCTTCGCGGCCCTCTATCGGCTATAACCGCACTATGTAAGTTTGCCAGATCGGGTAGCGGATTTGTAGTTCGATGGAATAAGAATGAGACATAAGAAACTACAAATTTGACTTGCATCTGAAGTCGCAATACATCATACTTTCATAAATCATGCAACATACTCTACCTTGTCTGTGGACATGTTATTTGCAAAGCCAGTGCTGGATAAACAAATAGCGTGCGTGCGACAGAGCAAAAGTGCTTTGGTGTTGCTTTAATTAGTCAAGTTGAGGAAAACTGAAGGCAGGCGATGTAGCTTATGGAGGCAGGCTATGTAGCTTATGGAGGCAGGCTATGTAGCTTATGGAGCTGACCGCACATCTGAGGCTTCTGGTGTTACCGATTCACCATAATCCGTCTGGCCTCTCAAAAAAGTTTTTAAGGCTAGTCTGCCTGGGGCTGGCCATGTTTGAACCGTCTCACTCATTCGTTCGTTGTTTATAACAGACGTTTTAGGCGTGCACTTTATTTGAAATGCAGGACACAGAGCCCCCCCCCCCCCCCTTTCATTTTAACTTCCAAGCACAGTTCAAATTGAATTTGATATTAAAATACTGTTCTTGTATTCTTTAGCTCCTACAGAGGTTCTAGGAGAAACAAGTCAGAGGTCAGTACGTTCTGATCTATTTCTCTGAAAAGACTGGTGGTGGGCAGCTTTAGGCTCTGGGCTGATCGGGCGTTTCTCACCTTCACGCACGACTCGCTGAGCCGCACTTTGTCCTCGTACGCGGGCTGCGCGGGCTGCCGCTGGGCTGACGCGCTGCTGTACTGCGCGGCAAAGGTGGACACCAGCGGGGACATCTGAGAAGGCTGCACCAACGCCTTGCCCGGCGCGCCAGCCGCGTACAGAAGCGCTGAGGACGCTCTGAGGAGCAGATAAACGCTTTTAGCGGCCTCGTTAGCCGATACATCCTCTGACAGCACAATGTGCAGCGAATACTGGATGACGACATTATTATGTTATGTTAGCGCTTGGCCCGTTCATGAAAGTCACATTTGTTTACAGACAGCAGGCAAGTAATTACCATAACTTACTTTATGCATTAGCTGGGAAATATAGAATACAAACCAAGTTTCACTCTTCTTTTTCTACCACAGCATATTATCTGAACGTGTTAACGTCACCTTATACTATAGGTATCTTTACTTAAACTTGAGTCTTACAGTCATTATCTAACGTGACCACCTAGCTAGCTAGTGGCGTCATGATAGCTAATTTCGCACTGCTAATCCAAGAGAAGCTATGGAAACGGTGTCTTGTTGGGATCTATTTGCTTATCTATACATTGCAAAACACTGTACTTAATGCAGCTGAAAACAAGTTTAGGTCATTTCACAATTTACCTTCCGACGCTCCAGGCTTTTGACCTAGTAGCACTTAGCATTATGCCACGAACAAGTGACATCTTCTACAACAACAAACTGCTCTGGGCAGGATCAACGCTGTTGTAGGTTCCTAGCAATATGATTGGCTAAGAGAAACTTCGCATCTTTCGCTTCCGTTGTTAATGACTTATGTGATTGGGTTATCTCACGCCCATCACGACGGCGTTGCGTAAATGTTCGTCACGCTGCCTGACTCTGGATAAGCAGGAAATTGTTTGCTGTCGACGGTGGACTCTAGCGCGAGCTGTGGTGAAGTGAGTCAGCTGGAACATTTAAAAACTTATTTGTTACTTTAACAAGACTTAAATCAACGAGCTTTACATAGGCATTACTTATAGGCATTGTATAAGTTAACATAATTATCTCGTGATTGGATTTAAATGGGAATTGTGTGTGGCTTCCTGACAAATCCAGAAGTGTGTGGGCGGGGTGCGAAGTTTACTCACCTCAGTCATATGATCGGTAGCACTGTTTAAATATCACATCCAAAGGACAACTTGGGCCAGGTGTCATCTGAAAGCTCTGACTGCCGCATTGTTTCGCAGCTACTCAGCGAGTTCCTGTTGACGAGGGATTATTTGGAGCCGGTGTGAATAATGGCGATCCGCGAAGTTTGCGTCCTGCTGCTGCCTCTCCTTGCCCTCGCATACGCAGAGCATGTGAAATTTCTGGATTGTGGTAAATATGTTTAGCGTTTTAAAACATGGAGTGACTCACTTTGAAATACGTATATGCAGAGTCGCTCATTTATGAAAACTAAAGTGGTAAATAAATGCGTTTAATATATATTTCATAGCTTTGCTCGCTATATTATGGTTTAGTTTGACCTAAGCATTTGTGTTGTGATTTGTAACTTGTAAATACGTGTCCGCCTAACCAGGCATTTCATAAAAAGGTCACCACTGACGTATCCGTCTATAAACCTCTAGAATCTAGTTTCCAGCTGTATCTTTTAATACATGGGTCAGTGTAGCCTTCACCGGTATGATGCAGCCTACAATAGTTTCTTTGTTAAGCTTTGTTTTGCTTTTTTTAACGTTTTCTTGACCGGCAGAGACCTGTACCCTAAACAGTTAGGTTAACTCCATGCTGGGATACATTTGCTTCCTCTTTCTCTGAAAATAGATCTTCCAGCTGCAGCATGGTGAGTAATGTGTGTGTTTTTGTGGTGACTGACCTGACGTGTGTGTGTGTGTGTGTGTGTGTGTGTGCCCTCCTGCAGGTTCAGAGGTGGGTCGTGTGGTTCTGGTGGACATTCACCCCTGTCCCAAGCAGCCCTGCCAGCTGCACAAAGGCCAGTCCTACGCCGTTAACGTCACCTTCAACAGCGGTGAGTCCCCTGCTCTCCTCTCAGGGTGTGTAGCATCAGCCACAGCTGAATGACCCTTGAACTCTAACCTTTCACCCCTGCAGAGGTGTCGAGTCAGACCAGCAAGGCGGTCGTGCACGGCGTGATCGCGGGCGTGCCCGTCCCCTTCCCCATCCCCATCGAGGACGGCTGCGAATGTGGCATCTCCTGCCCCATCCAGAAGCAGGCCAGCTACAACTACGTCAACCAGCTGCCTGTGAAGACAGAGTACCCCAGGGTGAGTACCCCAGCCCCCCTAATGCCCCAGCTCCCCCTAATGCCCCAGGGTGAGTACCCCAGCATAACCACCACTGCAGTTTAAGTACCTCACTATAGACTCTAATGAGGAGACACACAAAGAATCTCCCATAGAAATGTATGGGGTTAGTTTGTAACGCAAACATGGCAGCCATCTACACATATTCCCCCCCCTTCCGCCACCAAAAGTTGATGTGTGAATACATTGTGCCAATTATGTGTTGTGATCTCGCAGCTGGAGTGAGTTTGGTGTCGTGAAGCCTTACACACGCGCAGTTCTGCCCCGAAATAGATACCCGATAAGTGGCCAAAATGCATTGCAATATTGCCACAGAGTGGAGGGACTTTGCTATAACTACCTCAGCAGAACTACCACTGCTGTTGAAATACTCCACCGAGAATAACAACTGCTGGTTGATTTGTATTGCAAAAGGAATCTGAAACGTGTAGCTGTAACTTGTCTTATCTGTGAAGTGCTGAACCAACTGTAACTTCCCTAATCTGGGCTCTCTGCTCTCTGACCTGATTCATGGTGAGGGGCAGTCATGTGATCAGTCTGTCATGTGACCACACTGATTCACTTCTCCCAAAGTTACCAAGAGCATAAAGGGATTCACCAATGGAATGAAATGGCACTAGTTCCGGACTCCTAAATAGGCGTGTCCATAATGTCAAATCATAAACTTTCTCTGAATAAGCAATAAGAGGAAATAAATATAATTTGTGTACTGTTTTATTGTCGTTACTTGTGTGTGATGCCAATGAGACACTCGGACATGGACATGGGGTAAATAATTCATCGTTGGGAGTCGGCTCCAGGAAATGACCCTGTTCTGAATCGTCTCTTAATCAGCCATCTCTTCTCTCTGTTCTGCATCTCTTCTCTCTGCAGCTCAAGCTGGTGGTTGAGTGGGAGCTGAGGGACGACAACAACAAGGACCTGTTCTGCATAAAGTTCCCCGTGCAGATCGTCAGCTGAGGCCACGGAACGCGCGGAACGTTTGGTTTGGGAGACTGAAGGGCTCACAGTTTTGTATGATCAGATATTTTAAAATTTCAGCTCTTAATTTTTATTTTTCACTCGTAGATTTTAACAGAATCCTTCTTTACATTGTGTTGATTATGGTGATGTAACTGATGACGTGTTACTGTTTGCACACATTCTTGCTGCCAATCCGGAGTGCTTGATCCTCAGTGACGTGTGTGTGGTGTCGTTGTTGGAATCAATGCACTCTTGTTCACTAGTCTGTTGGTCCTGAATTTTAATGGCTGTATGTTTAGTTTGTTTGTTTGTTTCTCTGACTGCTGTGTAGTCAGCATCATCACGAGGATGTGTGTCTGAAAACCCTGCCACTCTGTTTTAATTAAGACTTTTTACTTCCATTTAATAAAGAATTCTGCTACTTTTGAAGCTTTGGGGGATTTTGTTGTATTTTAAAGTCTAAGTCAAACACGCACGTACAAAACTTTTGCGTCATAATATTCTTCCACAAACAGAGCTGTCTGAACGGAAACCTGCACAGTCAGGACTGGAGGGGTGTGTGTGTGTGTGTGTGTGTGTTGTAACTGTAAAAATGATCTGTACAAGTAATTGTCAAAATTACAAATATGCCCTACACTTACAAATCTATTCTACGGGTACAGATCATTTTTTCAGCCATTACAAATATATTCTACAATTACAAATCAATATTATATGCACAAAAAGTTGTCCTATAGTTACAAATCTTTTCTGCAAGTGCACAGACTTTTGCACCACCTTAGGGATGAGAAGCGCCTCATGTATTGTGTGTATCAGAATTTGTAACTAAAACTGATTTGTGAATGATTTTAAGCATTACTCGTCCTTCACTTACAAATATATTCCACAGTTGCTGCCTTTCATACAGCATAATACATATGAGACACTTCTCATCCCTAAGGTGGTGCACCTGCAGAAAAGATTTTTGTGCGTAGAATATTGAATAGATAGATAGATAGATAGATAGATACTTTATTGGGGAAATTCAAGAATGTGTAATTGTAGAATATATTTGTAATGGTAAAATATGTTTACCTGTAGGATGATTTGTAGCTGTAGAACCGATCCGTACCCGTAGAATAAATTAGCCTACAGCATTGGGCCTACAGGATAGCATTAGCCTACAGCATTGGGCCTACAGGATAGCATTAGCCTACAGCATTGGGCCTACAGGGTAACATTAGCCTACAGCAGAGATATGGGCCTACAGGGTAGCATGAAGTTCACCTACAAAAAAGCTTCCATCTTTAAGATCCGGTATCTTGCGATTCTTTTCCTAACGTGGGGGGGGGGTTTGAATTATCGCACCTGTTAAACTCTGCATTTCAGACTTCTTCGTCCCTGCCAGACGTTTTGCTCAACACACTTTTGTCCTCTGCCTTCGAGTGGCTCCTGTGATCTTTGGTACGTTAAGATGGCAAACTTTGATTTTTGCTACCCTAGAAGAACTAACTTGCAATGCAACTTCAATTAACACCCAGATCTCCTTATATGGGCAAAGATGGCAGCTTTGGTTCCTTTTTGCAGGCGAACTTCAGAGATCTATTAGTGGGATGCCTATGGGCCTTAGGGTAGTGTTACAGGGTAGCATTAGCCTGCTACAGGTGGGATGGCTATGGGCCTCAGGGTAGCATTAGCCTGCTACAGGTGGGATGGCTACAGATGCTTCTGTACTTGTACTCTGCACAATGACAAAGTTGAATCTAATCTAATCTATAGGTGGGATGCGTAGCTATGCTGCATTGGAAGCTGTGGACTGGTGAGGTGGGATGAAATCTCCTAGAGAGCAGTTGGTTGAGTGAGTCGCCTCTTCCCTCCCTCGGTCACTCTGCATTGTGTAGCGTGGAATGATGGACGCCACAACCAACCTTTATTTCACCGTTTATTACTCTGTTTATTCCACCGTTTATTACTCTGTTTATTCCACCGTTTATTACTCTGATGCTGGAAAGTACAATGTGAAATGTGACTTCATAGCTTTCCCTCCAGCTTAAGTAGGAAATTGAAACCACAAGTCCGTTGGAAATACACCATTTTAATATTATCAAGCTGTCAGCAATCAAACTGCAGTCAGCAGTTGCAAAGGCATACAGTCATCACACGGAACTGGACCACACACCCTCAGGAACATAGCAGAACCGCATCACAGAACATCAGGAACATTAGCAGGGTGTGGTCAGAGGAACACAGCAAATCACATGCACCCACTCGCTCGCTCACACACACATCAAACAGGCTGCACACTAGAACAATATAACAATGCTAACCTGCTATAAAATATAACAATGCTAACCTGATATAAAATATAACAATGCTAACCTGCTATACAATATAACAATGCTAACCTGCTAAGGACAATTTTTTTTTTTTATAGCGGTTATAGGTGAGCAGCTGAGAAGCATAAGAGACTAGATCACCATGACAATCACCATAGCAACTTAGCAGTTCTCTCTGTTAAGAAGCATAAGAGACTAGATCACCATGACAATCACCATAGCAACTTAGCAGTTCTCTCCGTTAGATCCCCATGAGATGCCGCGTCCACAGGGCCCTGTGTGTGTCGCTACAGTTGTCCTCTCCGTTAACAGCACAGAGCATGTGCTTTTCATTCAGGCCAGCTGACCGTTCCTTCAGGGCACTGGAATGTTCCGTCATTCTGCACTGAGTTGGGAATTGGGCAGGTGAACTACCTGTGTGTTTGCGTGGGGGACACAGGCAAACTGTGTGTGTATGTGTGTGTGTTTGCGTGGGGGACACAGGCAAACTGTGTGTGTGTGTGTGTTGAACAGATGTCAGTTATTACAGGGCCAGTCTCCCAGGAGGAACTCCGTGGAGTTAGGGGAAATCAGCTCCCATAATTCCATAGGGCCGTGACATCATCTCTCTCCCGTTCTACAAAACATCTGCATAGACCCTAAACATCCCCCAAAACATCTGCATAGACCCTAACCCTAAACATCTGCATAGACCCTAACCCTAATCCTAACCCTAACCCTAACCATTCCCCAAAGGCTGCAGGGCGTTCCAGACATCTTATGTGTTCCGTTGTGCAAACTGGACACACCGAAGCCTGGGGGAGGAAGTGGCTAGCCTGGGGCAGGAAGTGGCTAGCTGCGGGTGCATGCTAATGGTTAGCTGTGTTTGAAAGCATCAGGACAGGTTTCTGTCTCATTCCTCTGATATTCATGTTTCAGGCAGAAGTTTAATAAAGCTGGTAGATGCATAGAAGTCCACCTCCTCAGTCGCCATGATGTAGCAGTGGAGAGGGAGAGCCAGCGGCAGCAGCAACCCCTCCTGGACAAGTGAGGTAGCGGCAGCAGCAACCCCTCCTGGACAAGTGAGGTAGCGGCAGCAGCAACCCCTCCTGGACAAGTGAGGTAGCGGCAGCAGCAACCCCTCCTGGACAAGTGAGGTAGCGGCAGCAGCAGCCCCTCCTGGACAAGTGAGGTAGCGGCAGCAGCAGCGGCAGCAGGTATGTGAGCGCAGGCCGCAGTGGTGCTGGGGGTGGAGATGGTGCTGGGTGGAGATGGTGCTGGGTGGACTTCACTCGTTCTGTTGGATCCTCGGCAGGTGAGTGCAGGGTGGAGATGGCGCTGAGTGGAGATGGCGCTGAGTGGACTTCACTGAGCGTTCTGTTGGAGCCTCTCCAGCCTCCGCAGCAGCTCGTTGCCGAAGGCGTCCCTGTAGCCTGGGCTGAGGGAGTCCAGCAGAGAGTAGACCGTCTCATGGTGCGGCCAGCGCTGCGACTCATCCACCTGGTCAAAGGTGCGACCCACCACCTGCGGACACTCAGGTCACTATGTTACTACACACACACACACACACACACACACACACACACCTGCATTGCCACAGTCAGGTCACTATGTTACTACACACACACACACACCTGCGGTGCCACAGTCAGGTCACTATGTTACTACACACATACACACACACACACACACACACACACACCTGCAGTGGCACAGTCAGGTCACTGTGTTACCACACACACCACACACACACACACACACACACACACACCTGCAGTGGCACAGTCAGGTCACTATGTTACTACACACACACACCTGCAGTGGCACAGTCAGGTCACTATGTTACCACACACACCACACACACACACACACACACACACACACCTGCAGTGGCACAGTCAGGTCACTATGTTACTACACACACACACCTGCAGTGGCACAGTCAGGTCACTATGTTACCACACACACCACACACACACACACACACACACACACACACACGGTGCCACAGTCAGGTCACTATGTTACTATACACACAGGCACACACACACACACGCACACACACACGGTGCCACAGTCAGGTCACTATGTTCCTACACGCACGCCCAGCGTCCTCACCCGTAGCCCTGCCTCGCTGAGCTCTAGGCAGTAGCGATCTCCCTCGCGCGTCTCCACGTTGATGTAGGCCGTGTCCGAGCTGCCGCTGAGCGCCTGTGAGACGGCCATGTGTGAGACGGCAAACATCACGTCGCTGACCACGGCTTCTGCCTCCAGCCGCATGTCCTTCACGTCGCCCAGCTGCACGCTGCTCTCCTCCAGCGGGGCCTTGGGGTCCTCCAGTTTGTAGTCCACTTCCATCGCCTGCGCACAAATCAAATACAGACTTACACTACCTCCAGACCGCTGCGCTCCTCTGACGAACGACGCCTAGCTCTACCACCGGTACGCTCAAGCCAATCCAAACTTTTCTCATCTGTTGTTCCTCGTTGGTGGAACACACTGCCAGTTCCTACAAGGGCAGGGACATCCTTTTCCACTTTCAAAAAACTCCTGAAGACCCAGCTCTTTAGAGAACATCTACTCTCATAGCAACACTTACAACAAGTCTTACTGATCCTAGCACTCACCAGCCTTCTTAAACTGACAAGTAACTGTTAAAAACAGCACTTACCGACGCACTTACTCCTACTGTACTCTAATGTTTTTTTTAAACTGTCCTAAAATTGTGAGAATTGTTCTAAAACTTACTGTTTACCATGTTGTTAGTCGCTTTGGTTAAAAAGCGTCAGCCAAATGTAATGTAATGTAATGTAATGTAATGTAAAATGTGTGGACTATGACTAATTTCATTATTAAAAATTAAGAATAATTGATAAAAGGGAAAGTTTTATAAACTCCACTGGAGCAAATCAATCATGTGACTGACGTTACAAATATTTTTTTTGTCATTAGAGAAGATTATATTCTACAGTGTCATTAGATTAGATGAGATTAGATTCTACAGTGTCAACAGATTAGATTAGAATATATTCTACAGTGTCATTAGATTAGATGAGATTAGATTCTACAGTGTCAACAGATTAGATTAGATTAGATTCTATGGTGGCCGAAAGTTTCAAACGACCTGCAATTTATGACAACACAAATCGTTAGAACACTTGCATATAGACAAAACACAAGCAATCAATTTGACAACACATGCACAGCATTTAGAAAATGATTCGTTTTTATCTTACTGAAGTAGATGAACTGCACTATTCCTTATCCTACACTGCCACCTACTGGTTACAAAAGGCAACAACACAAGTAAATATATGGCTACACAGTGTTTCCCACTGAATTTAATTCTATTCGTGGTGTAGGTTTGCAGAATTAACTTGAATGCAACAGTTTTTAACAAATTAGTGCAGCGGTTATGATTCTAACCAGATTTAAGCACAATTTAGTACAACCAGGAAAATCATTGTGTGGTGGTCAATGTTGATATTGTGGTGGGTCGCCACAAATAAGTCAATGTATGGGAAACACTGCTACAATATCTTGGAATGGACAAAAAGGGTTGAATATTTCCAAGTGTGAGATTGTATCTCTCCATTAATGCAGTGATACACTTATGAACAATATTCTGATAAAACGAATCAGAGGAAGACAAACAAAGTACCGTGTAATGTGAGAAAGTGATATGTTTTTAGTGCAGCCATTAGATATTAGTGATATGTTTTTAGTGCAGCCATTAGATATTAGTGATATGTTTTTAGTGCAGCCATTAGATATGAGTGATGTGTTTTTAGTGCAGCCATTAGATACTGTATTAGTGGCTGTGTGCGCTATTTTGCTTCAAGTGTGCAACATCTAACTCATTGGCGCCAAGCGTGTCCAGACGTGTTCAAAGTATCCTCCAAAAACACTTCCATTGTGTTGTCTGAATTTGGTTTTGTGTTGTCAATTTGCAATGTGTTTGTCAATTTGTAGCACGTTTCTGAAATGTGTATTGTGTGAACTGGCATGCTGCGCATGTGTTATCAAATTGATCAAGATGTTTTCTTAATTTGCTTGTGTGTTGTTTATTTGCAAATGTTTTATCGATTTGCATGTGTTGTCATAAATTGCCGGTCATTTGCACCCGTCAGCCTACTGTAAGATTCAACTTAATTGTCATTGTGCAGAGTACAAGTACAGAGACAACGAAATGCAGTTTGCGTCTAATCAGCAATGCAAAAAGCATAAAAGTGCTATAAGATATACAGTAAGGACAGGTGGTGCCGTATAAACAGTAAAAGACATATAGACATGGTGGTGTTTGCCACTTAAGGGCCACCGTAACAAACGTAAATGGTGTATTATTAAGTTTCAATTTAACTGTCCTTTGCACATATTCATAAAAATGGAAATCCATTCTGTAACCAAGTCAGTCACATGACGGACAAGCCCATTGACATGCCACAGTGGAAGGTTGGGTAATGTACAAATATGTCCCATATCCATGAGATTAAAACCAGCTGCGCATGCATTCCCCTCACCCGACATGCTAAAGATAAACAGTAGCTACCCAGATTGTTCTGGAAAGTTTTATGTCTTGTTGGTAAGACAAAACAGAGAACGTTTACAGATACAACTAAACCAGCGTTCGATTACAGTAACGTTACTTCTTAATGTTATTCTACCCGAACAAAACGTCAGCTGCAAAACATTATTCATGTAACGTTAAATACCTATCAAGGTAGTGCTAACTGTAAGTAAGCAGTCTTACCTTAAGCTAACACTAACTGCTGTTAGCGGATAAAGGCTTCAAATATGTATCTGTCTATACACCACGGAAACAAGCGTAGGCGTTTTCCTTTGAATACTGTTTTACAAAAGGATACTGACATGAAATTAACCTAATGTTACTGCGAGACGTGTCATTAAATCATCACTGTATCTTTTTAAGTCGGTTTGTTGACAACGAACTTACTTCCTCCGGATGTAATCCACAGACAAAGGCTTCTATGCATAGACATATTATGTCTATGCTTCTATGCATAGACAGTTCTATGGGCGTAACCAAAATCACACTTCCGGCTCATGTCAGAGAGCATCATTGATGCGCGCCCTTTACCCTTGGAGGCCAAAATGATGATTAGTGGAGGCTTGGTGAGGTGATTTATTTCAGAACACACTTTGGAAATGTAAAAGTCAAACGTTGTAGAGAGAAATGCCCCGGGAGTGATATAAGACAAGAAACACCCCCCCTTCTCTTCATTCCATAGCGTCCACACTCCAGTCCTGAAGACGGCGGTAATTAATGGGATTTTCACTGCAACATCCGAAGAAGAGGGGAGCATGCGTGCGGGCGTCTATGGTGTTCAGTTACGCGGCTGTGTGCGGAGTCATGAAAGTGTTTGTAAACAATATAGACACAATCGGTGAGATATGTTCATTCTTTTAGTGCAGTGTCAATATTTTTGTAGATTTTGTATGGATGAACTAACATAATGATTCGTATATACTAGATGTCGTTATTTAAGGAAACTGCAGTTGCCGTTAACGTTGTTTTTAAAGGGTGCCTGACAATGTTATTTGAGGCTTCATCATTGCTCAACATGTTTCGTAGAGAGGTGACTTGAACGAGACAGAAAACAGTATTTTGTTATAACGTTGTCTTATCCAAAATATCTGTGTGTGCTGTTAAAACAACTAGGTGTAGATCATTAATCATAGCATCAGTGTTATAATAAAGTATTCCGATAACGGTTGGTACGTTAGGTGGCTAACTTAATTCATTGTTTGGTAAGGATTAAGCCAGGAAGACCGCATAAGGATAACAGCAACGTATCGATACCTTAGGTGGTGCTGTGGTCGTTAACTTAGCAATTTGCTGCAGTGTCGGTGCACTCGAATAGCTAACAGTAATAACAGCGCCTTCATCTCAATGTTTGCTAACTTGCCATCATCTGGTCATAGATCTGCTTTAGCTGGCTGGCTAGCAGAGACCAAAGGAACGACCTACCTAGCAGTTGTAAACAAGGTGAATTGCTAGGCTGCTGGCTTACATTACCTTGGTTATCATCTGAGGTAGAGAGGTGATGTATTGGTAGCTGGTGTACAGGTAGAGAGCTAAGCACCATTTGCTGTCCTTGGTATAATCAGTTACCCCGTCAGTTAGGATAATGTTACTCTATTTCAGTTAAACCCAACAGCTGACTGGTAATGTAGAAATTTTCCTGGAAGCTATATTCAAGCCTGCGTTAGCCAGATGGTTTGAATAGGTGACTGCACTTTGCCTACCGAGACACTGTGATGTCCGATCTACAGCTTCCAGACCTTCATATTATGGAAGGAAAATGTGTGAATGACATAGCAGTCAGTATAGTATTGTCACCAATAAAGGGAACATACAGTATAGCGCATTAGACCAACAGACAGAAACATGTCAGGTTTAGTGGATTGCTTTAGTGTTCCTACTAATGGTGTGTGTGTTGCAATAACACATTTTCCTCTCTATTAAATATTATCTTGGATTGCAGGTCCTCTCTTGCCTTGGATGTGGCGCATTGCTGCTGTTTTCTCTTCTCCGACCTGCTAGAAAATTACCGGTCACCTGCCTGTACACTACTGGGATGAGGCTGACCTCCGGCTCAGATGGCGACCTGATCGTAATCATCCTCAGGCGGACTGTCTGCAGTCGCATCGAGTAGGACGGTGTCTCACCGAGGCTGCTTGAGGTGTTGGTGTGTTGCTCTATTGATCTGGGCCAAACCCGAACCCTGACTCAAACCCCGGCCTCCACCATCAGACACAATGCCCTGGCCGTTCTCCGAGTCCATCAAGAAGCGGGCCTGCAGGTACCTCCTGCATCGCTACCTGGGCCACTTCCTCCAAGAGAAGCTGAGCTTGGACCAGCTCAGTCTGGACCTGTACCAAGGCACCGGCTCACTGGCGCAGGTGCCGCTGGATAAATGGGTGAGTAGGGCCTCCTGGCGCAGGTGATGATGGGTGAGTAGGGCCTCCTGGCGCAGGTGCCGCTGGACAAATGGTTGAGTAGGGCCTCCTGGCGTAGGTGATGATGGGTGAGTAGGGCCTCCTGGCGCAGGTGCCGCTGGATAAATGGGTGAGTAGGGCCTCCTGGCGCAGGTGCCGCTGGATAAGTGGGTTAGTAGGGCCTCCTGGCGCAGGTGCCGCTGGATAAATGGGTGAGTAGGGCCTCCTGGCGCAGGTACTGCTGAATAAATGGGTGAGTAGGGCCTCCTGGCGCAGGTGCCGCTGTATAAATGGGTGAGTAGGGCCTCCTAGCGCAAGTCATGATTGGTGAGTAGGGCCTCCTAGCGCAAGTCATGATGGGTGAGTAGGGCCTCCTGGCGCAGGTGATGATGGGTAAGTGGGGGAGTAGGGCCTCCTAGCGCAGGTGATGATGGGTGAGTAGGGCCTCCTGATGGTGGGTGAGTGGGTGGGATAAGACAAGGCTGGGGTCCTGTCTGGTGCTGGTGAGGTGTTGATGACCAGCGTGCTGGTGATGGTGAGGTGTTGGATGACCAGCATGCTGTTCTCTCTGTCCCCAGTCTCTGAATGAGATCCTGGAGTCGGCGGAGGCGCCGTTCGAGGTGATCGAGGGCTTCATCCAGACCATCTCGCTGACGGTGCCGTGGGCGTGTCTGCTGCAGGACCACTGCTCTCTGGAGGTCCGCGGCCTCAGGGTGGTGTTCAGGCCACGCCCCCGCGCAGGTGAGACACACTCACCTGGATCCAGCAGCTCAGGGCAGCGAGCGCTGCAGGTGCAGGACAGTAAGGGGGTGCAGGACAGTAAGGAGGTGCAGGACAGTAAGGGGGTGCAGGTGCAGGACAGTAAGGGGGTGCAGGACAGTAAGGAGGTGCAGGTGCAGGACAGTAAGGGGGTGCAGGACAGTAAGGAGGTGCAGGACAGTAAGGGGGTGCAGGACCGTAAGGGGGTGCAAGACAGTAAGGGGGTGCAGGACAGTAAGGAGGTGCAGGTGCAGGACAGTAAGGGGGTGCAGGACAGTAAGGAGGTGCAGGTGCAGGACAGTAAGGGGGTGCAGGACAGTAAGGAGGTGCAGGACAGTAAGGGGGTGCAGGACAGTAAGGAGGTGCAGGTGCAGGACAGTAAGGGGGTGCAAGACAGTAAGGGGGTGCAGGACAGTAAGGGGGTGCAGGACAGTAAGGAGGTGCAGGTGCAGGACAGTAAGGGGGTGCAGGACAGTAAGGGGGTGCAGGTGCAGGACAATAAGGGGGTGTAGGACAGTAAGGGGGTGCAGTAAGGGGGTGCAGGACAGTAAGTGGGTTCAGGACAGTAAGGGGGTGCAGGATGCTGCTGCTGATCTATAAGGGGGTGCAGGATGCTGCTGATCTATATATATATATGATATTCACTAGGTGGCGCTACACAACAAATATGTGGGGTGCAATGATGTGGTTCCAAGTAACCAATTTATGACATGTGATATGCAGTGCAACAATTAACAAGTTGACAATTGACAAGTAACCCAAAAAACTCCTTTCAGCCTGATGAATAGTCTTAGTGACCCTTCTGCCCTAATAGAGGTCCACAACTCCATGATGACCCCCTGCCCTAATAGTCTTAGGGAGGTCCACAATTTCAACATGATTTCAACACATTTCAAGTGCGTTAAAATTGATCACATGCCACCAGTGTAATAGCCATTCTGTTGCCAGATGGTGGCGCTATGCCAAATATGCATTGTGGGCATGAAATATCATCTTTACCATAATAATTAATAATCTGTGAAGTGTGAGCCATGTCAAACAACGCGTGGCAAATGTATCACACTTCCTGTTTGTATATGGCAAGGTATGTAAATTCATCATATGGCTATTTCAGACACTTTCACAACACTTTAATTAGGGCTGCTTTGGCCACGGACCTTCAGCAATCTTCAGTAGGCTACTGTGTATGGAACGGTCTAGTGACGCATTTCATGGATGCACTTTTTGACATGTCAGTTAGCCTACTCATTTGCACCACTGGTTAGATGTAAAACTGCATTTCACTTGTGCAGTGACCATAAAGTTGTATATATACACTAATCTAAAAACTCCGAAATATGAACTAAACATGAATAAAATCTTAGTAAAATAAAAATCTTCGGGAGGGATTGGTCATGCCAGTGAGTAGGCTGAAAGGAATTTTTGGGATAACTTGTCAACTGTTCCATTACATATCACAAAATGCGTGCCATAAATCGGTTACTTGTAAGCACATTATAGTATCCTACATACATATTTGTGGGCAGCCGTGGCCTACTGGTTAGCGCTTCGGACCTGTAACCGGAGGGTTGCCGGTTCGAACCCCGACCAGTAGGCATGGCTGAAGTGCCCTTGAGTAAGGCACCTAACCCCTCACTGCTCCCCGAGCGCCGCTGTTGTTGCAGGCAGCTCACTGTGCCGGGATTAGTGTGTGCTTCACCTCACTGTGTGTTCACTGTGTGCTGTTTGTGTTTCACTAATTCACAGATTGGGATAAATGCAGAGACCAAATTTCCCTCACGGGATCAAAAGAGTATACTCATACTTATACTTGTGGTGTAGCACCACTTAGTGTCAGTGTAAAACGTCACATCCTACAGGAAGTGAGTAAATGTATAAAACAAATAGCACACAGATCAGATATGAGCATTTGATGCATGCACCACATGGGACTGCATTGTTGGATTCTGAAATTCTTTTGATCCGTCGCCCCCCTGCCGGACTGGACCCACCGAAGGGAGTGTAGGGCGGACACAGTTTTCTGTGAATATCTCGAGAACCTAGGGCCTAGGATGACCACATTCTTTTTGTATGTTGGTCTCAAGGGGCCATCTCAACCCATCCCATAACCACTGACGTGTTCAGAACTGCACAGAATTTAACCTGTGGGGTCACTATGACACCCTCTGAATGCATGCTGAGTTTCGTGGAATTCCGTTCATGGGGGGGGCCATGCAATAAGTAAGGGATAATGGATGACACGCTGTTCGACTATACAAAGTTAATACGAAGCGGAGGGCCGTTCCATCTAGATAAGTGTATTGTTCCATTGTCCTGCTTATTCCACTGTTGCCACTTGCATTGTGTTCATTTCCTGTTATAATGTAAACGTTTTAATCGCTAAAACTGTCTTGTTTGTAGAACTACTTCTGCAGTGTAATGTAGTGTAGTGCAATGGTTCTTAAACTTTTTGTCTGGCGACCCCACAAAAAAGTATGGCGAGGTCTGGCGACCCCACTTTCCCCAAACCCAAGTCCTTACTCAAATACCCCCCTCAAACGTTAACAACTAAATCAAGCAAAAACTAGAAAGCAAAGTAATTTGTTTTATTTACTCCATATGAACAAGAACCGAGAAAACCAAACAATCACGATTAAACAAGTGTAGGCTGCCGCCATATCAGATCAGAGCGCTATGTGCGTAGCGCGCGCGCGCACACACACAAGCACGCACGCACACACACACACACACACATGCAGCATTAGGCCTACAACGTTACATTAATTATATTTATGACAATAACAGTATTTTTTTATTTCCCTTTTCTGGTTTACTATCTTTAACAATTTCAATGGGAAGGGTGGGCATGCTTCCGTGAACATAGCAAGTTAATTCTAGGAGGAATGCTGCATACGGCGACACAGAGATTTTCCTCCACGGTGCTGAGCCGACATCTGTATTTTGAGATGTCATTTCATTTTGACAGGTTTTAAGCTCTTATTCGCCAGAACATCGCCGCAAATCACACATTGTGGGTGGTCAAGGTTATCTTTAACTTGGCAAGTGAATGCATATTTTAAAAATTCTTTCTGATAAAGCCGACGCGCCGTTTGTTCTTTTTTATTCTCACCGGCCGTTAGACTTGTCCCATCTGAGGATCATGGAGGAGTAGACGCACTGGTAGATGCCACTA
>NC_055957.1:845000-852500 GCF_018492685.1 Alosa sapidissima | reverse complement strand
TGTCAACAATGTATAGCAGACATCCCAACCTAACCTACTTAGATACTGAAATTCAGATGTTTGTTGAAATTAATGTTTAGTCAGTACACCAAATAAGAAAGGCCTATTTATAGAAATTGTGGCAGTAAAATATGTAGATTTTGGTAGTTTGGCCTTTTCATGTAGCCTTGGCAACTAGCCATCTAGTATAGGCCTGAGTAATATGCAAATGAAATTACACTTGTTAAACTCACCTCAACAAGTCTTTTGCAATCATTTAACCCGCCGTGAGCAATGCTAAAGTCACTGTTACAAACAGTGCAGTGTGCAAGACTTATCATTATGTTTTATTCTTATGAGACAATTGGGTACACTTTAGTCTGATGTGAAATGGGTCTTAAATGTTCCTTTTTGAGGGGCACTGACTCTGCTCCTGTTCCTAGATACACTGACTGAACTGATTAGTTAAGTTCGGGAGAAAAGAGATATAAGCCCACCTACACTGAAAACCGACCAGGATGCTCTCTGTCTTGGATGCGGCACACATGCACCACTCCTCTCTCTCTCCCTCTCCGTTGTGTGCGTGTTAAACTCAGATGCACACGCGATGTGAAGTCCGGTCCGGCTTGCGTGCTCTTGTTCGCTCTGTTCCGGGAGATTTTATGTAATTTGCGGGCGTCAGGAAGCCGCTATCAATAGGCCTATGTGGGAGACTCCCAAAACTTCGGGAGACTTGGGATGTCTAGCTAGACAGGACTTTGTCGTCAGCACAGAATGTACAGTGTACCTTAATGTTGTCATGTTTAGCTGACACAAACTCAAAATAATGACTGTATAGATGTGCATCTCTCTCCTCTCTCCATTGTTATTTATGTGTATGTCGCTGCGTGGTTTTACACGTGAGCTGTCCTCATGCTGAAAACGTGAGCATAGCCTACATGAAGTTAATCCCCGAGACAAGAAGAAAGCAAAGAATATATCTTTTTACTAAGGAAAATGACAAAAATAGTAACGCACAGTGACTTAGATAAGTAATTTTAATCTGATTACTGGTTTGTAAATGGTAGCGCGTTAGATTACTCGTTACCGAAAAAAGTGGTCAAAATAGACTAACACGTAGACTTACTAAGTAACGCGTTACTGGCATCACTGACTGTTTTACAGCAACAGGAATGCCGACTCCACAACTGTTGCACTTCCCAGCCAGTTGGCGTAATAGATTGCCCACTATGAATCAGTGACAATAATTCAAAGACAAACAATCCAAATGGATGGCTTATTTAGAAATTTAAGCTAGGTAGCATTTTAACCTTTTAAGTTATTTAATACCACCACCACAGAGGTGAGTTTCATCACAGATGAATAATTTTGTATACACCTGAAACTGGTGTGTGCACAACCTCTATCAATGTAAATAAGAAAAAGTAAAAATAAAAAATAAAAAATCAGGTTGTCACATTAATACCATCCAATCAGTTAAGCCAATTAGAAGCCAATTATTTCTTATTTAAAATGTGCAAAATTGGAAATGTCCTTGTTTGAGGTATCTTGTAAAGTTACCATAGCACTGAAATATTTCACAGGTCAGAGAACATAGACAAATTTAAAGTCAGTCCAGCAAAGGAAAATAAACTCTCTACTGGAGCAGAGGGGCTTGACCATGCAAGGGTATCACAGACAGACAGAGTCAGAGATTTTGTGCTTTATAGATAGTTAGATAGATGTCATCACAGTGTTTCACAGAAAGTATTTTACAATATTTTGAAAAAATACACAACACTGAAGTATTTTGATACAAAATACGAAGGCATTTTCATTATCTCAATAAAATACAAATTACAAAATAGTATTTTGTATTTGAAATACGTATTTTAGATAGATAGATAGATAGATAGATAGATACTTTATTGATCCCCAGGGGAAATTCAAGGTCTCAGCAGCATACATACAAGACAAACACATTCTTTAACAGCAGAAGAGTAATTAAAGTATATAATATAAAAACACAACTAAGCAGTAAGGACAGTAGAAGATAAAGAATATGCTAAATATACTAAAATACAAATTATACTAACACTTAATACAATATATAAAAATATACTAGAATACAAATAACAAAATTACAAATTATACTAACACTTAATCTAAATCAATTCTAAAAACAGTATCCACATAGTGGTGATTAATAAATCAGAGGCGCTTGCAATGACTGAGGCAGGGACTGAGCCTGTGATTCTCTGTGCATAGTAAGGTATGGTAAGGTGCTCTGTGTGAATGAGTGTCATGGTGGTAGTGCAATGGTGATAGTGCAAATGAGTAAGTCAACAGTGCAACAATGCAGAAATAAGGTAAAGTAAAGTCTATATATCTATATATTTAACTATTTAAGAAAATGTATGAGTGTGGCCACAGTTCGGCTGTGGCATGGAGGGGGGGGGGGTTATGCATATGTGCTAATATAGCACGCAAACAGTGAGGCATAAAGACAGTGGTACAAGTGGCTAGTGGACAGACAGTACCAAACATGGAGGGGATGAAGAGGCAGACAGACTATGCAGAGAAGTCTATCTCTCCTCTTCCCTTAAGTGAGGCATTGAACAGTTCAATGGCCCTGGGGACAAATGACTTTCTCAGTCTGTCAGTTGTGCAAGGCAGTGAGCGAAGTCTCCAGCTGATCAGGCTCTTCTGTTTAACAATAGTGCTGTGGAGTGGGTGACACTCATTGTCCAAGATGTTGATCAGTTTGTTCAGGGTCCTTTTGTCAGATAGTGAAGTGATACACTCCAGTTCAGCTCCCACTACAGAGCCAGCTTTCCTTACCAGCCTGTCAATTCGCCCCACATCCTTCTTCCTTGTGCTTCCACCCCAGCATACTACTGCATAGAAGAGGACGCTGGCAACAACAGACTGGTAGAACATCCTGAGGAGCTTACTGCACACATTGAAGGACCGCAGCCTCCTCAGGAAGTACAGCCTGCTCTGCCCTTTCTTGTAGAGTGCATCAGTGTTGGCTGACCAGTCCAGTTTATTGTCCAGGTGGAGACCCAGATACTTGTAGGTGCTAACCACCTCCACATTGACCCCATCAATGTGAACTGGTAGCAGAGTGGGCTTAGACCTGCGGAAATCCACCACCATCTCCTTGGTCTTTGAAGTGTTAAGTTGAAGATGATTGAGTTTGCACCATTGCACAAAGTCCTCCACCAGGCTCCTGTACTCCTCCTCCTGCCCGTTCCTGATACACCCCACAATTGCAGTATCATCAGAAAACTTCTGCATGTGGCATGACTCGGTGTTGTAGCAGAAGTCAGATGTGTACAGGGTGAACAGGACTGGAGAGAGCACAGTTCCCTGTGGCGCTCCGGTGCTGCAGATCACAGTGTCAGAGAGACAGTTCTTCAGTCTGACGAACTGTGGTCGCTCGGTCAGGTAATCTGTAATCCAGGTTACCAGGTGAGCGTCCACACCCATCTGCAAGAGCTTGTCTCCCAATCTGAGGGGCTGGATGGTGTTAAAAGCACTTGAGAAATCAAAGAACATGATTCTCACAGCACTTTTCCCCTTGTCCAGGTGGGAATGTGTCCTGTGTAGAAGATAAGTGATGGCATCGTCCACGCCCACTTTCTCCTGGTAAGCAAACTGTAACGGGTCTAGTGCATGGCGTACCTGGGGTCTGAGCATGCCTAAGACCAATCGTTCCATTGTCTTCATCACATGTGATGTAAGAGCGACAGGTCTGTAGTCATTAAGCTCACTAGGGTGTGGCTTCTTAGGGACAGGGGTGAGACATGATGTCTTCCACAGTGTTGGAACTTGTCCAAGGGGTAGACTCAAATTGAAGATGTGCTTCAGTGGTTCCCCCAGTTCAGCAGCACAGGCCTTGAGTAGCCTTGGGCACAGTCTGTCAGGCCCAGCTGCTTTATTGCTGCGCAATTTCTTAAGTTGGACTGTCACTTGATCCTTTGTAATGGTGAGGAGTGTAAGGGGAGGGGAGGGGGAGGGGTGCATCTGGGATCTGTGTGTCTGATGGCTGTTGACTGAGGTCGTTGTCACCTCATTGTTTGTGATCACCATGTGGGGGAGGGGTGCAAAATCCAGTGATGGTGGGGGGTATGATAGCCTGTGATGATGGAGGTGAGTGTTGCGCTGGTATTGAGGGGGTGTGAGGGTGGGGGCTGGGGGATGGTGGACAGACCACCGCCATTGGAGCTGGAGCAGGGGAGTCAAACCTGTTGTAGAAGTGGTTCAACTGGTTCGCCCTGTGCAGGTCCCCCTCCACAGAGCTGCTGTTCTTCTTCAGGCCAGTGATATCCTTCATGCAGTCCCATGTCTCCTTCTAGTTGTTTTCCTGCAGCTTCTGTTCCACCTTCTTTCTGTAATCCTCCTTAGCTTCCTTCAGCTTGACTTTGAGTTCCCCTTGCACGCGCCTCAGCTCTGCCATGTCCCCCTCTCTGAACGCCATCTTTTTCCTGTTGAGAAGGGTCTTGACATTGCTGGTTATCCAAGGCTTGTTGTTGGGAAAGCAGCGTACAGTTCTGGTGGGAACAACAATGTCCATGCAGAAGTTCAGGTAGTCAGTTGTGCACTGTGTGACCTCCTCCAAGTCCTCTCCATTCTGTAACACACTCCAGTCAGTACACTCGAAGCAGTCTCTCAGAGCCTCATTCACTTCGGGTGTCCACTTCCTGAAGGTGCGTGTGGGAACTGGTAGCCTCTGTACTTTGGGCTTGTACATTGGCTGGAGATGAATGAGGTTGTGGTCTGACTTTCCCAGTGGGGGGAGGGGGTTTGCACTGTATGCATCCCTCACGTTTGCATACATGAGGTCTATTGTCCTGTTTTTCCTTGTAGGGCAGTCAACATACTGGTAAAAATTCGTGAGTGTGGAGTCCAGTGTTATGTGATTGAAGTCGCCAGAGATCACAAAAAAGGCGTCAGTGTGTTGGGTTTGAAGCCTTGCGATTGTGGAGTGGATGACGTCACACGCTGTATCCGGAAGAGCTCGAGGTGGAACGTAAACACAGACAGCAATTGCGTGCGAGAACTCCCTCGGCATGTAGTACGGACGGAGACTAACCGCTAATAACTCCACATCCTTACAGCATACAGTCTCCTTTACTGTTACATGTCCGGGATTGCACCATCTATTGTTAATGTACAGCGCCAGTCCGCCTCCCTTCTTTTTGCCAGAAAGTTTACAGTCTCTGTCCAAACGAGCTACACTGAAGCCAGGCAGCTCAACGTTAGAAGTGGGGATATGGCTTGTTAGCCACGTCTCCGTAAAGCATAGCAAACTACATTCCCCATACAACTTCTGGTTTCTTACCAGGGCATCCAGTTCGTCAGTCTTATTAGCCAGTGAGTTCACGTTTCCCATCACAATCGATGGAACTGAGGGCTTGTATCTCCACTTCTTCTCCCGACGCCTCGTCTTCACTTTGACTCCCGCTCTGCACCCCCGAAAGCACCACAGTTCCTCTGGAATGTTGTCGCGAACACAGCCAGCATTCCGTCGTAGTGCGATCAGCTGGTTCCTTGTGTACACAAGCTTGCTGTCGCTGGAGCGTTGTAATATGTCCGTATACATAGGATAGAATAAAAACACTCCTCAAAGTGTGTAATCCAAAAAGTTGCGAAGTAAAAAGTAAACAAAAAGTAGACAAAAGACGTAGAAACAAACACTAAGACACGGAGCTGCTGAGTAGGCTGCCACACCTGACTGCGGAACCGGTAAAGATAATTTTTAAAGAAAATTTTAAATACATGTATTAGAAATACTGCCCATTCCTGCTCCTGCCTTACGTTGTCCACAAATAAATAGGCTAAATATATCTTGCATTGTAGTATGTGCAACTCTACCAGAGTAGGGCAGGCGATAGAAGTAGGCCTACCTCAACACAGACTCTCAATAAGTCCTTGCCCCGTGCACTCTCTCTCTCTCTCTCCCTCTCAAGAGGCGCATCCCTCCTCAGCATGCACATGTAATCCAAACATTCACAATCGTGCAAGACGACTGGCTAAATTGCTATTAAATCCGCTTAGCATCATTAGCACGCTGCAAGAATGTGTTCAAAACTGTTGCATTCAAATTGACTTCTAAATTCTAATAATCTCAATCCCGATGCAAATGGAAAAGTATTTTCCAAGACTCAAATGGGCCTGTCCCAAGGAGAAAAAGTATTCATTTGAAACTTAAACACACGTGGGGAAACTGAACAGTCTAACCAGTTAGACTATGATGAACTAGCAAATTAAGCTACTTTGTTTACAATATTTCCAGGCTTCAACCAGTGCTGCTTTTCATTCAGACTTATGTGCACATTTATTTATTTGAGTGTTTTTCATGATTGTGTTGCTATTTCTTTTCCTGTTTGCTTTGATTGATAACTGAGGTGATTTAAAATCAGAGGAAGGTAAGTTTAAAATAAAAGTGCCTCTGTTATGTCTCCATGTGGGAGCTCACTAAGCGCAAACCAGGATGCTAACGTCACCTACAGGTGCCCAGATGATGAATAATAGCCTTGCTAATGAGCTCGCGATTTTACTTAATCAGGCGTGAAAAAAACCTCGGAATCTGAATTTAAAACAACGTTTACAAGCAAATACATTTACAAAAAATTATTTCCATAGGCTACAGGTTCGAATATTAAGAGATCCCTAAAATTTTGAATTTTGAGTTTGAATATCTTTAATTTTTAAAATAATCGAATTATATTCGAATAACGAAGTTCGGAGTGAAAGCCCTATTTCTAGGTTAGTTTAGTCCCCCCAATGAAGACATTTTGAAAAAAATTGTGCAGTATGCTTACAATGCTAAGCGAATTTAATAGCATTTTAGCTCGTTGTCTTCTATGCAATGCATCTATGTGCCAACAACAATCGTTCAACAATTGTTTTGTTAAATGCACATGCCGAGGGGGGTGGTGGGTTCGTTACGAGAGAGAGCGGGGCGGGGCAAGGAAAAGCTGCGTGCATAAAAAACGTAGCTAACGTAGCTTAACTAAAAGATTTGATCTAATTTAAATAGTAATATAGGTATAGCTAATTTAGAATAGGTAATTTATTATCAAAACACAATGACAATGTAAATTAACTATAACAAGCAAAAAATGACTTAATTACACACAAACTACTATTTTACTGACTATATAAATAGTAAACATGTAGGAAGTTTAGAAGTTTAGAACCCAGAATTGACCTGCACACTACAAAAGTGCACCAAATTCAACACGAATGACTCAGTACACTTTTCACCTCATATCGTATAACGGTATCGTTTCAGTATCGAGTATCGAGACATTTTTGGCAGGTATTGTATTGAAGTCATAGTTTTGGTATCGTGACAACACTACATATCATGTGATTGGCTGTGCCGTGCAGTGGTGTGTGTGTGTGTGTGATTGGCTGTGCCTGTGGTGAGCGTGTGGTGTGGTGTGGTGAGCGTGTGATGTGATGTGGTGAGCGTGTGTTGTGATGTGGTGAGCGTGTGTTGTGATTGGTTGTGATTAGGGTTGCAAAGGG
>NC_055957.1:817500-840000 GCF_018492685.1 Alosa sapidissima | reverse complement strand
AGCTGCGTGAAGCTTTAGTACCACTTTCAGCCACTGTGTGTCGCTCTGCCACTGTACATCGCTCTGTCAGTAGCCTGACTGCTGCCCCTTCTGAAAAAGCAGGAGGCTAGGCTACCTTTAAACATAATTGTTACCGAGAGGAATCCCAGCCTATGAATTCAATAACAAAATAAATCATGCATAATTAAACATTACCTCGATTAAGGCTACTTGGGTGTGGCTTAAGGCTTGACTACACGGTGGTAGCGAAAATCGAAATCTGCTTTTGATAGCCTACCGGTGACGCTCCACAAAACAAAAAAATATCTTAATTTGCTGTCTATGTTATTGTCAGTGTTGGGGGTAACGCAACTACACAAATCAAAACAGTGTCTTAATTTGCCCTACTTCTTGACTGCAATGTAGTCAATTGACTGCTTGACATGTCATTTTTGTTTTTCTGTACAATAAACAAATACATCTGCTTTATGCTGCAGAATTACATTCATATTTGGCTGACTGCAGACGCGCCACTTCCCTCCCCATATTCCAATATTAAGATCGTAGCCTATACAAAAAGCACTTCATACTATCATAAAAATTTGTTAAAACGAATAGCTATTTGCAATTTGACAAAACACTGGTCCTCATTTTGCGAATGCGAGGAAGATATGAGCCTGTTGCATTTAGTTAGATGTCCGAGTCACGCATCATTTTTGAAAACCACTGGCTCGTAATCACAATAATTTAACACACGAGTTGGATAGCCTACTTCATCATGTCCCCATGCCTACATTTTTGTGAGTAGCATAGAGATCGTTAAAAACAATAAAGTAGGCCTATGGCTCTCCGTTTGGGACATCGAAAACGTATATTTTTAATAGGGTAGACTACTATGTCAGAGATGCTGACTTGCAAAGGCCTCGGGATAACACGTTATCTCCACTATCATCAGTCATGCCCCTTGATCAAATTGGGGAATGAAATAAAAGTTTGAGAACCACTGGCTTAACAAGTTACCTGCAGTCCAGAACACACAGAATCTGTTGCAATATTCTGATGATCGGCGATGATATCAGCAAATGTTTGTTTTCCAAAGTAAGAATTTAACTTCATGCACCTTCGACAATGAATAGCTCATTACACTTGTTACTGTTAAACGTAGGCCTAACTGGTATCATTACAAACATTATTCTGTGTCCTAAAACTGGCATATTTTATGGCATTGTGTCATGTAAGTTTGTTGCAAAATCTAAAGAAATGTGTGAGGTGGTCAACGGGGGACAATTGAGACACACATTGGATTGTGTTATTACTTGAACATTCCACACTATCCACAGCTGTGGTAGGCCTATCAGGGGGCAGGAGGATTAAAAAAACACTCTTTAATAATCAAAAAAATAAACCGCTTATGAAGTAAACTTGTGACCATCAAAAATCGTTTATCGCCTGTAACTCCATGATAACAGGACATAACAGGAAGGCATTTTGCTGAGCAACGGAGGTTAATATGCTCTGTATTTTGTCCAAATGATGTCTGTCTATCATCGTTGCACTCGGAGAAAACCAGAATGTTTAATTTGTCCTGCGTTTCTTGTACGGCTGCAAACGGGATTCACTTGCAGTTAACCAAATATTTCTTTATTAGGGCAGGGCAGGCATATTTCTGGCTAATAAATTATTTCTAAACCAGTCTGCTAAAGTCTGTAGTGAAGTCTGTGTAGGGTTTTCCAGGCTCCATTTCTTTTTACGAGACACCCTGCTCACTTGAGACCTCTGCCGGTTGTTTGGGTTGTTGCAGTGTCGTTGCAGCGTCACTGGAAAAATACAAATTAAAGTCGTGTGATACCGCGTGATCCCGCACGCGGACCGCGAGTGAAGCTGGCCAAGTCGAAGCACTGCCCACTGTACATACACACACACTCACACTCATATATATATATATATATATATATATATATATATATATATATATATATATATACATACATATACATATATACACACATACATACACACACACACACACACACATATATATATATATATATATATATATATATATATATATATATACATACACATATATATATATATATATATATATATATATATATATATATACATACACATACATATATACACACACACACACTCACACACACGCACACACTCATATATATACAGTACATACACATACAGCGGGGAAAATAAGTATTGAACACGTCATTTTTTTCAGTAAGTATACTTCCAGTGAGGCTATTTGCATGACATTTTCACCAGACATTAGTATTAACTTAATCCACACATATAAAAAAATCCAAACATTAATGTTCATAAGTAGAGTTATGAGTAAAAAAGTGAAATGCCACAGGAAAAAAGTATTGAACATGCCTACTGAAATTTCTTAAATACTTTGTGGAAAAGCCTTTATTTGTAATGAGAGCTTCAAGGCATTTCCTGTATGACGAAACTAATCAGTCGCAGTATTCAGGTGTGATTTTGGCCTATTCTTTCAAACAGATAGTCTTTTAATATTGAAGATTCCAGGGGTCCCTCTTGTAAATCCTGATCTTTAGGTAACTTCCAAAACTGTTCAATTGGATTTAAGTCAGGGCCTTGATTTCCTTTCTCTGAAACCAATTGAGTTTCCTTTGCTGAATGCGTTGGATCACTGTCCTGCTGGAAGGTCTAGCCATGTCTCATCCTCATTGTCCTGGTGGATGGCAAGATTCTCCCAGAAAAATGGCTCCATTCATCATTCCTTCAACTGTATGAAGTCTGACAGTACCATGAGATGAAAAACAGCCCCACACCGTGATGCCTCCACCTCCAAACCTCACTGTTGGTAGGGTATTTTTAGGGTGATGCACAGTGCCATTTCTCCTCCAAATATGGTGTGTAGTATGACATCCAAAAAGTTAAATTTTGCTCTCACCTGACCAGAATACATTCTCTTAGTAGTTCATATTCTTGTCCAAATGTTGTGTAGCAAACTTTCAATAAGCTTCGACATGTTTTTCTTCAGTAATAGAGTCATGTGGGGTGAGCGTGCATAGAGGCCATGGCGGTAGAGTGCATTACCTATGATTTTCTCTGTACCAATTGTACCTGCTGCCTCCAAGTCTTTCTGGAGCTTTCTCCGTGGTCCTTGGCTCTTAGGCTACACTTCTGACTATCCTTCTGACTTCCTGGTCAGAAATCTTGTGAGGAGATTCTGTGCATGGCCGATTGATGATGCAGTAATGTTCCTTCCACTTGCAGATAATGGGTCCAATACTGCTTACTGGATGATTCTGAAGTTTTGAAATGCATCCGTAACCAGTTCTATTGATATGTTTTGCAACAATAAGGTTGCAAAGGTCTTGGGAGAGCTCTTTGCTTTTACCCATCATGAAATGTTTCTTGTGTGACACCTTGGTAATGAAAAACCATTTTATAGCTCATCAATATGTGCTAACCCAGCTTACATTAATTTGCACAGATAAGAGGGATAATTACTCTCTAACTACGTATAGATTCCAGCTCGTTCCTTGCCATTCCTTGCCTTTGTGTACTGCTTTTTCTTAGCGTGTTCAATACTTTTTCCCTATGCCATTCCACTTTTTTACTCATAACTCTACTTATGGACATTAATGTTTGAATTTTTTAATATTTGTGGATAACCTAAGTTAATACTAATGTCTGGAGAAAATTTCATGCAAATAGCCTCACTGGAAGAATACTTACTGAAAAAAATGTTGACGTGTTCAATACTTATTTTCCCCACTGTACATATACACATACATACACACACACACCGTCACATACAAGTACGCACACACGCACACACACCGTCACATACAAGTACGCACACACACCGTCACATACAAGTACGCACGCTCGTGCACACACACAGACACACACTTCTGAGCTGCTGTGATTGGCGCAGGCGGAGCAGAGTGGGCGGGGCCTAGGGAGCGGAGGTGTCGGCCCATGCAGCAGGAGGACGAGTACCGGCTGCACATGGAGCTCAGCCGCTGCCTCAAGAAGGAAACCATGGCAACCACCGCAGCGCCCACACAGCAGGACCTGTTTGAGAGCACCACCAGGACCGCGTCCAGCAGAGGTGACTCCGCACCCTAAAACAGTGTGTGTGAGTGTGGGTGTATGTGGGGGTGTGTGTGTGTGTCTATCTGTGTGTGGGTGTGTGTGCGTGTGTGTTTGGGGGTGTGTGTGAGTGTGTGTGTCTATGTGCATGCGTGTATGTGAGGCTTCCTAAAAACAGTCTGTGTGTGTGTGTATGTGTAAGTGAGCGAGTGTGTGATGTAGGTACAGTAGATGTGTGTGTGTGTGTGTGTGCATGCTTGAGTATGTGTATGTGTGTGTGTGTGTGTGTGTGTGTGTGTGTGTATGTGTGTGCATGCTTGTGTATGTGTAAGTGAGCGAGTGTGTGATGTAGGTATGTGTGTGTGTATGTGTGTGCATGCTTGTGTGTGCATGCTTGTGTATGTGTGCACCTTCCAGAAATATTGGCACCTTTGATATAGTTGACTAAAAACGTATATAAAAAGTAATCTGTTAAAACAATGAGCGGAAAATCCAACCTTGAAGGGAAGCAAGTTTATTTTGAGAAAAAGGAAAATCTCAGGAAACAGATATTTTCAACAAAACCTCGTCACTAAAAATTATTGGCACCCCTGCTTGTAATACATTTTTAAGCCTCCCTTTGCCAATAAAACAGCTTGTAATATTCTCCTATTATATGACATCTCATAAAGTTGGAGATTACAAAGCAAGGGATTTTAGGCCGTTCGTCTTTTTTGTTTTGATCTGGAAAATGTTGAGGTTTTTCTTGATGTTCATGATGCCATGCACCTTAATTAGGTTCCCAAGACCTTTGGGAATAAAAATAGCCCCACAATATCACAGCCCCTCAACCATAATTTTCATTAGGCATGGGATTCTTTTCAGTATAGTCATTCTTCTATGTTTTTTTATTCCGAGCTGAATTGCAATTATAGCCTATTTGACAGAAGACAGGTTGCTAGTGACAAAATATTAGCGTTCAGTGTGGGACGATCTATTTAGCTTCTGTGTCACTTTATTTCAAATACCTTTGTGAAAAAGAAAGTCATGAACTACTTCTGAGAGTTCAGACACTCTGATTAAGGGCCCGTCCCAATACCTCCCCTACCCCTAGATTTTTGCCCTAACCCTTGATTTTGCGCGTGCACGTGTAGGGCTAGGGTGTCCCATTACTTTAGGGAGCAAGGGGAAGTGCTATTTTCCCCTTAAAATCAACCCTCAAAATATAGCCAGGACCGATGCAGACTTAAAACAAAGTGGGAGATGAAATTACCCAGGATACCGTGCGAGCTCACCGAGCTGGCCAAATTTTTCATATATTTCATATATATTATTAGAATGTTTAAATATGTTGGAATATGTTAGTTTGATGCACATCTGATGGACTGTTGAGTTTTGAACACTAATGTTAGAAAATATCTCACGAAGCTATCTGACGATGTTCATGATATCTGCTGAGTTCTGAGAGAGTCTGCCCATCAAATAACTAGGGCTATAACGATATACAATTCGAAACCGAAATCGCGACATTCATATATCCACGATACTGTGTCGCGGTGTGAAAAGGCAGAATCGCGACACACCTTCCAGTGTTTCACGCAGTGCTTTGCATCTTACGCGGCCGCAAAAGCAACCCACAACTCCCGCTTTACTTATCGGTAGCCTACGATGTCCAAAAACAAATAAATAAATAAATAATAATTTCATACCTCTCCTTGCTTTCATTGTAGACTATGTGTGCAACTTTACCAAACAGTATAGAAGTAAACCCCCTCTCCTTGCCCCGCTCTCTCTCGCGCTCCCTCCCTCTCACTCTCCCTCCCTCTCCCGCGACTTAAATAAAACATTCACAATTGTGAAAGCAAGGACGCATAGACGACTAGCTAAATTACTATTAAATCCGCTTAGCATCATTAGCATGCTGCACATATTTGTTTAAAACTCTTGCATTTAAGTTGACTGATCATCTCAATACCAACGTTTCCCAAAAGGGCCTGTCCCAAGGAGAACAAGTATTACCTTGAAACTTAAACACACATGGGGAAACTGAGCGGCTTGTCATGTCACACATCAAATCCATTCTCCCCCCTACCCTGGACCCCTTCCAGTTTGCATACCGAGCCAAACGGTCCACAGAGAATGCAATCTGCTCTGCCCTCCACCCAGCCCTCACCCACCTGGAAAAAAGAGACTCATATGTGAGATTGCTGTTTATAGACTTCAGTTCTGCATTCAACACCATAATACCACAACAACTCATCTGCAAACTTGACAAACTGGGACTCAGTACCTACCTCTGCAACTGGCTACTGGACTTCCTCTGTCAGAGGCCTCAAGTAGTACGTGTTGGCAACAATATCTCAAGCAGCATCACACTGCGCACGGGGGCCCCCCAAGGCTGCGTGCTCAGTCCGCTGCTCTTCACCCTGCTGACGCATGACTGCACTGCAACCTACAGCAACAACCACATAGTGAAATTTGCTGATGACACAACTCTGGTGGGTCTCATCACCAAGGGCGACGAGACTCAATACAGGTTGGAGGTCGACCTTCTGACCACGTGGTGCAGGGACAACAACCTCCTGCTGAACGTCAGCAAGACCAAGGAGATTGTTGTTGACTTCCGTAGAAGTCACACCCAACACCTGCCACAGACCATCGACGGTGCTGTGGTGAAGAGAGTGAGCAGCACCAAATTCCTGGGGGTGCACATCAGTGAAGACCTCTCCTGGACCACCAACACTGCATCACTGGCGAAGAAAGCTCAGCGCCGCCTGTACTTCCTGCGGAAACTCAGGTGAGCAAGTGCTCCACCAGCAATCATGACCACATTCTACCGAGGCACCATTGAGAGCATCCTCTCCAGCTGTATCGCTGTGTGGGGTGGAAGCTGCACTGAATATAACAGGAAAGCCCTGCAGCACATAGTGAACACAGCTGGAAGGATTATTGGTGCTTCACTCCCCTTCCTGAAGGACATTTACACCTCCCACCTCACCCGCAAGGCGTCCACAATTGTGAGTGATGCAAGTCACCCCGCTCACAATTTGTTTGATCTACTGCCCTCTGGGAAGAGGTACAGAAGCCTGCGCTCCCGCACCACCAGACTCACCAACAGCTTCATACACCAGGCTGTTAGGATCCTGAACTCTCTCCCCCCTCTCCCCCCTCAGCTACATAACATCCTAACTCCATAACAACAACTTTTAGACCCACAATGGCTGCCTTGCACTACTCCACTTGCACTACTCCACTTGTACACTTGCACACTTGCAACTTGTTGTTGTTGTCCTGTTGTCCTGAACACTTCTGAACACACTTCTGCTGCTCTTACATAACTTGCACCACTATGCCACTTGCATACTTAGGTCAAACAAAACTACCTAAGCCATTTATTGGCCTGACTTTTGCACTATTATATTGACTGTCTACTGTATGCACAATTGCACAATTTCTACCAAATTTTGCTGCTCTTATTTCTTCATTGTATGTGCCTTCTTATTTTTACTTTTTATATTGTTTACTTGAATGTTATGTTTGTCTGTGGACCTAATTGGTAAAATATGTCTTGTCTCCACCGTGGGATAGTAGGAAACGCAATTTCGATCTCTTTGTATGTCTTGACATGTGAAGAAATTGACAATTAAGCAGACTTTGACTTTGACTTGAACAGTCCAATCAGTAGACTATGATAGGCTAAGCTAGCCAACTATGCTACTTTGTTTACAATATTTCCAGGCTTCAACCAGACAGCTGAATTAAAGAGGTAGAGTTGTAATAAAAAATAGTAGGCCTAGGCTATAGGCTAATCTGCATAAAGTGTGCTGTCATAAATATCAGTCATTCAGAAAAAATATTTTTATATCAGGATATAAAATAATAGATATATTATATTGTAATCCTCTTGTGTTCTAATCTAAAGGAGGCTATTAAAATGTTATTTAATAAAATGTCTAGCCCCCCAAAAAAATCGAGATTCGTATCGAACCGTGGGTCAAAAATCGTGAAACAAACCGAATCGTAAGGTTGGTGTATCGTTACAGCCCTACAAATAACGTTATATACAGTATCTGATCTGAGTAGTTTCGTCAGTATTTAAGGTGTGTGTTCTGGCATTCACATGAACACGTATATCTTTGTTGATTAACCAGACGTAGATAAACGGTCCACACAACAATGACCGCTGGAATGGGCATGTTCCTGAATGAAAATAGTAGCAGGCACACCGGTAGACACGTCGGCGCTGCGCATAACGTAGGTGAGCACGTTCGCTACGCTAATTTGCATATAGTGGTGTCCCAATTCATAGGGAAAGATCTTCACCTCCACTTCCCTTGTTGAGGCGGCTTTAATGTTGAGGGCAATCAAAACCAAGTGGAAGTTTTAAGGGGGGAGAAATTGGACGGGCCCTAACCTAAATAAGTTGAATATAAATAGGAAAAATTCTTTTGTTACATTTTGTATATGATTTTCTAGGGGTGTCAATCATTTTGGGCAATGTGCTTTTGTTAAAAAATATTTATTTATTTTCTCAGAATACATTTGCTTCCCTTCAATGTTGGATTTTTCCTCATTGTTGTCATTGTGAGATTACAATAAATCACCAAAATATTTTTATAACTGTTTTTAGTCAACTTTCACAAAGGTGCCTATAATTCTGAAGCGTACTGTATGAGTTTATGCATGTATGTGTATGTTTACGTGTATGTGTGAGTTTATGCATATGTGTGTGTGTGTGTGTGTGTGTGTGTGTGTGTGTGTGTGTGTTTATGTATGTGTGTGTTTTTATACTTGTGTGTTGATCTGTGTTTTTCTTCATCTTGTGAAGAGGAAGTGTTTTTCTCCATGGCTGAGATGGACATGTCCCACAGCCTATCGTCTTTGCCCCCTCTCGGGGACCCGCCTACTGTTGACCTTGACCTGTCACTCAACAGTAATTACTCCGCCTCTCTCGGCGAGTCACCATCTGGCCAAACAGCTGTAAGTCGCACGCACACACATGCACACACGCACACACACACGCACAGTACACACACACACACACACACATACACATAAGGGCTTGTAACCGAAGGGTTGCTATTTCGATCTCCGACCAGCAGGAAAAATGTGGGACACTGGAGTCTTTCGACGGATTCTAAATGAAATCAGGTCCGTGGGTCTCCAAAAGAGTCTCTTGGGCTGTAACTTTTACATACAGTCTTACAGCTACCATTGAAATTCTAGTCAACTCTGGCCCGAGTTTGACGAAACTCGCAACAATAACTAAGGGGCCGTGGCTTTTGCGATCGGTCAATTAGTAAAGGCCAAACTAAATGTGTAGTCCACATCTAAATCCAAACTAAACAGGCTTTAGTCTACATCTTATTTCTACTATCTATAATTCACATGCTGCAATTAAAGCAGTTAATCCTAACCCATAGCCCTAACACTGTGCCACATGGATATGATTTGATACTAATAAATAATATAAATAAACTTGCCTAGCATTGGACATGATGAAGTTACTGTGTGTGTGTGTGTGTGTGTGTGTGTGTGTGTGTGTGTGTGTGTGTGTGTGTGTTCCTGCTTAGGCTGGATGGGACGAGTATCTGGAGGTGAACCGACAACGAGATAAACAACAGGAGGCTACTTACACACATACACACAAGCTGCACAGACAGACCTGTAAGTACACACACGCGCACACACACACACGCGCGTTAATCCAGACTATTCTCGCCAGTTTCCCTCACAGGATCAAAAGAGTGTGTAAGGGATAATGGACGACACGGTGGTCTGTTCACAGAAATGAATGCACACGGTTGAGGTTGTAAAACGGCAGTGGAATAAGCGGGAGTCCATTATCCCACTTATTCCACTGCTGCCACTTGCGTTGTGTTCATTTCCTGTTACAATTTAAACGTTTTAATCGCTAAAACTGTCTTGTTTGTAGAACTTCTTTCTTCCGACACATCAACTAATTTCTCAACTTGCAGGAAAAACTACCGTTACTAGTTCTAAATGGATGGTTGCTACTAGCTTAACGTTGGCGCTAATGGAACACGTTGTGTATCTCGTAAATGACCCCACTAATAATACCCGGAATGTTATCAAACTTCTACAGTAGTACAAATAGGTTCTGTACTCATAAAACTTACAAACTTTCCAATTTCTCAAATTGGAAAGTTTGTAAGTATACCAGGAGTTTATTTATGTATCTGTGCTGCTAGCTACCACTGCGTCAACGTTACTTACGTGATTTGGGAAAAGCCCGTAAAAGTCCTGGCAGAAAGCAATTACGTAAAAGTTTTTCGGTATATCGAAAGTTTTTTATATTTTTTTCCGAAGTGTTTACAACTGCTTTACATCCTGATGCATCGCTTTCTGTCAGGACTTTTATGGGCTTTCCCCAAATCACGGAAGTAACGTCAACGCAGCAGTAGCTAGCAGCAGAGAGTAGAAGCTATCAAGTGTTCTTTAAATAAACTCCTGGTGTACTTACAAACTTTACAAACGTGTGTGTGTGTGTGTGTGTGTGTGTGTACGTACGTGTGTGTCTGTGTGTGTAGCGTGTCCTGAGCTGCTGCTGTGTGTTTATATATATATATATATATGTGTGTGTGTGTGTGTGTGTGTGTGTGTGTAGCTCATCTCCCTGATGACTCGTGTCCTGAGCTGGTGCTGCGCTTGACTGTGGAGCGCCTCCGAGTGGTGGTCCTGCACATCGACCCTCTGCCCCCGGCTGACTCCGCCCACAGTCCCTCTACACCAATGGCCACACACTTCTTCCAAACGCTGGCCGCACACAAGCTCCTCCCCCATGGCTGTGTCCAATCACGAGACGTCTTTGACAAGGCCTGTCCCCATGACCACCTCAGGTGAGTTGCCCCATGAGCACCATGGCTACTGATTGGTTCAGGGATGATGTCATGAGGGCCATGGCTACTGATTGGTTCAGGGATGATGTCATGAGGGACATGGCTACTGATTGGTTCAGGTGAGTTGCTCCATGAGCGCCATGGCTACTGATTGGTTCAGGGATGATGTCATGAGGGCCGTGGCTACTGATTGGTTCAGGTGAGTTGCTCCTTGAGGGCCATGGCTACTGATTGGTTCGTAGATGATGGTGGACATTCTAATTGGGAAGCCACAGCTACTTACTACTATTGTCTTTAAAGGTGTGCTGTGTTAAAAATGAGGTGTGTGTGTGTGTGTGATTCTGTTAAAAGCTGTGGCGCATTAATGGTGTGGTGTGTGTGTGTGTGTGTTTAATGTGTGTGTGTATCAGAGGTGATTGCTCTGAGACTACAGGGGAAGCTCCGCCTCCTTATTATTCTATCACTGTAAATATCACTAAAAAATTGCATCAAACACTATTATTGCATTAGCCTACTATTCCAACTAGAGAATCCAACACTATTATTAAATTAGCCTACTATTCCAACTAGAGAATCCAACACTATTATTAAATTAGCCTACTATTCCAACTAGAGAATCCAACACTACTATTAAATTAGCCTGCTATTCCAACTAGAGAATCCAACACTATTATTAAATTAGCCTGCTATTCCAACTAGAGCATGCCAAAAACGTGTTCAACTTCATGGCTAGTTTGTTCAGCAATAAGGTTTTGCCGGTCATCTATTGTGATTTCCACTCCCCTAATACAGTACATTGCTTTGACGACACAATCCATTACAAACCCCACAGACGCTCGGCTTCACTGGACTTTCAATGGCATTTCAGAATGGGCTGATTTCAGTGCAGAAAAGCTAGATGTTTATTGGACAAAAGCCACGAATTCGTAATTTCCAGGGAAGCCCGGCATCTCAGGGAGTGAATGGAGCAGTGGGGTGGCCCTGACACCGGCGTCTCAGGGAGTGAAGATAGATAGATAGATAGATAGATAGATAGATAGATACTTTATTGATCCCCAAGGGGAAATTCAAAGGTCTCAGTAGCAAACAGACGTCACACACAACATGCACTTACAGCAGAAATGGTAAATATAAGTATAAACATATAACCAAACCCTACTGTACAATAGAGACAGTAGAAGATAAGAAAAACTAACAAAACTAAATACTAAAAATTCCACAGTGTGCTTGAGGGTGATCAAGCATGAGACGCTTGCAGTGACAGGGCCGGGACTGGCCTGTAGTTCTGTGTGCATGGCAAGGTGCTCAAGAGAGTGAGTGTCATGGTGAAGGTGCAAAAAGTAGTCCAACAGTGCAAGAGTAAGGTCTAGAGACCAGCATAAATAATACATTAGTCCAATAGTGCAAGAGTAAGGTCTAGAGACCAGCATAAATAATATATTAGTCCAATAGTGCAAGAGTAAGGTCTAGAGACCAGCATAAATAATACATTAGTCCACCAGTGCAAGAGTAAGGTCTAGAGACCAGCATAAATAATACATTAGTGCAACAGTGCAAGAGTGCAAGAGTAAGGTCTAGAGAGCAGCATAAATGATACATTAGTGCAACAGTGCAAGAGTAAGGTCTAGAGAGCAGCATAAATAATATGGACAAATAGGAGAGTAAAGTATAGTGTAGATACAGTGGGCAGTGCTTCGACTTGGCCAGCTTCCCTCGCGGTCCGCGCGCGGGATCACGCGGCATCACGACTTTAATTTGTATTTTTCCAGTGACGCTGCAACGACGTTTAACATATATATAGCCCTGAATATCATTTTAAAAGTAGTCTGACAAAGCTTATTGTTTTGTGACACAGCTAAACACTGGTACCTCATAGAACGTCTATAACATAGCCTAGGTGGTCGCAACTCACAAAAGTAAAGCAGATAGAAAGAACTCACGCAAATCTAGCCTACAACACGCAGACAGCTTTATGCGCAGGGGAGAGAGCGCGCGCGCGCACTGTGCTTTATGATTGTTGCCTTCTGATGGTATCTTGCTAATTCACTGAACTGCATTAGGTGACACAAATGGTATTGTCTTTATCTTATAACTCCTTGTCTGAGCGACTACCAGGCCTATGGTTTTTAAAAGTCAGATGTTCCCTGACAAAGACATTCGAAAATTAAGAATGTTTATTGACTTGAAAAATACACTAAGTTTTGCAAACTCCCTTCATTCAACCCTTGAAGACATCGCGGTCTGGTGCGCTGGTCTCGTACCATTTAATTTCTCAGAATTTAGGTCTACTAGTCCTACAATAACGTTTTTTACTTTTTGTATGGTTATTGCTTGACAGGGGGGATCCCAAGCAGCTTTCCGCCATAAGGCATTTCCTAATTCACCCGACACTGATATTCAAAATGTTGAAACTATTTCGGCATAGCCTATAAGCAGTTTAATTAAATGTAATGTTAGTTGTAAACAAACGGGCTACTTGGTGAGGCTTGGCCTCTCAGATGCGCTCGTGCCTTAAATGGCAATACAAATCTTCACAATAGGCCTATTAACTGACCGCCCGATTCACGTTGGCTGGGGGGCAGGTGGGGGGGGGCATCAGACATTTGCTCCCAAGGGTCTATGAATTGTTAATCCGGCCCTGCCCCACACGAACGCAACTTTTCACCTCTGAGACACCTAACTCACTAAGACCTACTTACTGTAGGCTGCGCAAACCACAGGCCTTTTTTTGGGCAAGCCTGCATTCGAGGCAGGCCTTCTGTTGAAGAATTTTATATAAATCCTGCGCTAACAGTAATCCTCCTACCCCCCGCTACTACAGCTGTGGATAGTGTGGCATGCTCAGGCTTTATGTCTCCTTCTTGCCAACTAGGCCTATAGCCCAACCATTTACGTCTTCAAAAAATAACAACTTGCCAGATATGTCTTCATATCTTTGGGCCTCATTCAGCATTTTGTTCTTCCACTGGAAATTACTCTTCTACATTTGCTGCCTGCTGCATCCTTTCTGTTTGTATTGTTTAGAAAATGTTTGACGTCTTGAGTTAATGCATTAAACATTGTTTGCTGGTAACCAGCCACAAATAGCCTACAGATTCTTGCGTGCGTACATTCTCTATTCTCTCCAAAATGTGCCCATTCTATAGACTGGCCAAGTGCGTAATTCTGCGGCATAAAGCAGATGTATTTGTTTATTGTACAGAAAAATAAAAATAACCTGTCAAGCAGTCAATTGACTACATTGCAGTCAATAAGTAGGGCAAATTACAAAACCAAAACGTGGGTCATAGTTGTCTAAGCCTCTGCTGTGAGGCCAAACCCATGAACAAAGACGCATTGATATCTGTAATAGTTTTTTTTTTTGGCGAAACAAGCTCACAGCCGAACGAGTCATAGCACTGAAGCGAGAGGCAACTGGCATGTGATCTCCCCACGGGCCAATGGATGTACAAGTTTTCTCCTGTGCCTACGATATTTAATCCAGTGTTTTGTCAAGTTGCAAAATGCTATTAGTTTTAACGAATTTTTATGATGGTATGAAGTACTTTTTGTATAGAGTACTATCTTAATTGCTTTATACTCAATACTTGACCAATGGCTATTGCATCTGTCTATTGAAAGTGAGAATGTGGCATGTGATCTACTGAGTAGGCTTCATAAAATAAATAGTGCTGTCAAACGATTAAAATTTTTAATCACGATTAATCGCTGAATTCCTATAGTTAATCACGATTAATCACATATTTTATCATATGATTAAAATTCTATTTTGCATTTCTGAACTTTCCAGGAGTCCATATTAACAATAAAGCAATTATTGTTTATCTTGATTGGGATTCAAATGAACGTTAGTTGTTCTAACGTTACTAGTCGTTGCAACAGCATGTGAAAAAACTACAGAGTTTGTTACACCAAAATGAACGTTAATCTCGCGATTGACGCCATTAAAATAGGTTTCCGTTAACGCCGTTAATAACGCGTTTAACTTACAGCACTAAAAATAAAATAAACAGATTGCTAATGGCCTACAAGCTGATCTGGGGTGCGTTTCCCGTACAACTACGGAGGTTAGCTTTTTACTAACAGGATGGATCGTTCAACTAACCAACATGTAAGTTACGACTGTTACCCAAAACTGTCGTACTTACATAGTACTGTAAGTTTGGACCATGATAGTTTCCAAACTTCAGTAGTCTGGACTAAGGTGGTTAATGACGTTTAGTAGCACGTGAACGGGCACCTGCACATACTTCTGTGGCGCATTGCGTTAAGGCCGGCAGATGACAGCCGCCGTTGCACAGCAGTTACTAGTCCCCTGTCCAAGAGTTCGAATCTGGGTTAAGATTTTGATCGTTGTTTACCTAAGTTTATCTTTTGTGCAAATCATATTATCAAAATCAGAATCGGCCTTCTTGGCTTGGTTTGCGTAAACTAACAAGGACCCCCCCCCCCCATGAAAATCAAAGGCTACATATTCTCAGCTGACTCGTCAAAAAGTGCGTACCACTTTATTATTATCTGCAGGTGTGTGACTTTTACTTACGTGCACATGGCTGCAAATTGACTTTTAATTTATGTATTTTCTGCCTTTGGCATTTTAAAATATGGACATATGGTGGTTAGAAGTGTAAATATCAATTAGAAACCTAAATATATTTATAATGATTAATTTGCAAACAAATAACTGGCGTCAGTGACGTCTTTGACATGAAGATCCCTGGAACTATGCTTCTACTAGCATTCTACCACAGGTCGAGAGGTGTAGTTGTAACTACACAACTTTACGATAGTGGTTGCGAACGTTCGTTGCTACTATGGTTTTGGGAAACACTAACGTAGTGTAACGATGCATTGGACTATATAAGTTCCAAATGTGAATGTAATTCTGCGGCATAAAGCAGATGTATTTGTTTATTGTACAGAAAAATAAAAATGACATGTCAAGAAGTAGAGCAAATTAATTTACGAAACCAAAACGTGGGTCATAGTTGTCTAAGCCTCTATAGCGTAGCCTGTTAAAAATGTCGCAGAAGCCTACCCAAGGCTACAGATTAATTCTGAACAGTTATTTCTCTACTGGCTCAATTATCACACCACTGTTTTGATTTGCGTAGTTGCGTTAACCCAATACTGACAATAATATAGACAGCAAATTTCGATTTCCATTATCACCGTGTAGTCAAGCATTAAGCCATACCCAAGTAGCCTAAATCGAGGTAAATCGAGCTTTTTCAGAAGGGGCGGCAGGCAGAGCGATGTACAGTGGCAGAGCGACGAACAGTGGCCGAAAGTGGTACTAAAGCTTCACGCAGCTTCACGCCTCGTAATGCGCGACTGAAGTGGCCATTTGAAAGCGATGCCCACTGTATGTGTATGTGTGTATGTGAAGGTGCAAAAGTAGTCCAACAGTCCACCAGTGCAATAATAAGGTCTAGAGACCAGCATAAATAATACATTAGTCCACCAGTGCAATAATAAGGTCTAGAGACCAGCATAAATAATATGGACAAATAGGAGAGCAAAGTATAATGTAGACAAGGTAATATAAAAAACTATAAAAAACTATGTCAGTGCAAGAACAGGTTGAGGTAATAGGGTTACAGCCATTCAGTATTGTAGCAGAAGCCATTGGTCATCTGTGCTAATATAGCATGAAAAACAGTGTAGCAGTAAAACAGTAGTAAAGCAGTAGTGGGCAGTCAGTACTCAAACATGGAGAGGGTGGAGAGGCAGACAGACTAAGCAGAGAAGTCTATCTCTCCTCTTCTCTTTAGTGAAGCATTGAACAGTTCAATGGCCCTGGGGACAAAAGACTTCCTCAGCCTTTCAGTTGTGCATGGCAGTGAGCGAAGTCTCCAGCTGATGAGGGTGACTGTGAATGGGACAGTGGGATGACTCATGAAGTGAATGAGGCAGTGGGATGACTCATGAAGTGAATGAGGCAGTGGGATGACTCATGAAGTGAATGGGACAGTGGGATGACTCAGGGTGTGAATGGGGCAGTGGGATGGCCCTGACACCGAGCCTCTGTATGATGATTGGAGGAACCGTCATAGTGGCTGGACTTTTTTTGATTGACAACTAGGGCTGGGCGATATCGTCTGTGACAATATTGTGATTGTTGTTTTAACGATTTGCAAATTGACGTTATCGAGTATTTAAATTACTTGGGTGAGGGGAGGGACTCGAAATCATGCATTGAAACCCCACACATCTACTAAACCCCACACATCCACTAAACCCCACACATTCACTAAACCCCACACATCCACTAAACCCCACACTAAACCCCACACATCCACTAAACCCCACATATCCACTAAACCCCACACTAAACCCCACACATTCACTAAACCCCACACATCCACTAAACCCCACACTAAACCCCACACATCCACTAAACCCCACATATCCACTAAACCCCACACTAAACCCCAGACATTCACTAAACCCCACACATCCACTAAACCCCACACATCCACTAAACCCCACACTTCCACTAAACCCCACACTAAACCCCACACATCCACTAAACCCTACACATCCACTAAACCCCACACTAAACCCCACACATCCACTAAACCCCACACATCCACTAAACCCTAAACCCCATACATCCACTAAACCCTACACATCCACTAAATCAAAGTCAAAATCACAAAAAATATCGATATTTGTCCATATCGCCCACCCCGATTGACAGTGTATGTCGCAATCAGAGAGGAAGAGTTTCAAGTTCAGCGATGCTTTGCTGCGTTGGCAGGTGAAGTCGTCAAGAGGCAAGCTGCAGCTCAAATTCTCATATATTTTCTATTCTTTTTGTTTTCTATTTGTCTTTGTACATATCCTGCTTAGTTATTGAGTTTGTGACCTTTTAGTTATTAAGTTTGTGACCTTCATATACTGCTTAGTTATCGAGTTTGTGACCGTGTATGTAAGCTGGGTTGTAGCCAGCTAGTTTGCTATATAACTGTAGCCTGGCTACATTATGCTAATATTGTTTATTAGCCATTTGATAATCTTCCCTACCAGGACAGATTCAAAATAAAACAGCAAGGCAGATGAATGTACAGAATAGTCACAGAGAAATACCTCTAGTGGTCTACCACACAGCCAATTTACCCCCCCCCCCCCCCAAAAAAAAAGTGAACTGCAGCCACGTAGCCAGCTGCTATGTCTCACAACTCTATGCTGGTCTAATCTGGGTTTTGGGAGAACAATATAGAACCTCAATAATATGAATTTAATAATGGCCCTCAAAGAACAATATAGCACCTCAATAATATGAATTTAATAATTGCCCTCAAAGAACAATATAGCACCTCAATAATATTAATTTAATAATTGGCCATTTTTATCAGAGCTTCCCCTGTTCCAAAGACCAGCATCTGCCACTGGTGTGTATGTGTGTGTGTGTGTGTGTGTGTGTATGTGTTTGTGTGTTTAATGTATGTTTAATGTGTGTTTAATGTGTGTGTGTTTAATGGGTGGCAAATGGTGTATCTGTGTGTTGTATGAACACATTCAGAGCTCCAGTGTGTGTGTTTAATGTGTGTGTGTGTGTGTGTGTGTGTGTGTGTGTGTGTGTGTATGTGTGTTGCAGGTTGTTGGCGGCGGGGGTGTGTGTGTCGTATGAACACACTCAGAGCTCCAGTGTGTGTTTAATGTGTGTGTGTGTGTTTAATGTGTGTTTAATGTGTGTGTGTGTGTGTGTGTGTGTGTGTGTGTTGCAGGTTGGTGGCGGAGGGTGTGTGTGTGTCGTATGAACACACTCAGAGCTCCAGTGTGTGTGTTTAATGTGTGTGTGTGTGTGTGTGTGTTTAATGTGTGTGTGTGTGTTTAATGTGTGTGTGTGTGTGTGTGTGTGTGTGTGTTGCAGGTTGGTGGCGGAGGGAGTGTGTGTGTCGTATGAACACACTCAGAGCTCCAGCGTGTGTTTAATGTGTGTGTGTGTGTGTTTAATGTGTGTGTGTGTTGCAGGTTGGTGGCGGAGGGAGTGTGTGTGTCGTATGAACACACTCAGAGCTCCAGCGTGTGTTTAATGTGTGTGTGTGTGTTTAATGTGTGTGTGTGTGTGTGTGTGTTGCAGGTTGGTGGCGGAGGGGGTGTGTGTGTCGTATGAACACACTCAGAGCTCCAGCGTGTGTTTAATGTGTGTGTGTGTGTTTAATGTGTGTGTGTGTGTGTGTGTGTGTGTGTGTGTGTTGCAGGTTGGTGGCGGAGGGGGTGTGTGTGTCGTATGAACACACTCAGAGCTCCAGCGTGTGTTTAATGTGTGTGTGTGTGTTTAATGTGTGTGTGTGTGTGTGTGTGTGTGTGTGTGTGTGTGTGTTGCAGGTTGGTGGCGGAGGGGGTGTGTGTGTCGTATGAACACACTCAGAGCTCCAGCGTGATGCGTCTGAACTCTGACGTCTCCTTTAGTCAGATGGAGTTGCTAGAGTGTCTCGTCTCCATGGAGACGCCCAACAACACACACACTGCACAGTACACGGAAGTAAGAATACACACACACACATACACACACATGACCCCTTTATTTTAAGGAAAAACATTTATTTATTTATGATACATTATTCATTCACAAAATAAATTGGTGTCCTTATCGGTTGGATATTTCCTCATTTTTTTAGCATTAAGATCAATTTCCAAAATTTTTTTATTCCTCTTTTTAGTCAACTTTAGCATGGGTGTGTAAACTTATTCTCACCACTCTATGTAATAAGTTAACATTCTATAATGACAGGAAGTGATAGTGTGATAATAGCTTAGTATTCTATAAAGACAGGAAGTGATTATGTGAATAGCTTAGTATTCTATAAAGACAGGAAGTGATGATGTGAATAGCTTAGTATTCTATAAAGACAGGAAGTGATGATGTGAATAGCTTAGTATTCTACAAAGACAGGAAGTGATGATGTAATAATAGCTTAGTATTCTATAAAGACAGGAAGTGATGATGTGAATAGCTTAGTATTCTACAAAGACAGGAAGTGATGATATTTGTGTGTTTGTGCTATACTAGGTATGACTGCTTTAAAAATAGGATGATGGGGGGGAAAAACCTCATTCCAGCTAAGCATTCAATAATGAATACTGAATATTATAATATATTAGCCTAAAATTAATGTGCAGTAAGCATAATTTAGACATGGCTGCATGTGACATTTTTAGGGAGTTAAGGCTATATGTTTATTGTTAAGCTTATTGAATATCTTCTGATAGAGAAGACAAACCATTTTGTGGAATGATGATTCATCGTATGAAATTTGCAACGATGTGACTCAACAATCTCTGGTAGCCTATAGGTGACATCCTGCTCTGTCTGCCACTCGTTGTCTGTAGCTGATCGAAATGACGTAAGCCTAAAGCTTTGATGTAAGGCTATATGTTTAGCCTATTGAATAACTTAATGATATAGAAGACAAAACATTTTGTAGAAAGATGCATCATCATATGAGATTTGCAACAATGTGACTCAAAAACAGTCTTTGGTTGAATAAGTGACGTCGCTCTGCTGGCACTCTCTGTCTGAAACGTTGTTCAATTCGGGACCTTAGCCTATCGCTCGTTTCAATTTGGTACCTTAGCCTATCGCTCGTTTCAATTCGGGACCTTAGCCTATCCCTCGTTTCAGTTTGGGACCTTAGCCTATCGCTCGTTTCAATTTGGTACCTTAGCCTATCGCTCGTTTCAATTCGGAACCTTAGCCTATCCCTCGTTTCAGTTTGGGACCTTAGCCTATCGCTCGTTTCAATTGGAGACCTTAGCCTATCGCTCGTTTCAATTTGGGACCGTGCAGTCGGAATTGTTGTTTGTTTATTCAAAGTCTCAAGTCCAAAGTAGCCTGGGCTACATCATGTTTACGTCGTTTTGAATAGCCACTTACCCGTGTTTGTTGGCGTGTTGTGGCAAAATCCGCAGAATCATTTTATGCAAGTAAACTGCATACAGGGAATCTTTATTGTTGAGGTCAGACATGATAATCATCCAAACATCTTGTGTCTTAGTAAACCTGTGCTGTGCCATGATTCAGTGCTGCCAAAACCCCACTGACCCTCTCTGTGTCTGCGCTGTGCCGTATGAGAGGGGGAGTGGCTACAGCACAGCGGGAGTGGCTACAGTGTGTGCTCATGCTCGTCACTCATGCCTGTAGCAAGACACACACACTCCTAATCTCACGCGCACACACACACAGTAGCGAGGCGAGTGGAGAAAGCCAACGTGTGCTTCTTTTACCGATGTGTGTGTGTGTGTGTGTGTGTGTTTGTCTAGCTGCTGACGTTTGATGCCACAGGCGGCAACACTAGTACTCCCTGCCTGCACCTGCTCTACAAGCTGACTGAACGAAGAGGTCCTCAGGTACAACACACACACACACACACACACACACACACACACACACACCACACATACACACACACACACACTCCTAATCACACACAAACACACACACACACACTCCTAATCACACACACACACACACACACACACACACACTGATGTCTCTGCTGTGTGTGCTAGGGAGGGCAGGTGCGTGCGTTGCCGGGCAGGGCGGATCTGAAGGTGGAGCTCGGTGGTTGCCGTGTGGAGCTGGACATCAGCATCGTTGACCGTCTCCACTCCCTGTTGCAGCCACGGAAACATGTTACTATGGAGATGATGACCTCACATATGTATACATCCTATAATAAGCCAGTTAGTCTGGTAAGAACTCATATGTATAGTACAGCGGGTAACCATGAAAATTGTGCACTTTTTGAAAGAAACATGAAACATCACAATTCCCCTTAATTTGAGGGCTTAACCGCTGTACTAGTACATAGATGACCGATGCAAATATTTAAACAGACACACAGACATACAAATGCACACACACACACACACACACAAGGAGCATAATTAACACCTTTCTCTGTGTGTGTGTGTGCGTGCGGGTGTGTGTGTGTGAGTGTGCGTGCATGCGTGTGTGTGTGTGCAAGCGTGTCTGCGTGTGTGTGTGCATGCGTGTGTGTGTACGTGCATGCGTGTGTTCGTGCGTGTCTGCGTGTGTGTGTGTCTGCGTGTGTGTACGTGTGTGTGTGTGCGTGTCTGCGTGTGTGTACGTGTGTGTGTGTGTGTGTCTGCGTGTGTGTACGTGCGTGCATGCGTCTGCGTGTGTGTGTGTCTGCAGCACAAGGCCTTTGCTGAGGTGTTTCTGGACGACAGCCGCTCCCCTGCACAGTGTGAAGTGTGTGTGAGTGTGTGTGCTGCGCGGCTGCTGTTGTGTTTGCGGTTCCCCATTCCAGACCTGCGCTGCGACGCAGAACGCGGCCCGTGGTTCCGCAGACGGCTGCAGAGGGAACAGTTACTGCTGGAGTTTGAGGAACCGGAACTCAAGAGCCACTTCACTGGGGGATCCCACGCGGAACAGAACACAGTGGAACTCAGCTACAGAGAACTCACCGGTACACACACACACACACACACACTATACACACATACACACATACACTACACACACGCTATACACTACACACACACACACACTATACACTACAGTGTTTCCCCTAGAAATTTTTCCAGCAGCGGTGCTATTACTTGGGGGGGGGGGGGG
>NC_055957.1:762500-810000 GCF_018492685.1 Alosa sapidissima | reverse complement strand
GTTATGCCAGGTGTAATAGAGTCAGGTATTGTAATAGAGGCAGGTATGTTATGCCAGGTGTAATAGAGGCAGGTATTGTAATAGAGGCAGGTATGTTATGCCAGGTGTAATAGAGTCAGGTATTGTAATAGAGGCAGGTATGTTATGCCAGTCTCTACTGTGTTTGCTAGGATCACCCAACCCATTACAACTTTGAGAAGCTACATTCACCTATACACACTCACATACACACTTTGTTGACTTTCTGTTACTTACATACACACATTCATGACTTCCTGTTTTTCACAGAATAAATAATGACTTGCTGCTATGGGAACCCACTGCCCCGTCGCCCGTGGAAACGGTGGAGAGTATGCCGTATGGAGTCGGACTGTCAGTGGCTAGTCAACTGATCAACACACACCTTAAAGACTTCAGCCCAGAGGGTACACACACACACACACACACACACACACACTCTTTACAGTTACATTTATTAACTAGAAAATGCAATTCCAGGGAATTACCATTGCATGTAAATGCAAAAAAAGCTGCTGTGTATAACATTATATTACTTACAGTATGATTATTCAGATATTACATAGTCTTACAGTATTCTTGAAAACCACTTACTTGGTTAGATGTTAGCTTAGAGTATATGACAGTCAGTAAAAAGAAATGGTCAATTCAATATTGATCAACATTCTTTGTTTTAATACAGCAGAATGATACTCAGAATACACTAATGAACACTTACCAATGTAAGCTTGAAGTACAAATCACAGTTGTGTGTATATATATATATATACAGAACTTGATAATGCCAATCATATTATCCTAAGACAGATCTATTTATCAGTGGTAACTCTGAACTGGCAGCAACAGCTAGAGGCCTCAGTTAATGGTATTAGGTCAAATTTGATGGTGATATATACACTGAAGAATAAAAGAGTCAGCCCTTCAGATGATCAGTTTTAGACAGAACTTAGGTTAGAATCTTATTTTTCACACAGCACAGCTCAGGTCTAAAAAGAGAGGTCTAACAGCACAGCTATGTTTCACAGATGTTACAGCACAGGAATGATTCAAAGGTATGAATGGTTGACAAATATGATTCACAGGTATACATGTTCCATATAGTTAGTGAGTATAGTCCTCACACAACAATATAGTTCTCAGAATGTCTCAGTGTAGATCTCAGATAAGTCCCAGTATGGTTAAATGGTATGTGCACAGATATGGTTACATGTTTGTAAGAATGTATGTTAGTATGTTGCTAGCAACATTGTCAGAGATGTATGGTTGACAGGTGTGCACACAGACAGGCACACACGTAATGTCATACACGGTCATCACCACTGGTCTGGTCTGGAACCTAAAAGACAAAAGCAAACAAGTTTAACAGTTATGCCAAAACAATACAAGGAATGTCTGCAATTGTCCTAACAGTAGCCTATTCATGGCTAGGTCCCTTTCCACAGGAGTATAATCAAGCACCAAATGCATTCATAATCTAGGTGCTTGATTGTATACAGCTGTGGAAAGGGACCTGATGAAACCCATCAATAGACGAACTATGATAGCATACCGTGATAGTGTTTACTTAGGCTACGTAAGAATCAGGAGCATAGAATGAAAACGTAGCCATGGCCTATGATACACAAACAAGCGGTGAACAACGTTACAAATTTGGTAAAAATAAAAACAGGAGCATATTTGTTAGCTTTAACTAAAATGTGAACGGTGGAAGCTATAACGTTATGACCATCAACAATGACTCATGTTATTCATGCCCTTCATGACACCCATGATGGGTTTCATCAGGTTCCTTCACACAGTATAATCAAGCACCAGTCTGCATTCATAATCTATTCTAGGTGCTTGATTCTATACACTCGTGTAAAGTGACCTGATGTCGAATAAAATCAGAGCCATAGTATCTGTAGGCCTACTTCTCTGGTTTACGTTAACGTCCTAGTTAAAACGCTGCTGGTTAGTAGGCCTAATGAACAAATGTAACGTTAACGTTAGTGCATTAGGCCTACGTTTGATTGTCGTTATCTATCGAAACCTACAGCTAACCGGTCACTGTAACGTTGACGACATATTAACGTTGATTAACAGTGGGTTTCCTTACATAATCAACGTAGCAAGGTGCTAACGTCCACTAGCCTATTTCACTAATGTTAAAACGTTAACGTTACCTGTTATAACGTTAGTGTAGTTTATGTTTCATACATTCATACATATATATATATAACGCTAACGTTACAAAATGTTTGACGACATAAATGACTCAAATACCAAAAACCGGAACACTTACCTTGTCTGTAATTAGAGAAATGTGCCTCTGAATGAGAGTTTCACGAGCAAATAAAGTGACCACTGCACAGCAGCCGAAGACGTTCAGCAGATTCACAGCAGGTAGCTCTGCTACTGTTGATTGCTTTCAGGTGGAGGTCACGTCATAATGCTAAAAGTTGCCGCCACGGCGGTCAATGTTAACTCTATGAGAATTTCTTGCTCTATTATCGTAAATATCTCAAAAAGTATAAAGTTCACAAATGTAAAAAGACATTGTACAATTGTCCGTTACAAGACCTTTGTAGGAGTGTTTGAATGACGTCAAACGGTTCAGTGGTTTTAGAGCCTTTAAACGTCAAATTCGGTTGGAAGAGAATAATAATATTAAGAAGAACAGTGATAATAGTCCATTGAATTTACATGCAATGCAATTAGCCCTCTGTTTTTGTCCCTTAACTAACGTTAATGTCATAGCTAAAGTAAGACAGCGATAGGCAACTTAATTTAACCCACGAATGTATCTGTTGAATATAAACTTGAAATATAATACCGCAAGTTATTTTTTATTTTATTTGATAACGTTAATGTAACGTTAACGTTGAGCTCTGTCGAGATAACTTACTGGCGTCAACTTACTGGCGTTTGACGTTTCGTTTGTTGGCTGCATTGTCGAATGAACTTCAAAGAAGCTAACGAGTCCGACCATTTCTTTCTTACCTTATCGCCTCTCTAAAATATCCTGTATCTCTTCGTTGTTCTTCATCTGCATAAACATCGAAAGGAAGAGTTTGAATGCTATTGTAAAATTCTAGCTCTGAGCAACTCAAAAGTTTTTGCTATGAACAGCTGGCAAGCAATCTCAGCAACCTTGTTGACAAATGGCGTGCGAGGGTTACCATAGTAACTAATCTTCAACCCTGTTCGCCAACTAATGCACATGTGATCTTTTGTAGTTCCTATAAATAAGGACAAAATAATGAGAGAAAGTCACAAATAGTAACCACAAAAAAAGAAGATATATTTATTTGTTCTGCTTCATTATAGAGCATTAGCCTAAGACAGAGCACAACGTATATGCAATTGCAATACCGTTATCCTAGTAGACTACATTGTGGAAACTTTTCAAGGTTGTGTTAATTGTGTCCCAGTGGTGACATTTTGGATTTATTTCTAAATTTGTCATATGGTGCTTGATAAATATAGGCCTACACAGTTTTATTAGGCCTATACACCTTGACATAAAATGTAAAGAAAGATGTATAAGGCCTTATGTGCACCTTTTGTTCATGTCCCTGACCAGGGGGGTATTCCAGAAAGCAGGTTTACTGGCTTAACTGGGTATGTTAACCCAGAGTTAGCGGTAAACCTGGGATTTCAGTTCCAGAAAGCTTAAAAATGATCAGGCTATGTAAGAGCGCTAGAGTTTTTCAGCTGAATCCTAAATATAGGCTACTTGAAAAGCATTCTCCTACATTACGCATGGTGGATTAGAATAGAATAAAATAAATCTTTAATGTAGGCTAGCTAGCCTACACCATATGGACATTTGTGTTTGGCTCACCAGACAGATGTACAAACAACATCTCAGACACATTGAAGATATAGGCTAATTAAAACAAGTACAGTACAAAAAAGGGGAAACATAGCCTATAGAAAATTAATAAATAAGTTTAAATATAGCTGTACAGCTCAGCCGGGTATGCATGTTGTCACTAAGTTTGGTTAAGAATGCTGATGGCATTTGGGATAAAATATTTTTTAATAGGCTACACACGCTCTCCGACTGGGAGTTTTTGTAGTGTTGAAGACGCAGAGCCTATCGGCAAGCTGTCGGTCGGTGCGTAAAGTTTGGCTTGCGCTAAAGCAGTTCCTGCGCAACTTCATTCGTTTTCCTGGACACAAACCCACGAGGATCATTAAAGTGTAGTTTCACCAACTGGCAGGTCAGCATCACTTATTAAATTTTCCAAATGTGCACCGAAATGTGTCCAATAGGCTACCCATGCCTTCCGACATTCACCCTTCCGATGATGGAGCGCAAAAGTTTAACTTTAGCGTTAAAATAGAAAATTACATTTGGGATTCTCAAAGAATTCTATGGCCCACTCAATCTGTGACAACTAGGCTAGTTTAAGAAAGCATCATTCAAAGCAGTCAATACAATACGTGATGTCCAGTGAATTATTTAATTGTTCTTTTGACATTAAATAGGCTATCTTAAACATACGCATTTACACGGTCAGTTAGGCTATTCTCTGCCAAGCAAGTCTCGGACGCAGGCGCTTAAGTATTGCTCTTTTTTTGTTATTACAGTTCTCTCCTCCTCGTAAGCCTCGACTACTCCGCCTCTAAAAAATACGGTGCTCAATTCCTTTCGCCGGTTTCACTCATGATTTCGACTCTCAATAGATGATGCCTTTATAAGTTCGCTGTGAACGCGCACAACTCTAGGTTATCTAACATAGGGTTGATTGAACTAACTGGTAACCGGTGTTTTGGAACCGACAGCTCGGGTTTAGTCGCCACAGGTTCAGACAACCCAGAGGTTAAGTTGTATCTCAGTGTTTGTTAAACCTCCTTTCTGGAATACCCCTCTGGTCTCAATCATCATCATCATCATCCACCGTTTTTTATTCAGGGAGAAACAGACTGAGCATCAAGCTCTTTTACAGCAATGCCCTGAGTTACAAAACAACAACAATAATCAAAACAACAAAACAAGAACAATAAAAGATACAAAAAGCAAATAATAATAATAATAATAATAATAAATAGAAAGAAAAGAAGGGGAATGTATAAATAATAATAATGATATAAAAGGTCTAAAATATCAGTCAAAGCAAGAACATTGTGCAACAGCCATATCATCAATCAAACCCTTGAATTGGTCTAGTGACACAAATCTATCTAATTTCAATAACTCTTGCAATTTGTTCCATTTATTAGATGCAAAAAATGTAAAAGCTAATTTACCAAATTCAGATTTAATTTGAGGAGTTTGAAGAGATATAAAACCCTGTGAGCGTGTATTGTGGCAGATTGATTTTATGTTCAGAAGAGAAGTTAGTTAAAAAGGTAACTTTCCCAGTAATGCCTTAGCCTATAAACAAAAAGGAGGCAGTGCCTTTCCCTCCTATCATAGAGGGAAGACCATCCTACATGTATAATTTACAGTGATGAGTTTTAAACCCATCTCCAGTTATAAAACGTAGTGAACTGTGGTAAACTGCATTAAGTGATTTCAGAGTGGAAGGGGCTGCATGCATATACACAATGTCACCATAGTCTAGGACTGACATTATAGTTGCTTGAATAATGGTCATTCTGCTTTCTAAAGAGAAGCAAGACCTAATCCTGTAAAGTGCACCTAATTTAATTTTTACCTTTTTTGTGAGATCAAGCACATGTGTTCTAAATGATAGTTTGTTATCTAGCCACTATTGAAAGACTAAGCGAATAATAACTTACGAAAAAATTGTTGATGCAGGCAGCTCACTGCGCCGGGATTAGTGTGTGCTTCACCCCACTGTGTGTTCACTGTGTGCTGAGTGTGTTTCACTAATTCACGGATTGGGATAAATGCAGAGACCAAATTTCCCTCACGGGATCAAAAGAGTATATATAATTAATAATTACATCAGTCCCTCACTTTTAGTGTTCCTATAGTACAGTCCTGTAGTACCTCATGAAAACAGGTTGTGTATGTGTGTGTGTGTGTGTGTGACACACCAATATGGCAGTAGTCTACACATATCCTGCGCCTTCCTGTATGCTGCCCCATTCACTTGAATAGGAACATAGCTGCCCTGTATGCTGCCCCATTCACTTGAATAGGAACATAGCTGCCCTGTATGCTGCCCCATTCACTTGAATAGGAACATAGCTGCCCTGTATGCCTCCCATTCAGTTAAATAGGAACATAGCTGCCCTGTATGCTGCCCCATTCACTTGAATAGGAACATAGCTGCCCTGTATGCCTCCCATTCACTTGAATAGGAACATAGCTGCCCTGTATGCTGCCCCATTCACTTGAATAGGAACATAGCTGCCCTGTATGCCTCCCATTCAGTTAAATAGGAACATAGCTGCCCTGTATGCTGCCCCATTCACTTGAATAGGAACATAGCTGCCCTGTATGCCTCCCATTCACTTGAATAGGAACATAGCTGCCCTGTATGCTGCCCCATTCACTTGAATAGGAACATAGCTGCCCTGTATGCCTCCCATTCACTTGAATAGGAACATAGCTGCCCTGTATGCTGCCCCATTCACTTGAATAGGAACATAGCTGCCCTGTATGCCTCCCATTCAGTTAAATAGGAACATAGCTGCCCTGTATGCTGCCCCATTCACTTGAATAGGAACATAGCTGCCCTGTATGCCTCCCATTCACTTGAATAGGAACATAGCTGCCCTGTATGCTGCCCCATTCACTTGAATAGGAACATAGCTGCCCCATAACTGCCCGAGTGCGTTACCAAGATGGTTGCCCATGAGGACTTTGCTTTAGGTTTGCCAGGTGAGCCACAAACACATTTTTGTTCCAGTTCCAGCAGGTGGCAGTGTTGCACAGGACAATAAGAAAGTTCACCATCAGCAAAGATTACAGGCGGGCAGCACAAGTTCACACATCACATCTTTTTAAAGATCAACACCACATCTTTTTAAAGATCAACATCACATATTTTTAAAGATTAACGCCACATCGGTTTAAAGATGAACACCACATCTTTTAAACACGAACACCAAACACCACATCTTTTAAAGATTAACATCACATCTGTTTAAAGATTAACATAACATCTTTTTAAAGATTAACACCACTGTCCCTGTTGTTATTTATTTTGTACACAGATAGCTGCAGGTCTTCCCAACAAGGAAGCTACCTAGTCAAGTTTTCAGATGACACTGCACTGTCCACATTCCAGTCATGGGCTAGCGTTGACATCATTTGTGAAGTGGTGTGACAATCATTTTTTAGATTTAAATGTAGCCAAAACAAAGGAGCTCATAATTGATTTTAGGAGGACAAAGGCAGAACCAATAGCAAGTGTCATACATGGGGGGGATGTGGAAATCGTTGATTCTTACAAGTACTTAGGTACAATATTTGACAGTGAGCTCAAGTTTCATGTAAACACTGAGACAATTGTCAAAAAGGGACAATAGAGAATTCATCTGCTGAGGAAGCTTAACTCCTTCAGTGTCTCTAAAACCATTTTACGTAACTTTTATTTTTTTATTACTTTTTTATGTTGGTTCAATAGCCTATCAGTCAAAGACAAGAACAGTCTCAGCAGCATTGTTAACACTTCATCAAAGATTATTGGAACACAGCTAAATAGTCTGAGTGCTCTGTTTAACAAACAGGCAGTCCAAAAGGCTAGTATCATCAGTCAGCCTGATCATGTTTTAGGTGGTGAATTTTCATTAATGCCCTCTTGGAGGCGCTAATATTCTGTCAGGACAAAAACAAAAAGGTATTCTGGATCCTTCATCCCTACATCCATTAGATTATTAAATAAGGTTGAAGGGATAGAGTACACTACTGAAAATGTTGATTTACTGAGCGCTGTTCATCACTGACAGGACAGGGTGCCTGACTGTGTGTGTTAAGATGTATATGTCTTTTATCTTCTTATTTATTTTATTTTCTTTAGGTCTTGTATTTCTATATTTTATATTACATAACTTTTTTTATTTATTTATACTATTTATTGTAGATTGATGGAGACCGGGACTGCAAACTTAATTGCCCACTGATGGGATTAATAAAGTTTTCTGAATCTGAATCTGAATCTGTCCTTCGTGCATTGGTGTACAGGTCTCCTAAAGTGATATGTGTTTTCATTCAAGAGTTCTCTAATCTTTTATCATTTATGGCTACTCGCTCTGATAAAATGGTGATCATAGGGGATTTTGACATTTCTTATGTGTTGCCCTGCAAAACCTATGGTTAATGACGTTTCATGCCTACTAGACTCTTTTAATTTGATCCAATCAGTTTTGGCCCCAACACACCAGAAGAGCCACACACCCAACACACCACACACCACTAAACCTGCTGCTTTTGGCCCCAACACACCACACATGCCACACACTAGACCTGCTGCTTTCACCTGCTGTTTCTGTTTCTAAATAGTTGATATTGGTGTGTCTGACCAATTTATGATTATGTTTGAATCTGCTATGTTTTGAGACCCCCAAGTCTCACTTCCTCATCCAATCCATATCCAACAACTCCCACACATTTCTCCAACACTTTTATGCTCAATCACTCACCTCCCTCAGATCTCCTTTCGACCTGCTCTGACACCGAAGAGCTCGTCACTCTCTTCAGTTCATGTTGCCATGACACCCTAGACTGTGTGGCTCCTTTAAAACTTAAATGCTAAGACTAACAACACTCCTTGGTTGCCATGACACCCTCCGATCACTTAGACAAGTTTGTAGGAGGGCAGAGTGTAAATAAAAACACATAAGCTTCAAGTTTCCTGTGACATTTTTAGAGATTCTCTAAAAAAAATGACCAAAGCTCTTTTAAGACAGCTAAGGCAGAGTATTATTCTGACCTAATTAATAAAAGCTCACAAACCAAAAATATTGTTTAAGATCATTAATTCCATTTGTAATCCTGCTGCTGCTGCCACTATTGCCCCTACTATTGAAACTTGCAAGAAGTTTCTCAACTTCTTCATTGATAAGAATGATAACATCAAATCTCATATCTCACCCCTCTGATATGAGATTCCTCAGAGACAAATCTATCACTCAGCTGCCTTCAGCAGTTTCAAGCTGTCTCATCCTCTCAGCTATCTGAGGTTGTCTCTCATATGAGTTTCAAGCTGTCTCATCCTCTCAGCTATCTGAGCTTCTCTCATATGATTCCACCTTGTGCCACTTAGATGTTTTGCCTTCACGCCTTTTCAAGGAAGTTTTTGTTGTCATTTGTCCCCTTGTTTTGGCTATAATTAATATATATATATATATATATATATATATATATATATATATATATATTTGGCTATAATTCATATTAATATATATATATATATATATATATATATATTTGGCTATAATGAATAGCTCCTTAGCTAACCGAGTGGTCCCCTCCAGTTGTAAACAAACATTATTGTTCACCCTCTACTTAGCCCTTAAAGGTGTAGGTTTTTGAACATTCTAAGTTCTGCAACAATTGAAGGTTCTACAATTCTATGTTGAATTCAATGAACCCAGATATTCTTTAGAACGTTCATTTCCCAACATTCCCATCACACCGGTGTGACGGTACTCCTTTAAGGGAGCCCAGTGTTGACCCTAATGACCCTAAAAACAACAGACCTATCTCCAAATGACCATGTATCTCCAAGATCTTGGGATAGATTGTTCTCTCCCAGGTCTCCTCGTACTTGAACAATTTCAACATCTTTGATAAATTCCAGTCTGGTGTTAGATCACTCCATAGTACTGAATCTGCTCAGTTAAGTGTCCCATATGCCAGAGGCTCTGTAGGCTATTTCTGTCCATCCCAAACTGCATTTATGGTGTGTTTATCACTGAATGGGCTTACAGGGATGCTAACTGGGCAGGGTGCCACGTTGCTATTTTATACCCCTGACAATGCTCATAATAACTACACTTCTGTGGAAGTATGGTGAGGGCTTCTACAGACAAAGCGAAGTGCTGTAGACTTTACTTTACAACACTAACGTGTACAGAGAGGTCATAACAAGGCCTGTATCTGTAGGAAGAAAATTCCATGACTTCCTGGTCTGGTATCGTCATATCAGTGGGCGCGTTCGATCAAATCAGCGCAGTGCAGCCCCCAAGCCCTGGACATTTGTAGATAAAAACGGAAGTCATTGCATGTCACTTCAGTCACCACCAGTAGGTGGCTCTGTTCCTCCATTTAACAAGCATCTCAGATGTATACATTTGGAAGAACTTTTGCTGTAAAAACAAGAACATTCTTTAATGAAACCCAAAGGGCAGGTGAACTGCGCCTTAATGCATCAACATGCGACTGCTTGGGATTGACAGTCAGCGAGCACACACACACGCACACACACACACACACACACACGCAAACAGCACACAGGACAGCCTCCTGCTCCTGCCGGCCCAGTTTCTCTGTGTGTGTGTGTGTGTGTGTGTGTGTGTGTGTGTGTGTGAGCAGCTCTTTCACTGCTGTGTAAACGCTGGCGTCAGGGCTCTCAAGTTTTGAAGTTTACAAGGAGGGAGACTTTGTTTCTCAGGGGGAGGGGGCATGGCATTGGCACAGTGCCACGCCCCCTCCCCCCTGATCGAAGTACATGAAAGTCCTACGTCTGCTTGAACTACTCGTGGCGCCACGCCCCCTCCCCCCCGATCAACAGAGACCCACCCTCCCCATGTCCCATAGACCCAGCTTCATGAGAGAGCACAAATTCCATTATTTCAAACACACTGTTTTATTTATTCAAGAACCCTATAGTAAATAATAATAAATAATAATAACATAAATTATAATAATAATTTCACCCAAATGGGCCCTTTGAACAGCAGTGGCTCATTCTGCTGTATAAACAAACAGAAAACAACCAAATGAGAAAAAGCACATTTAGCCCCAAATTGGTCTCTTGAACAGTGGTGGTTCTGTCCGTGTGTGTGTGTGTGTGTGTGTGTGTTTATGAGTGATGTTATGTGTTGTAAGTGTTTGTGGCAGATTTTGATGCCTTGATGACTGATACTGGGGGCTCCCATTTAAAGCACTGTGGTTCAATGTCAGCCATTTTCAGTCATGAGGCCATCCTTAAAAATATTCTTGTTTGCAGTAACAGCCAAAAAAATAAAAAAATGGGTCGGTAGGTAGGTCAATATTTCAAATATTGTCAAAGTACAATTTTGGTCATGGTGATTACGTAGGTATGAATTTAAACAAATGTGCATATTGTGACGTTACTGACTGGGTCCTCAACCCGTGCTCAGGCGCATCACTGCAAACCTCAATCTGATGCAGGTTATGTAGACCAGCCTTTCTCAAACTTCTTTGACCTGAGGCCCAGTCATGGCAGACTTTGGGGTCATAGGGCTCATCTACACGTACCCAACCCCACTCCCTCCAAATTGTCATTATCATTATCACAATCATTATTATGCCTATATTGTTATACATGCACTTTCACTTAAATGTTTTGTGACATGCACATCAGAGGACTGCTTTACTAATAGCAGTCCTCTGCAGATATAATAGCAGATATAATTAGTTTCATTGCTTTTGCATGGTTGCATGATGCTTGCATAAGAAAAGAAATACTTCTCAAAACAGCAAGAATTATATGAGTGCTATTGTTTTGGGATGTTTCCCTCATACAAGCATCATACATTGGTAGGAAATGGAGAAAAAATATACATGTTTTTTAATGAAGTTTAATTTGAATGCCTGAAGGATTCAGGAAACACAATACCAGTTTTGTTGGCGAGCAGTTAGGCGTAAATCACTGATCTGTTGATCTTTAACAGATAGAAAGAAGGCTAGCTTTTGGCCACGTTATATTCAAATTTGACTATACAATACTCAGTGCTATACAGTGTTTTATACAGTCTCTGCTCTGTTTCTATTGAAGTTCCAAAAATCAACGTTGTTCTATTAAGTGTCGTTAAACAATTAAATAGCATTTTAACAGGTTGAAGCGAAGCTTTGATACCAACGTTATCGATTAGTTTCAGTTTCTCTCGCGCAGACGCCTGCATTGAATGAACGCTCATACCACCACTTTATTGTATGGCTCCATGTTTAATGACATCGATAGCAGAAACGTTTGTTTTCTTTTTTTGTCGGTCCGCGGTATCTTGATCAACTGCGCAACAAATTATCAGACGAAACACCGGGCCTAATTTCACCCCACGACTCCGCGGACCAGCAGCCTCCACGTTGCGGACCCACATCAAAACAAAACTATTTCCTGATTGGTTGAGAAATCCTATTTTCTGATTGGCCGATAGGTTAGTAATTGAACAGCAGCTCTCTGAACTGAATGAGCGCACAGACAGCAACGTTGTGTGACACATTTGTAAAATATAGCCTAGCCCTTAGAAATTTCTGTGCGGGCAAGTTAATAATTTTTCGGAGTGAGAAATGCCATGTGTGGCGTGTGAGTGTGTGAAGTCATTGAAATGCGTGTGTCTCACGCTCAATGCGTGAGACTTGAGAGGTCTGGCTGGCGTGTTCTCTGTCAGCTGTGCCATTGCCAAATGCAGCCCTCTCCATGGCTGCTGTTTAGGCACTAGCAGAGCCTCTCAGAGTTGGGGAACATCATACACACACACACACACACCTCTCAGAGTTGGGGAACATCACACACACACACACACACACCTCTCAGAATCGGGGAACATCATACACACACACACACACACCTCTCAGAATCGGGGAACATCATACACACACACACACACACCTCTCAGAATCGGGGAACATCATACACACACACACACACACCTCTCAGAATCGGGGAACATCATACACACACACACACACACCTCTCAGAATCGGGGAACATCATACACACACACACACACACCTCTCAGAATCGGGGAACATCATACACACACACACACACACCTCTCAGAATCGGGGAACATCATACACACACACACACACACCTCTCAGAATCGGGGAACATCATACACACACACACACACACCTCTCAGAATCGGGGAACATCATACACACACACACACACACCTCTCAGAATCGGGGAACATCATACACACACACACACACACCTCTCAGAATCGGGGAACATCATACACACACACACACACACCTCTCAGAATCGGGGAACATCATACACACACACACACACACCTCTCAGAATCGGGGAACATCATACACACACACACACACACCTCTCAGAATCGGGGAACATCATACACACACACACACACACCTCTCAGAATCGGGGAACATCCCTTTAACAACATCCCTTTAAAGTGTGTGGCTTTAATGACTTATGAATGATGGCAGTGCGCCTGGGCCCCGGGAAACACCAAACACTGTCCATGGCATCTGTTGTGCCGCTGAGGCTAATGTGCCCGCAGCTAACGTGTCCACGGAACCACTGTATAGTCTATGGGGCAGCCGTGGCCTACTGGTTAGCGCTTCGGACCTGTAACCGGAGGGTTGCCGGTTCGAACCCACACACACTCACACAGACACACGCACACATGCATACACGTACACACACACACATCCATACACTCACACACGCACACACACACACACATCCATACGCACACACACACATGCATACACACACACACACACACATGCATACACGCCTGCACTGATGCATGCAAGTGTGCACACACACAGATACCCCTCCTCCTCCTCCTCCTCCTGGTGTGTGTGTGTGTGTGAGGGTAGTGGGGGATATGTACGGAGCGCTCCGTGCTCCCACGGAAGGCATGGAGTTTGGGTCTCTCTCATACACACACACACACACACTGAAACACACAACGAAACGAGATGAACATTCTTGAGAAAGAGAGAAAAGAGGGATGACACACAAAGAGGGACAGAATAAGAAGAAACAGAGCAAATAATAGAGGAGTAGAAAGAGAGAGAGAGAAAGATAGAGAGAGAGAGAGAAAGAGAGAGAGATAGAGAGGGAGAGAGAGAAACAGAGATAGAGAGAGATGTTGCAGAACCGGCAGAGTGGACAGAGACAGAGTGGGGGAGGGGAAGAGGGGTGACTAGCCTATGCAGGACACACACACACACATACACACACACACACACACACACACACACAGAGGGGAAGAGGGGTGACTAGCCAATGCAGGACACACACACACACACAGAGCCTATGCAGGACACACACACACACACACACACACACAGAGGGGTGACTAGCCTATGCAGGACACACACACACACACACACACAGAGCCTATGCGGGACACACACACACACACACACACACACAGAGAAAGCCTATGCAGGACACACACACACACACACACACACACACAGAGAGCCTATGCAGGACTCACACACACACACACACACACACACAGAGAGCCTATGCAGGACACACACACACACACAGAGCCTATGCAGGACACACACACACACACACATAGCCTATGCAGGACACACACACAGAGCCTATGCAGGACACACACACACACACACAGAGCCTATGCAGAACACACACAGAGCCTATGCAGGACACTGAGGGGATGGAAGCAATTATAGAGACACACACACACACAGACAGACACTCGTCTGGTTGCCAGACCAGAAACCATAACCCTCCAGAGAGTAGAGGAAATACAAAGGATTCAGCATTCAGCATTCACATGGACGTATACATAGACAGCACACACACACACACACACACACACATACACACACACATACATACACACACACATACACACACATACACACATACACACACACACACACACACACACATACACACACACTGTTGAAACCACAGTGCAGGGGTCCTGTGAAGCATGCTTGGAAACACATGGTCTCATGTGTACCACAGCCATTAGAAATACACACATGCAGACACACACACACACACACACACTGGCCACAATGTTGAAGGGCCCCATGGTTTTACAATCATCTGGGCTATTTTCTGACATGTCATTTTATGTTCCCAACGGAAGAGTCCAGCAACTTCCTCCTGCACAGAGACCTCATCCAGGGTGTGCTGTTGACCCTGTGTGTGTGTGTGTGTGTGTGTGTGTGTGTGTGTGTGAGAGTGAGTGAGAGAGAGAGAGAGAGTATGTGTGTGTGTGTGTTTGTGTGTGAGTTTGCCTTTTCAGAAAGGAACTCACCTGAGGGTGTAGAGTGTTCTACTTACCTGACTCTGTTCTATAGCTACAGACATGACACACTGAGTTTTTATGACACACTGAGTTCTTATAGACATGACACACTGAGTTCTTATGACACACTGAGTTCTTATGACACACTGAGTTCTTATAGACATGACACACTGAGTTTTTATGACACACTGAGTTCTTATGACACACTGAGTTCTTACGACACACTGAGTTCTTATAGAAATGACACTGAGATCTTCTGACACACTGAGTTCTTATAGACATGACTTACTGAGTTCTTATAGACATGATACACTGAGTTCTTATGACACACTGAGTTCTTATAGACATGACACACTGAGTTCTTATGACACACTGAGTTCTTATAGACATGATACACTGAGTTCTTATGACACACTGAGTTCTTATAGACATGACACACTGAGTTCTTATGACACACTGAGTTCTTATGACACACTGAGTTCCTATAGACATGACACACTGAGTTCTTATGACACACTGAGTTCTTATAGACATGACACACTGAGTTCTTATAGACATGACACACTGAGTTCTTATGACATATTGAGTTCTTATGACACCAGAGTTTTTATAGACATGACACACAGTTCTTATAGACATGACACACTGAGTTCTTATAGACAAACTGACTTCTGATAGACATGACACACTGAGTTCTTATAAACATGACACACTGAGTTCATATGACACACTGATTTCTTATAGACATGACACACTGAGTTCTTATGACACACTAAGTTCTTATAGACATGACACACTGAGTTCTTATGACACACTGAGTTCATATGACACACTGAGTTCTTATAGACATGACACTCTGAGTTCTTATAGACACACTGAGTTCTGATAGACATCACACACTAAATTCTTATGACACACTGAGTTCTTATACAGTAGACACGACACACTGAGTTCTTATGACACACTGAGTTCTTATAGACATGACACACTGAGTTCTTATAGCTACAGACATGACAATACGTTTATGGGGATATTATAGCGGATGTGTTTGTCATGCAATCAGTCTTGCCTCTGATGTTATGTTTTGTGTGTGTGTGTGTGTGTGTGTGTGTGTGTGTTATGTTGAGGGGACATTGTGAAATGATTAACTTCAAAAGATGCAAACAAAGCGCCACATTCCGGAGGTTTCTACCCATCCTGCCTCTTGTGTGTCTCACAGCTCAACCCTGTGTATGTGTGTGTGTGTGTGTGTGTGTGTGTGTGTATCTGTGTGCTCAGGCCTGAAGAACAGAAAACAGAATCTGGAATCATTTACAAAGATGTAGGAGGCTTGAGGAAAAAAACATGTGCAACGATTCTGCAAAAATATAAGCAGCAATTCTCCAGAAAACCAAAATTACAGCTCTGCCTGGAAAGATGGCCTGTGGGTACACACACACACACACACACACACACACACACAATATCAGACCTGGAGACGACAATGGCTACAGACAACACACACAATCAAAAGGGGAAACCAAAATTCAGGAAAAAGATGTGTGTATGTCTGAGGCGTGTATGGGTGTATGTACTGTATGTGTGTGTGTATGTGTGTGTACAGTATGTGTGTGTATATGTGTGTGGGTGGGTATGTGTGTGTATGTGAGTGTGTGTATGTATGTATGTGTGTGTGTATATGTGTGTGGGTGCGTATGTGTGGGTGTATGTGAGTGTGTGGGTGGGTATATGTGTGGGTATAGATGTGTGTGTGTGTGTATTTGGAGCAGTGGAAACCCTCTGAGCAATCTCTGTCTGAGTGTGTCTGTGTATATAAATGAGTGAGTGAATGAGTGTGTGTGTGTGTGTATGTGTGTGGGTGTGTATGTGTGTGTGTGTGTGTGTGTGTGTATGTGGGTGTGTGTGTGTGTGTGTATATGTGTGTGTGTGTGTATATATGTGTGTGTATATATGTGTGTGTGTGTATGTGTGTGTGGGTGTGTGTGTGTATGTGTGGGTGGGTGTGTGTGTGTGTGTGTGTGTATATGTGTGTGTGTGTGTGTGTGGGTGTATATGTGAGTGTGTGAGTAAGTAATAGTAAGTGAGCCATTTTAATTTGTATACAGTAGCACAAGACATTTTAAAAGATGATTCCAGCACCAACTGACCTCCAGACACAAAACACAAAACCAGAGGAAAGGAAAAAGAGATTTAGAACCGCTCCTGTCTTTAGAACCGCTCCGCTCCTGTCTTTAGAACCGCTCCGCTCCTGTCTTTAGAACCGCTCCTGTCTTTAGAACCGCTCCGCTCCTGTCTTTAGAACCGCTCCTGTCTTTAGAACCACTCCGCTCCTGTCTTTAGAACCGCTCCGCTCCTGTCTTTAGAACCGCTCCGCTCCTGTCTTTAGAACTGCTCCTGTCTTTAGAACCGCTCCACATTAACAGGGAATGTGTGGAGAGGGCTCCTGTCTTTAGAACCGCTCCTGTCTTTAGAACCGCTCCACATTAACAGGGAATGTGTGGAGAGGGCTCCTGTCTTTAGAACCGCTCCACATTAACAGGGAATGTGTGGAGAGGGCTCCTGTCTTTAAGTTCCTGGGCACACACACACATCACAGGGAACCTCTCACATACACACTCACACACACACACACCAACACCCACCACATGGCCCAGCAGCGACTCCACTTCCTGAGAATCCTCAGGAAGCACCAATGGAGGAGAAACTGCTGTTGTCCTTCTACCGCTGCTCCATGGAACGCGTGCTGGCCTTCTGCGTGTCCACCTGGTATAGCAGCTGCTCAGCAGCGGACAAGAAGGCCTTACAAAGGATTATTAATACCGCCCAAAAAAGGCCTTACCTGCAGGACATCTTCAGTTCCGGCTGTCACACACGGTCACTTAGAGACTGAGCCCCTTTGTGTGCTGGACTGTATGCACTCTGCATATGCATACGAACATGTACAGGTATGTATGAAACATGACAAACACATAGAAAGGACAATACATGCAACACAATATACACAGAAAGTGCAAACATTTCATTTCAAGTTTGGGATCTATCTATCTATCTATCTGTCTATCTATCTATCTATCTATCTTTCTATCTATATATCTATCATTTGAATCACATGTCTTCAGAGCTCTTCTTCTTCAGAGTTGCCATCAGAATAAATGACCGAGAACAGAGCCCGGTATCATGTAACCCTAACCCATACCTGTTAACATTTAGCTTTCCAAAACGGGAGATTTATTTATTTATTTATTTTTTTTTGGGGGGGGGTCAGTGTACTGGATCTGTGTTTGCATATTTAATACGTTTCATACACGTGTTTCAACACTGCATTTCGGTCGTTGCTTTTACCTTACCATACGCATGCCAGTTATGTATCCACCAGCTGCCTGCCTGCAGCCTAATTTTAAAACTCCAAAGCTGCTTGCTGTCAGATTTGGTTCCGAGGGAACAAGTTCAGTGTATCAACAACACTCAATAACAGTTTATGTGATGTGTTAATCAATTAAATTCCCAACAATTTCACAACAGCTAGTTCTGGAGTAGGCCATTCAACTAGCCCGCTTGCTTACGACGAGACTTAGGCTGCGCAGTCGGCACCCGCTTCCTTATTTGGGTTTTGGGTTGCCAGGTTTTAGCCTATGACAAAACGGTTGAAATTGAAACTAAGTGATCGTGTATGTGTAGGGTGTATTTCATACACAATCTGGCAACCTGAATGGATCAATGATTTTAAAATTAAGTTTGATGGCCATGCAAATTACGAGAGTTTTCTGGGAGAAATAACAAAACGGGAGGGTGCTGGGAGATGACCTTGAAATACGGGAGAAACCCGAGAAAAACGTGAGTGTTGACAGGTATGCCCTAACCCTAGCTAACTTAAACGTTGCCGAATTGAAAAACTGAAATGGCAGCAATCGTTCAGGACTCAGCTCACTAAAAATGACCCTGACCGACAAAAGGAGTTCATTTTTTAAAACAATAGAATAGGTCATCCCTCTAGGCTTTGTAATTTTCGTTCGGGTTGCACGAGAAAAGACATTGACAAGCGGAGCGCTGTTCTAAAAGTTGAACAGATGTTCAGCGCTCTTAGGTCTGCAGATCGCTAAGGACCTTGTTCCACTGAGGGCGCTGAGTGCTGTGAACGCTGAACTTCATAGGATTTGTGTAGAAAATAGTCTCTGTCGGCGCAAAAAACGCGATTGGTGGACACAGGCCCTAATGACTCATGAATCACCGGCCAAACTGGCTAGTAAGTTTTTATTAACACCCGCCAAAATGAATTTTAACCCGCTTGGCAGGTGTTATTTTAGAACCCTGGTCATCATTCTAACGGTAGAAATGCATGAGGGCAGTTGGTATTAGGGTATGACAAAGTGTATCGCTGAGTGCTGTGAACGCTGAACTTGGGTATGACAAAGTGTATCGTTTTTTAGAATTACCCATGTCTTTATACTCACATCACTAGGCAACACTCACATCGCTAGGCAACACTCATCACTAGGCATGCACTCATCACTAGGCAACACTCACATCACTAGGCAACACTCACATCACTAGGCAACACTCACATCACTAGGCAACACTCATCACTAGGCATGCACTCATCACTAGGCAACACTCACATCACTAGGCAACACTCACATCGCTAGGCAACACTCATCACTAGGGACACTCATCACTAGGCAACACTCACATCACTAGGCAACACTCACATCGCTAGGCATGCACTCATCACTAGGCAACACTCACATCACTAGGCAACACTCATCACTAGGCTATACTCACATCACTAGGCAACACTCATCACTAGGCATGCACTCATCACTAGGCAACACTCACATCACTAGGCAACACTCATCACTAGGCAACACTCACATCACTAGGCAACACTCACATCAGCCCTAGTGTGTGTGTGTGTGAAACGCTAACCAGTAGGCCAGAGAGAGAGAGAGAGAGAGAGTGTGAGGGAGTATGTGGGGGCTGTATCAAAGAGTGTGTGTGTGTGTGTGTGTATGTGTGTGTCTATGTGTGCAAGGGAGATACAATTTTAGTGTGTTTGTGTGTGTGTGTGTGTGTGTGTGTGAGTGACCGAGGCAGCCAGCCCACCAATTGGGATGTGAACTTGGGGTTGTAGGTGGAAAAGGAGGTGCAGGAGAGGTTTTCAGCGTGCAATTTCTATTTATTAAATAACCAAAAGAAAAATTTGCAGGAATAGCAATAGGCTATTATTTAACAAAAAACACTTTCAAACAAACAAACCAAAAATAAGTTCAGTATTCCAGTTCAGTATTCCAGTTATCAACAATTGCAGAGCATAAAGCTACAGTAAGTCTCTACCTCACAACAGGAGAGCTGCTCTCTCTTTGCTCTCTCCAGGGGAACTGAGCTACCCCTCTTAAATAAGCTTATCAATTGGCCTAAATTAGCCCAAATGAGGATATTGGCTCTCAAATAGGTAACCACTCAAATAGGTAACCACTTTCACTGGACATTCACTATTAACAAACTAAATACCTATTACAACTATATACAAAATGACAATGGTGCATATTACTATGAAAATACATGTTAATTACCATAACCAATATTCCCCACATACATAATAATAACAAGACGACAAACAGACAAGGCAAACACCCCTGTATCATAATGCCCCACTCCCTCCCCCTGTGGGATGTTGGTAAAAGCACTGTCCCAACGCGAAGCGCGCTTCCGCAATGGGACAGTGGCTGGGAAGCCGAAGCACCAGGAAGTGTTGTGAGTATGGTGAATGTTAACCGGTTTACAGGCGTTGTACAGTGAATGCAAATGGTAAATGGAATGACAGTGGGTACCACACTATGTGTTTAAGACAAAGAAAGACATGATTATAATTAACGCCGCTTTTGGCAAAACTAAAGAAAAATCACGGCAGACCAAACATTTGGTCTGACGCATGAATGAACGCCAAACTGGCGGCAAAACTCCCGACACTAACGATTAGACAAAACTATACACCAAACACACTTTACACAACATGAAACAATACTTCAAACAAACACACAACATCGTTTATACGCCAGGGAGATGTGGCGGGTGACTGTGTGCGTATGGGTGCATGTACTGTATGTGTGTGTGCAACCGAGTGGAGTCTCTCCCTCTCTCGCATTTCAAGAGCGCACCGAAACGTCTTTAAAGTCCGATATAGGGAGAAGGGGGAAAGTTCAACTTCTCACAGTGTGTGTGTGTGATTGTGTGTGCATGTGTGTGTGTTTCCACCATCCTGCACATCTGTCTGAATTGGACAGTTCTCAACTAGGATTCTATATTTCCTTCACACCTTCCTATAGATAGATAGATAGATAGATATGCACACATGCACACACAGAGTCCCACAGAGGCTCTTCTGGCCTGCAGGTTCATTAGGCGGTGAACGTGTGTTTGTGTGTGTGTATATGTGTGTGTGCATGAGCTAGGAGGAAAACCTAAAGCATACAATGCCCCAAGAATACACACACACACACTACCCACGCTCATCCAAACAACCAAACAATTTCCAGAGAGCCAACACACACACACATACAAACACACACACACATACACACACACACGAATGCACTTGGAGACAGATTAGATTAGAATCAACTTTATTGTCATTGTGCGGAGTACAAGCACAAAGACAACTAATTGCAATTTGCGTCTAACCAGAAGAGCAAAAAAGCAGAAAAGTGCAATGTGATATACACAGTATAGGCAGGACAAGACATATAGTGCAGTGTAGACAGTAGTATACAGTTGGTTTACAGAAGGTGGTCATATAAATAAGATATAAATATGTGCAATGTATTAGCAATTGCAAATTGCTAATTGCAAATTGCTTATTTGCGGAGGCAACCCTCCGTTTACAAGTCCAAAGCGCTAACCAGTAGGCCACGGCTGCCCCTAGTAGTAAGAATAGTATAGATATATGTAGTGTATTAACAGAATATAAAATAAGAAAACAGAATAAATGTAGATATTCAGTATGAAAAATAAAGACAGATATGTACAGAATGTACAGCTATGTGCAGATGAACGTTAATGAACATCACATGATGTAATCCATGCTATCATAATAATGCTAATGCTATCATAATAATGCTAACAGCTAATGCTATCATAATAATGCTAACAGCTAATGCTATCATAATAATGCTAACACCTAATGCTATCATAATAATGCTAACAGCTATCATAATAATGCTAACACCTAATGCTATCATAATAATGCTAACAGCTATCATAATAATGCTAACAGCTAACACCTAATGCTATCATAATAATGCTAACACCTAATGCTATCATAATAATGCTAACACCTAATGCTATCATAATAATGCTAACAGCTATCATAATAATGCTAACACCTAATGCTATCAGATAGATAGATAGATAGATAGATACTTTATTGATCCCCAGGGGAAATTCAAGGTCTCAGCAGCAGCATACATACAACACAAACGCATTCTTTAATAGCAGAAAGAGCAATTAAAGTATATAATATAAAAACACAACTAAGCAGTAAGGACAGTAGAAGATAAAGAATATGCTAAATATACTAAAATACAAATTATACTAACACTTAATACAATATATAAAAATATACTAAAATACAAATTACAAAAATACAAATTATACTAACACTTAATCTAAATCCATTCTAAAAACAGTATCCACATAGTGGTGATTAATAAATCAGAGGCGCTTGCAATGACTGAGGCAGGGACTGAGCCTGTGATTCTCTGTGCATAGTAAGGTATGGTAAGGTGCTCTAAGGTGCTCTGTGTGAATGAGTGTCATGGTGGTAGTGCAATGGTGATAGTGGTCATGGTGATAGTGCAAATGAGTAAGTCAACAGTGCAACAATGCAGAAATAAAGTAAAGTAAAGTCTATATATCTATATATTTAACTATTTAAGAAAATGCAAGTGTGGCCACAGTTCGGCTGTGGCATGGAGGGGGGCGGGGGTTATGCATGTGTGCTGATGTGCTAATATAGCACGCAAACAGTGAGGCATAAAGACAGTGGTACAAGTGGCTAGTGGACAGACAGTACCAAACATGGAGGGGGTGAAGAGGCAGACAGACTATGCAGAGAAGTCTATCTCTCCTCTTCCCTTAAGTGAGGCATTGAACAGTTCAATGGCCCTGGGGACCATCCTAATAATGCTAACACCTAATGCTATCATAATAATGCTAACACCTAATGCTATTATAATAATGCTAATACCTAATGCTATCATAATAATGCTAACACCTAATACTATCATAATAATGCTAACAGCTATCATAATAATGCTAACACCTAATGCTATCATAATAATGCTAATACCTAATGCTATCATATAAACATGGTTTTATAAGTGATGTCATATAAACGTGGTTTAGAGTTGTTTGTACTGAAACAATACTGTACAGACACACACACACACATAGGGCATGCTTTAATAAGCTCCACTGTGAGTGGAGGAGAGCTTGTTAAAATCACTTAGTTGGTGTGAAGCCTGGACACACACACTCACACATACACCTACACACACACTCTCACACACACACACACACACACACACACTCATAAACACACACACACACATAGGGCATGCTTTAATAAGCTCCACTGTGAGTGGAGGAGAGCTTGTTAAATTCACTTAGCTGGTGTGAAGCCTGGACACACTCTCTCACACACACACACACTCACACATACTCACACATACACTTACACACACACTCACTCGCACACACACACTCACACATACACACACACACTCACTCACACATACACATACACACACACACACACATAGGGCATGCTTTAATAAGCTCCACTGTGAGTGGAGGAGAGTCTGTTAAAATCACTTAGTTGGTGTGAAGCCTGGACACACTCACTCACACACACACACATACACTTACACACACACTCACACATACACACACACACACACTCACACACATACACACACACACACTCACACATACACACTCACACACTCTCACATACACACACACTCACATTTAGTGGGTCCAGGCCTAGATGCCAACACATCTGAGGAGCCAGGAGAGGACAGCTCTCCAGAATGGGTCATTTAATAGTTAGATTACTGCACACACACACACACACACACACATGCTACATTTCACCAGGCCCTGGGAGAGAGCAAAGGCTAAAGGTATGTTTGTGTGTGTGTGTGTGTGTGTGTGCGTGCGCACAAAGGGTGTGTATGTAGCGTTTGTGTGTGTGTGTATGTAGCGTGTGTGTGTGTGTGAGAGAGAGAGTAAGATAGAGAGTGCAGACAGACCCATAAAGGTTCTTTATGGTCTCACAGCTGTGGAAGTTGACAGTTCTGCTGAAGTGTTCCAAGACCCAACATTATCTCACCCACCAATCAAAAGGCTCATCTTACCCAGCTCTGTCTAAACCTCCAATCAGAATGCTCATATTACCAAACATCATCTAAACAACCAATCAGAATGTTGATACTGTATATACTGTAAGTAGCAAAAAGGTTTGTAACACTGTGCTGCTTATGCTGAGAGAGTCGCCATCGTCCATGTGTAGCCATCGTCCATGTGTATGGAAGAACATTAGACATTGGTCAGTGAACTTAGATTCCTGATTGGCTAGCCAAACCTGAGCATCACCATTGGCTATTCAACAGGAAGTGCCAGAACAGTCTCAAAAGTATCCGTATACTTGCAGAAAATACTTGTGCGTGCAGCGATTTTTCCAATGTCACAAGGTCGAGTCATTCGCCGCTCACGGGCCTCGAACCCGCCACCTTGACACACAAACTGGCATGGGAGTCGAACGCTCTAACCACTGAGCTAAAAGCCCAGGCTTCCAACTCAGCGTTAGAAGCGTTCTGAAGGTTAGGGCTGTGAGGATTTACACGCGCAACTAGCACGCTAGCTCAGTTTGCCTCCGTTACACTCACCTCCCTAAATCCTCACTCCCATCCGGGTCACGGCACCAATGTCACAAGGTCGGTTCATTCGCCGCTCACGGGCCTCTATACACACACACACACGAGAGAGAGACTGTCTGGTCTTTGATGATGCCAGGAATCCTGGGTACAGCTCACACACAAACCACAAACACCCACACACAAACACATTCCTGTGGTGGTGTGGGTGTGTGTACACTCTTAAAACAAAAGGTTCTAAATGGAACCTTTAAGGGTTCTATAACTTGGTACATATATGGCACCCTCAAAAGGTTCCATATAGAACCATTTCAGAGGGTTCAATATAAAGAACCCTTAGGGGTTCTTTCATTTTTTTTTTAAAGGGTTCTAAATAGTACCTTTTAAGAGGTTCATTCATTCCCCCAAAACCTTTTATTACTTGTTGATCATATTTTAACGTTTAATCATAAATAATGATAATGGTTACTAGTGATCACTGATGAATATATTGTATAGTGATTATCAATAATATTTGTAAAATTGTTTAGGAAAGAGGGAGGCTTTTACTTTAAATGAAAATATACCCATTAACTTGTTACACAAATCTTTGTTTACATGCTGTAAGCCCTGTAATACTATGAAAGAGTTGTGCCTGGCTCTACACATAAAAACATGAACAGGAAGGCCACACACAGATTTAGACATAATCAAGCAAATTTATTAAATACATAATATAATAAAAGGTAATATTAACGAAGACTAGCAAATTTGATTGTAAAGTCTCAAAACAGGAGTCGACACTCTTTTTTGACTTGGTATCTTGAACAAATAATGCTCTGTAAAAGCCAGTGTGTCCTTAATCTGCATGTGGTACTCCACACCAAAGATGTAATACAGCAGGCATTGGAGGGCATCCATCTCTCCACTTGCTATTGTGATGCCATCCATCTTTATGGATGCTCTCCTGGCAAAGAGGGGAGTATCGCCACCCTGGAAGATGATGGTTGGAAACACGCTCAGTGGTTTCTATGCAAATGAGAAATGTACAAGGGATCTCCTGTAAGAGTCTATGATGTGAATTGACAACATAAAGCAATGTTAATTGTAATGTTAAAAATATCAAATACCTTGTCTAAACACTACAGAAACTTGGCATCCTCCTTGAAAAGGGCAGGCAAAATTAGGACAGCAGCACTTTTTTGAAGGTCTGAAATTTCAAAAGAAACAAATAATGATTTCATTAAAACATAGTTTAATGATCTTATTATTATTAAATAATTGAAGGGTGCAAGGGAAAAGAAGAAGCTGGTGACTTACCATCTGTGTTAGTGTCTCGTAGGCTTGACAGCCTCTCCCTCTGACTCCTACTGTCAGCCACTCTGATGACGTTAGGGGTCAATATACTGAGGGTGTTATGCAGGCTTAGCTCTAAGTCCAGTCCGAACCGCAACTTCATTTCATGATGCATCTACAAATGAACAAACAAAACAAAACAGAGGAAATTGTAGTTACCAATAAATGGTTATAGAACTTACTCCTGAACAGCACTGAACTCACATTATAGTAATACTACTATAAGACTGTGCTACTCACCAGCTCTGACACCCAAAGAAATGGGAACATCTCCATCACCTCCTCAGTTGGCTTTCCCATTTGCTCTACCCTCTTATAGACAGTTTGCCTCGTCCTGTCCATTATATGACTAATATCTGGCTGACGACGGCACAACTAATTGTTTATGGCGTTTATATGCTCTTAAAAGCTGTGGTAGTCCTCCCCAACTGCTTCAAGGTCCAACATAATCTGGAAAAAAAGACATGCAGAGAATGCAAAACTGAATTTTACGTATGTGAGCAATGATAATATAAATGTTCTCAAGCCAGATAGTCTTTCATTCAATCAGATATAAATAAATAATGTAGCCGGACCTAACTGCTGTATGATTCAACATTTCATTCACAAACATATTACAAACCTCTTGTGTTGGCTCATAATCAGAAGACATCTGGACCCCCACTCTGCACTTTTTTGCTCTCTGAAATTAGCAAAGAGAAATGAGTAATATTAAGATATCTGTACTGACAAACAGTGGCTACTGTGACTAGCTAGTATATAGATATACAGACAAGCAAACAAACGGACTAAAGACAAGCAAGAATGTAAAAATGGCACCTGATGTCCAGGTGGGTCCTCCAGAGGCACATGGTCCACAATTCTTTGTCTTTTGACACCAAACTTTCTCTTCATCTCCTGTCGTCAAGTTTATCAAAGGAGACCTTTCCTTTTTAAAATTATTCCTAAGACACTCCAGCATGGTCTCCTTTGAGTAAAGACATGAATTATGAGGCTCAGACAGAGTCAGAGTAGGCTAGTATAGGAATTCAATTGAGGAATAATGTTTTCCATAACAAAACGTTAAAAAATAAAATACATATCCAGATGAGCTGTGGTCGTTAAGAAATGGATATCTAGTGATCAGACACCACAGGACATCAGTGTATTTTTTATGGTTTGGGTACCTGAAAGAACAATCATTGGAATTAGAATTGTCCTACTCATGGTTTTAATAGCAAAGGAGATGCTGAGCGTTATTAAACAATAGGCAGAAAAAAATAACATGTGGTCCTAAAACACCTTCATGAAAAAAATCTCTTTACCAGGAGAAATTAATGAAGTATACTCACTGAACCAACGATGATTTGCATAACTTTCCCCCCTTAAAAAACAAGACTGTGTTTCATCAGAGGAAACAGTTGTTCAACCATCCCCTCTGTCAACCCCAGCAGTCTCCCCATTAATTAATGCTGTTCTGTTAATGCAAGTATGACAATAGACTTTCATTACATTAAATATAATGCAAACAATGCAGAAATCAGGAAGATGCTGATGAAGTAACTGTAGATGTTGCAAATATTTGGGAAGATAAAACTTTACATCACAAATTGGACACTTAAAGATAGTATACATTACCTTTGACTATCTTGCCGTCAATTAAATTGATGGACAGACATCTTCCACAGTCCAGTGCTCTGTCATCTAAAATGAAAAATAAGACATAGAGACATTAAGTACATATTGTAGTTAGTGAGTTCCATCCTCTTTTAGATTCCTGTATTGTCTTACAGACTCCAGAGCCGTAGCGTTAGCTATACAGATGTACTAAATACATTGTAATTTTCAATGAGCCTAACTGTACAGCATGATAGAACTAGGTTCAACTGATAGCTATCTCATGTGTTTTTAAAAAGTCTGTTATAGCACTATTGGCTACTGTTAGCTATCCTAACTTGTTGGCTGGTTTCCCTGTAATTTAACTAAACAGTCTGCTAATGAAGTATAGTTATTGTCAAATCATTTGCATCGTATGTTAGGCAACAATTGACTTCTATCAGAGAATGTCCGGGCTCTGCTTTGCTTCTATGTCCACTAGCTAGCAACAGCTAGCGCTAGCAGGCTAGCTGTAGATAGCTTTAACTCAATCGGGGAGAGGGAGGATATTACAGTTTTTCTCGATCGTTTTGATACCTGTGTCAACTCTGACATCACGTTCTCAAAACAGTTAACACCCGTGTCTGAACAAAAGCACTCTGGACAAAATTACACATTTTGCTTGCAAAAGGCTGTTACTCTCTCAAAACACTTAAAACATGCAGCAAAAGCAAATCTTGCCTTCAAACACTACAACTTGTTGCCAATTCAAAAACACTCTTTAATCAATCATTACACACTGGACAACAAAATGCAAAATCTAGTTCTCAAAATGAGCATTTTTGCTATGTCTGTTCTTTCTCATTTTTCTGGTATCAGAAAAATACTGTGAAAAGACAAAATGTGCTGAATAAAAAAATAATTTATTCATTACTCCCAAGATGTAACTGTCATTGTAAGACATACAGCAAACACCTAGTAAGATACTGTAAATTTCATTGAACTACAACTTTCATCGAAATAAACCTACAGTAAACACCTTTTGTACTGTTTTCTCCACCAAATAGGCAATACAGTACTTTGTCTAAATGTGCACTAGATCCATACTTGCAAATAGCAACACAGAACAGCAGAGGTGGAAAGTAACGAAATACATTTACTCACGTTACTGTATTGAGTAGTTTTTGTGTGTATTTTGTATTTTTTAAGTAGTTTATAAAATCGGTATTTTAAATTTTACTTGATTACATTTTGAGTGAAGTATTGTACTTCGCTACATCAAAAATCCCATCCGTTACTTGAGTAAAAAAAAAAAAAAAGTTAAGACTGGCGAAAACGGAAAGGGAGAGAAAAAAAATCTAAAACCTAAACCACTAGTGATAATGATCAGCGTGTAGCCTACAACAGGACATGAATCAAGCTGGCGCCAAGCAGTCTTTCTGAAAGTGATGGAGCTGGATCACGAGATGCATCAGATTAGCCTAACCTATGAAAGTGTATTTTACGCTATTCCAATCGGTTGTCTCAGTTCATTTTAGCACTAATGATTGCGGAGATATTTAAGCAAACACCATGGGATTTCGTGTTTTGACGTTTGTGCTCACCTTTCTTTGGAAAGAAGTTTATTAGCAGTTGTTTCCCCTCATTTTGATGTCTCTCTTTTTCCTGTTTTGGCCTTTGTTTTTAGTGACCTGACTTGGCTTTCTTGGAGAAAGACATTGCACCAGCAGCAAAACAATTAGCGGTCCACTACTAGCGATGCTCAACTAAATAAACAAAAGATAGACTACCTTATGAATCGTGCAGGCGGACTAAACCATTTAGCTCTTTAGCAAGGGAGAGTGAGAGTGACCTTACACAGTTTTCACTATGTTTTGTATACAAAATCCAGTCAGTCAACCTTTAAATTTCGTCTGACATTCATTTTGACATTTAATTTGGAAGTTAAAATATTCAGGTAAAATAAATATATGGTGGAAATAAGTATTGAACGCTTATTTTTTTTTTTTCAGTAACTAGCCTAAACTTCCAGTGAGTCTATTCGAAATTTTCACCAAACATTATATTAACACACATATAAAAAATCCAAACATAAGAGTTTTATGTATTAAAGTGGAATGACACAGGAAAAAAGTATTGAACGTGCCTACTGAAATTTCTTCAATACTTTGTGGAAAAGCCTTTGTTTGTAAAGACAGCTTCAAGACATTTCCTATATGACAAAACTTATTAGTGATTTTGGCCCATTGTTCTAAACAGATTCCAGGGGTCCCTCTTGTGAATCCTGATCTTTAGTTACTTCCAGAACTATTTCATTGAATTGGCTGCCTTCAAGTCTTTCTGGAGCTTTCTCCGAGTGGTTCTTGGCTCTTGGAATTGACTATCCTTCTGACTCCCTGGTCAGAAATATTGCGAGATCCTGTGCATGGCCGGTTGATGATGCAGTGATGTTTCTTCCACTTGCAGATAATGGCTCCCATGCTGCTTACTGGAAGATTCTGATGTTTTGAAATGCATTTGTAACCAGTTTCATTGATATGTTTTGCAACAATAAGGTTGCAAAGGTCTTGGGAGAGCTTTTTGCTTTTATCCATCATGAAATGTTTCTTGTGTGACACCTTGGTAATGAAAAACCTAGCCCATTAATATTTAGGCTACTAACCAAGCTTATATTAATTTGCACAGATAGAAAGGATAACTACTCTCTATACAGATTCCAGCTCGTTCCTTCCCTTTCCTTGCCTTAGTGCTTTTTCTTAGCGTGTTCAATACTTTCCCCCTTTGTTATTCCACTTCATTACACATGACTCTACTTATGGAGTTGTTTGGATTTTTTATGTGTGGATTACCTGAGTTATTACTAATGCCTGGTGAAAATGTTGTGCCCCCTGTATTGGGGCCCTATACTTCCCACTTTCCCCCCCAGTACGACGCCCTTTAATCTGCTGAACCTTCTGCTCGTTTCCAAATATAAAAAAAACCTCTGGAAATCCATTGGGGTCTCCCCGCGCAGGTTCGTATCCTGCCGACTACGCACTCGTGGGCGGTGGTAGTGTAGTGGTTAAGGAGCTGGGCTAGCGTGCAGTAGCCTGAAAGTTGTCGGTTCAATTCCCGGCTTCCACCGTTGTGCCCTTGAGCAAGGCACTTAACCCCAAGTTGCTCCGGGGACAATGTGATCCCTTGTAATATAGCTGACATATGTAAGTCACTTTGGTCAAAAAGTGTCTGCTAAATGTAATGTAATGTAATGTAATGTAAACTCTCTGCAACTCAATATTGGCCTGCCTGCCTCAGCTGCCTGTGAGGGGCTTTTCAGTTGTGCTGGATTACGGTTCACTGCAAAGCGACCCAAGGATGAGTGCAACTAACTTTGAAAATCAACTACTGCTCAAACTTAAAGGAGAACTCCGGCGGCCTTCGGCGGCCATATTGCAACACTTTTTGGGCACTTATCGTGCATCTATTTCAGCAGAAATGCGTGAGCGTAAGGCTTCACGACACCAATCTTGCTCCAGCAGCGAGATCACAACAGATGATTGGCACGATGTCTTCACAGCACACCACATGATTGGCTCAATGTATTTTACAACACACCACATGATTGGCTCAATGTCACATGTCGACGTTTTGCCGCGGAAGGGTTGTGATATGTGTAGACATATGATGTGTAGACAACTGCCATATTGGCGTTTGGCCCCATACATTACTATGACCCCATACATTACCATGGAGGATTTTTTGAGTGCTGTATCTCCTCATTAGAAAGTCTTTGGTAAAACTGGTTGTTCTGGTACCCCCCCCCAAAAAAAAAAAAAGTAACTAAGTAACTTTTACTTAAAGTACATTTTAAATTAACTACTTTTTACTTTTACTTGAGTACATTTTCAGATCGGTATTTGAACTTGTACTTGAGTAATATTTCATCAAGGTATTGGTACTTTTACTTGAGTACAATATTTTCATACTTTTTCCACCTCTGCAGAACAGACATCTCTTATGTATAATGAATGATTGCTGATTGAAGAATTGTGCAAAGGAGTTTCACACAGGTGTATCAGAGATTCAGACTTATGCAAGGAATCTATACCACCTGTGAAAAGATGTTTTCCTTTTGTTTAGCATGGGAAAACCAATAGAGTTTGGGGCTTTTGAATGTGAGAAATGTGTGAACCTAATGAAAATGTGTGAACACATTCGCAAGAGATTACTTCTGCTGTGCAAAGAAAGTAGTCATGAAGACCAAGTGGGCTCTAGTTTACTTAAGCAGGTAAAAGCAATCGAGAAAAACTGTAAACAGTAGTGTAGTTCTACACAAGCTCGAAATCATATAATCGATAGTTGATTTTATTGCCAGGCTGACAAGGAAGTAGAAAACGTATCTTAATTATGGATCCAGTAGGGTGAATCAATGTCTATGATAGCTAGCTGCTGCTAACATTATTCAACGAACCTCTAACGTTACTATTTACTACTTCTGACAGCTGACCGTCATGTGTTAACGCCCACCGACGTTTACGAGGAACGCCCCTTGCTTTTGCTTAAAGAAGTATCAATTCATTTTCTATTTGCAGGCCACACGGGCAATGATTATGAATGGGGAAAAAGGAGAAAAAACTTTGTGCCACTTACCGTTAAATCCACTGCAGCAGAGTGAGCGTCTCCGGGAAAGGGTTCCATAAACAGTCGTTTAAGTTCAAATAATCTTCGCGTGTAAGAAATGGCACCCTTTTCAGGCAAAAGGTTCTATTTTCATGGCAAAGAACCCCCATGGTTCTATTTAGCACCCACAAGCACCCTTTTTTTTAAGAGTGTATGTGTGTGTGTGTTTTCTTGTGTACAATGTGGAAGGTGTTTTAAGTGTGTGTGTTTGTGTGATACAGGAAAAGATTGTGTTTGTGTGAGGGTCTGTGTGTGTCTGTTTATCTCTCTCTCTCTCTCTCTCTCTCTCTCTGAGTGTGTGTGTGTATCAGAGTGTGTTCCCTATGTTTTTTGTGTGTATTGATGGTAACTTTTTGGATAAAAGTCTTGGGCAGTTGCATAAATACATGTCTGTGTTTATATTCATTTGTGTATGATATGTGTGTGTGTGTGTGTGTGTGTGTGTGTGTGTGTGTATGATGTTTGTGTGTGTGTGTATGTGCGTGTGTGTGTGTTTGTGTGTGCATGTGTGTGTGTGTGTTGTGTGTGTGTAAAGGGATTTAAGGGCTTTACTTTGTTCCAGCATGTCACTCAAGTAGAGAGAAAGACAACACCAAAACATTGAAGCAACCACCACACACACACAATACAATGACCATATAATCAGCAACAAAATTATACTTCTTTCTGCTTCTCACACACAAACACACATCAGCGTATCACAACACGAGTGGACACACACACACACACTTACACACATACTGTACACACACACTCACACATATACACACACACACACACAAACACACATCAATGTAACACAACACAACAGCCTTATATTCCAAGGCAATCTGGCTAACGTTATCCCAAGTTATAAAATATTATGGGTTCAGCTTGGAAGACAATACTGGTGAGTTCCTTACGCCAGACTGTGTGTGTGTGTGTGTGTGTGTGAGAGAGAGAGAATGTGTGTGTTTGTGTGTGTGTGAGAGAGAATGTGTGTGTGTGTGTGAGAGAAACAGTGTATGTGCATGTGTGTTTGTGAGTGCATGTGTATAAGTGCATGTGTGTGTGTGTATATATGTGTGAGTGTGTGTGTGTTGTGTGTGTGTGTGTATATATATGTGTGTGTGTGTGTGTCTGTGTGAGTATGTGGTGTCTGAATGAGTACAGTGCTGAAGCTGGGTTGTTGCGGTAAGCTGTTGTGTCATCAGTTCAATTCCTTCAGTCTGCAGCCTGGCATAAGGAACCAGCCATGCCCTCCTGACCTGAACACACACACGCACGCACGCACACACACACACACTTGTGTGCGCGTGAGTGAATATGGGGAGTGCAGCCAGGTGGGCTACATCCCGTATTCTTCAGCCAAAGCCCACACACTCTTCCCAGAGGGGCAGGATAGATAAACAGAGGCATGTCAGGAAGCTGCACATGGACAACTGCCTTCACATTCCACCCTGGGCAGACACATGGCCCAGTGTGTGTGTGAGAGAGAGAGAGTGTGTGTGAGGGAGAGAGAGAGTGTGAGTGTGAGAGAGAGAGTGTGTGAGTGTGAGAGAGTGTATGAGTGTGTGAAAGAGAGAGAGTGTGTTTGAGAGAGAGAGTGTATGAGTGTGTGAAAGAGAGAGAGTGTGTGTGAGAGAGTATGTCTGTGAGTATGAGAGAGAGAGAGTGTGTGTGAGTGTTTGAGAGAGAGAGAGAACGTGAGTGTGAGAGAGAGTATGTTTGTGTGTGTGTATGAGTATGTATGTGTTTTGTGTGTGTGTGTGTTAGTGTGAAAGAGAGAGTGTGTGTGTTAGTGTGAAAGAGAGAGTGTGAGTGTGAAAGAGAGAGTGTGTGTGTGAGTTTGAAAGAGAGAGTGTGTGGGCTTTATCTTGCACTCCAGCGCAATTGACTTTGCGCAAATCGCTTTGTGGGCGGATCTTGGGCGCTGTTGCTATTTTACCGGCGGGATCATGACTGTTGCGCCCGACGCAAATCTAAAATGGGGTGGTCTGAAGTAGCTACATTAATCATGGGTGTGGTTTGGGCGTAATGTGCAATAAACCAATCAGAGCGTCATCTCACATTCCCTTTAACAACAGACACGCTTGTTCCATAGCTGATTGCTATTATGATGACGGATTTGCCAGGCGCAGCCAGGAACGGTTCACAGCGCTATAGTCAGTTGGGAACAGTTTGCTATTGATTTTTCCTCTTGACAAAATGTAATACAGAAATGTCACTTTTCAATGTTTTGGGATCACTCTCACTGAATCACGAGGTTATGAATGCATGGTGATATTTTTGCAATGTAATCTACCTCACTATAGAGTATAGACAATGCAGATCTGTCAGATAAGCTCTCCTTTCCCGTGCCTATTTTTTCACATCGGACACCACACTGATTTCCCTCGTGTAGCAATATTTGTCCTTGTAATTATGTATGGGTTGGAGAAATGGGAACTGTGTCGTATAGATGAGAGGAGCAAAGTGCATTGCGCAACACAGGCGCCCAAGCAAGCGCTCCTGCAGGTGTAAGCTACGGCTGTACCAATACCATCAGGCAACTCAACAACGAGAAAGTTGACCTACCTTTCCAACTCTGCACAGTATCCCATTAACTGCATGACAGTAGGCTATTTACAATATTTTCTGTAAAGTAGAGTTTGCAAACATGTTATCATCAACTTAATGCACTCACAACTTTTGTTTGAGCAGGAGAGAGAATAACAATGAATGGATGCAGCAACTACAGAAATTGCTGCTTTCTTTTACTGTCTAGTAATTAGGCGTTGTTGTTGTAAAGATATTGCATGTAGATGTACTATATAGGCTACTAAATTTTTAGGAGGTTTCTGGTCTGTGGCGGAATTGTTTTCTGAAACTGCAAAATATCAACAGGGACCGTTTGTGCCGGAACACGCCCCCTCTTTTCGCTGAAACGCTCCCGTGGGCGCACATGTACCTGTGGAGGGAAAATTCCAATATGCGCTGACTGCAAAATAGGAAAGACAAAAGCGCGAGTATACAAAGTCAATTGCGCTGGTGTGCAAGATAGAGCCCAGAGCCCCCAGTCTGGTTTCACTTTTTTAAGCCCTGTGAGTGTTTGTGTGTGTGTGAAAGTGAGAGTGAGTGTTTGTATGTGTGTATGAGTATGTATGTGTGTGTGTATGAGTATGTATGTGTTTGTGTGTGTGTTTGTGTGTGTGTGTGTGTGAAAGTGAGAGTGAGTGTTTGTGTGTATGAGTATGTATGTGTTTTTGTGTGTTTCCTGACCAGTAGAACACACACACAGGGCAGCACTGCTCTCCCATGCCCAGATCCACGGCTGAAGTGCCCTTGAGCAAGGCACCTAACCCCTCACTGCTCCCTGAGCGCCGCTGTTGTTGCAGGCAGCTCACTGCGCCGGGATTAGTGTGTACTTCACCTCACTGTGGGCCAGATGTACGTACATTTGCGAACGTAGCGTTATCAGCGCCATGGACACACCGCAGATTGCAAGCGCTGTCAGACCCAAGTTTCCATCGTATTTATCAATCGTTCAATCCTTAGTGTAAACTGCACCTTTCTCTGCCCTTCTCCGCCCATAAACGCAATTTACGAGCGTCCACAACTGAATGGCAGCGCCTACAAGCGCAGTTGAATGAAGTTAACTGATGACAACATTAAAAAGAATCAAACGTTTAGCGATCATGAAATAATACCATACATGATAAGATGTCAACAAGCAGGGAGATAATGAAGATCAGTAGTTCTACTCAAACTACTTGTGCACGTAGGCTATGGAAGATTGGTCAAATCTAGCAAGTAGGAAAGTTTAAGTGAATGACGTGAAAGTGAAAGTAAGACATGCGAAAGGCCAACGAAAGTTAAGGTTGCTTTTGGTAGTACAAATTTGCTGTACGTGTGTGTTTTACAAGGCGGAAGTATTTAGGCGCAGAATAGACGTGCGCTTTCAGGAGCAGTCTTTGTAGATACCGCGGAATACATAACTAGGCGCTCTTTACTCTTCCCCTCCCATCTTTTTACGCTAAACTCCCACTTTCCCCTGGATCCTCCCATGAATGCATATGCACGACATGACAAACGCAATCTGCCACTTTCAGCTCCCGCGACAGGCAGTTTGCGCTTTTACATCATTGCGGCCTGTTTGTACATACCTCGCAATGATTTTACAACAAATACGCCTGAAATGGGCGCAAAAGCGTTAGTACATCTGGCCCTGTGTGTTGAGTGTGTTTCACTAATTCACGGATTGGGATAAATGCAGAGACCAAATTTCCCTCACGGGACCAAAAGAGTATATACAGTATACTTATGTGTGTGTGTGTGTTCATTCAGTGAGGGATATGAATACAGGTCCTTTGTAGTCTCTTGACCTCTGAGATATGTGTGTGTGTGTGTGTGTGTGTGTGACAGACAAGGCTAAGTGAGTGTATCTGTGTGTGTTGCAGTGTAAGTGAGCTCTCGGGAATGTGATTAAAGGTAAATATAAAAGAGAAGCAGAGCATAGAGACCCATTTATACTGAACACACACACACACTCACACATACACACACACTCACACACACACACACTCTCTCTCACACACACACACACACACTCTCACACTCACACACACGCACACACACACACACACACACACACACACACACACACTGGTGGACCAGTCTTAACCTCCGGCTCTATTCATATCTGTGGTGTATCTGGGTCTGGCTGGGTGTCATGGCGACGGTGTAAACAGAAGCAGATTGGGCAGCTGAGGTTCATAAACTGGCTAATGAGCTACTGTGCAACGTGGCACCTCACACACACACACACACACACAAGCACGTACACACGTATGTACACATACATACACACACACACACACACACATTTTCACTTTCTCTCTCTCTTTTCTCTCACACACACGCACGGTCGCACACACACACACACACACAAATACACGCATACATGCATACACGCACACACACACACACAGAAACACAGTTATACTCAAACTCCCCACGCACACACACTCACACACATACACACATAAACCTTTGGACACAAAGACTCCCATGCATGCATACACCCCCCCCCCCCCCCCACACACACACACACACATACATGTACACACACACACACACAGACACACACACAGGCACACACACACACAGACCCTGCACCCCAGTGTACATCAGCAGTGGATTTCTAATTAAAAAGCCTGTGGGAGAGTTTATGGGCGGGTTGTACTACATGGTCATAACAAAAATATAAAAATATAAAGTCACAGGGCAATAAAGTGCTGCAGTAAAACAGCTTAAGAAGCAGACAGAGAACACACACACATACACACACACACACATCACACACACACAAAGACACAGACACACACACACATCACACACACACACACACACACATACAGAGAGAGAGAGAACTCAGAGAGGGACAACAGGCATTAACCCTTCCCTGCCTGAACACACACACACACCCAAAACACAAACAAACATACACACACAAACAGATGTACACACACGTGTGTGTGATGTGTGTGTGTGTATGTGTATACAGTATGTGCATGTGTGGTGTGTGTGTGTGTAACTTCAAAGCATTCGGGCCTTAATTGGGACACAGCTTATGTGTTTGTGTGAGTGTGTGGTACATGAAAATTTAGCTAAAAATGTGGAGAATGCAATGCAATCAAGCATTTGGGACGATATATTGGCACAAGCTGGCAGCAGAACAAATGCCTCTGAGAGAGCGAGAGAAGAACAGATGCGTGTTTAACACCAGGGCCTACATCTCAGCACGGGTGCTGCGCACAAGTTATTAAGTATTGGGCATAGTAATCATTTTTTAGAGCGCTAGCTGATAACGTTAATGGAGCAGCCTGAATGCTAACTATTGACTGGATGGACCAACTCTGACTTCAATTGAACGCCCCATGCAGAGACACGCACATACACGCACACAGGACCACTTTGCAGGACCTGCCTCTCTCTCAGCAGGATTTGTCAGTGCTGAAGTCAAAGTCTAGGTGCTTCTACATCAACCGCTATCGACAGGAAAGGAGAACAAACGTTTAACGATCAGGAACCGTCAGGAATTTTGCAAACACAGAAGCATGACAGCGTGTAATGCGGGAGAACATGGATGTGTTCTCCATTTGAGGAACGTTATAATCGATTGCAGACGTGAACAGACAGCTACAGACGCGGAGCGCATGGTAGGCCCACTTTCACTTTCTAGAGTGCACATTCATTATGTGAAAGATGATTTGTAGCAAAACAGTGTATATATGGCAGTGACTTTTGTTTTCAAATGTTTTCATGCATGTCTAGATAATGGGTGAGGAATGTTTAGGAGACAGACTTTCGTAAATCCTCAAATTATGGCTGGGATTTTTAATTATAAATATGAGGATTATGATTAGGAATTATGGCAAATTAGGGGCAGCCATAGCCTACTGGTTAGCGCTTTGGACTTTTCGGAGAGCTGTCAGTTCGAACCCCGACCAGTAGGCACAGCTGAAGTGCCCTTGAGCAACGCACATAACCCCTCATTGCTCCCTGAGCGCCGCTGTTGTAGCAGGCAGCTCACTGCGCCTGGATTAGTGTGTGCTTCACCTCACTGTGTGCTGAGTGTGTTTCACTAATTCTGTCAGGGTTGTGCAGGAGGACCCAAATGCAAGACTCCAACAGGCAGAATTACGGACAAAACACAATTTATTTTAACACAAATTTAACAATTAAAGACTTACTTACAACAAACAGGACTTGGGTTAGACAAGGAGAAACAGTGAGACGATCCGACAAGGAACAGAGAAACAGGAGGGTAGAAATACACATACCAATTAACAGAAAGAGAGAGGACTGGACGAAACCAACGAGACAACAGGGAACAGATGAGGAGGCAGAAATGGAGGGAAAACTAACAAGACAGGAAACACAGACCAAATAAGGAGATGGGGCGGAGACAAAGACAGGTGACAGGCAGGTAACACAAAGCACATGGGGAACAGGCAAAAACAAACACAGGACAATACACAAAATGGTCACCAGGGTGGCACAAACTCAACAGTCCGGGCCAGATCCTGACAAATTCACGGATAGGGATAAATGCAGAGAACAAATTTCCCTCACGGGATCAAAAGAGTATATATACTTATATACTATATACTATACTGGGGTCTTTTACTTAGGCTGTGCAAAGCATAGCACCTTTATTTGGGGCAGGCTTGTATTCGAGGCAGCTAGGCCTTTATTTCTTATGTGGTGCATTTTATTGTGAGGACTACTTTTTGTTTGGAGTGGCATACCGGTAGGCTATAAAGCCGAAGATGTTCGATTTGGGATTTAATTTACGTTTGGACTGTTTGATTATATTGCTAAATATCGGGACTGATGATCACTGAAATCTGTGGGGTATTTGATGGTTCACTATAAACTTTCATGTATAAGTATAAGTATAAGTAAGTATATATACTTTTTTGATCCCGTGAGGGAAATTTGGTCTCTGCATTTAACCCAATCGGTGAATTAGTGAAACACAAACAGCACACAGTGTACACACAGTGGGGTGAAGCACACACTAATCCCGGCGCAGTGAGCTGCCTGCTACAATGGCGGCACTCGGGGAGCAGTAAGGGGTTAGGTGCCTTGCTCAAGGGCACTTCAGCCGCAGCCCACTGGTCGGGGCTCGAACCAGCAACCCTCCGGTTACAAGTCCAGAGTGCTAACCAGTGGGCCACGGCTGCCCCCCAGTGGGCCACGGCTTCCCCATGTATGAAAGGGTGTTGGGATTTCCATCCACTTATTGCGAGATAAGGCATCCGCTTTCATTCATTCATGGAACGTTTTTTTAATTATGCATGATTTACTTTTTTATAAAATTCATATGCTGATGCCTAGCATATGGATGCCTAGCAGCAACAATTGTGTTTAAATGTAGGTTACTGCTTCAGCCTCTGGCAAGCTTAGAAGGGGACGGCACGCGACTGGTAGTTTGAGAGCGACGTGTTGGAGACTCATGGTGTAGGACAACGACTTTTCATTGGCAAACAAACCAATCAACAATATAAAATATTAATAAGAGCTCTTTTATGAGTTTAATCGAAACAAAATTATTACTGGCCTTTATTTGTCTGAATCTGAAACCCCACTATAAATAGAATCCCGGCCATAATTTGAGGATTTAGCTATGCATGTGTGTTTCAGGCATAGTGCAAGCACTAATCTCTGACTGAAAGTGCACAGAACTTGTGCATTTGACAGCGCTCTCTAGCGGCTGTAGACGGTAATGTTTCATGTACGGTTCATGTCAGTTAATATGAATTAACATTTAAAAACATGTTTAATTATATATTTTTCATATATAAGTCGCACCTGACTATAAGTCGCAGGACCAGACTTAACTATGAAAAAAAAGTGCGACTTATAGTCCGGAGAATATGGGAATTGTTTACAGTGATACAACCTCCATTTTCGTATAAATGAAAGGCCAAACCGCATATAAATATATGCATTTTTCCTATGTGCAAACTTCTAGCCACAGCGTTTTGTTGCAAACAAAATCCCCTAGGGATCAATAAAGTATCTATCTATCTATCTATCTATTTATCAACCGAAGCGTGGCAAGCTCAGATGATGTAATAGACGAGGCACTGTTGCTCATCTGTCTGTCATTGTACAAAACCCAATTTGATTGGTCCAAACAGCTCTGGTTTGGGCATAGTTGCTCCACAACGGAACAAGTCCAGACCGAACTTCCCGACCTCAAATGTTGTGGGCGGGGCTAAGTTCAGCTGGCACCCAGGCTAAGAAACAGAATATACTGTAGGGGTGTGTGTATGTGTGTGTGTGTGCGCGTATGTGTGTGTGTCTGTCACTTAGTGTCTCTCTCAGCCAAGGGGTCCTTGGGCTGAAAAAAGGTTGAAGTTGATATGTTGTTCATGCATGAGGTCATTAATGAGAGACTGGTAACACTTTACTTGACGGGTGAGTTCATAACACATTCATGAGACATGACTCAACATTCATACCAAACCTTTCTTCTGTGCAAGACAGAATGACGACAACTTGTCAAAATAAAAGTCCAACAATCGCAAAGCAGCATTGTTTTAAATTTACCTCCAATATTTCATAAAGGATACCATTAATTTAATATTTCCAGCCTTTGTAAATGTTTCATGAATATCTTATTAAGTCTACATCGAATGTCACTTTACTATACAAGTTGTGAGCTAGCCTACATTCAGCTGACCCGTATTTGTGTAACCTGGAACGGTTGGACATTCCCAGTAGCAAAAGATGAAATCATCTGCAAAGGTTATATCATATCATTTGCGATTGTTGGACTTTTATTTTGACAAGTTGTCGTCGTTCTGTCTTCCACACTCATGAAAGGTTTGGTATGAATGTTGAGTCGTGTCTCATGAAACAGTCATGAATGCTTTATGTGTAGTTTATGACAGCTGCTATGAATGTGTTATGAACTCACCCGTCAAGTAAAGTGTTACCGAGATACTGAACTCTCAATTGTCAATGACAATTCCTGATGATTCATAAGATGTTTACATAAAAGTAAAATGAAGTAATGCTTAAATTCATGATAATTCAAGTCCCTATACCAAAAAGTGTTACCTAAAACTCAAATAAACTCTTTAAAGGCGTTGCGGTGAGTTTTAAGGAGAGATTTAAAAGATGTTACAGAATCCGCTAACTTTATTTGCTCAGCCAGTGCATTCCAGAGCTTTGGGGCTAACACAGAAAAAGATCTGTCCCCTGTAGTAGCACCTTAATGTGCGTGTAGGACTATAGGGCACTAGCATTTAGACTATCTGAAGCCTGTGTAAGGACTTTTGAGTTTTAGACTATCTGAAGCCTGTGTAAGGACTTTTGAGTTTTAGACTATCTGAAGCCTGTGTAAGGACTTTTGAGTTTTAGACTATCTGAAGCCTGTGTAAGGACTTTTGAGTAAGGCATGTGAAAAAACTGTTACAATAATCCAGGTGTGAGGAGATAAAGGCATGTAATGTGGCTTCTGTTTTTGAATGATAAAATAGGTCTTATTTATGCACAATCCTTCATACACACACACACAATGATAAAATAGGTCTTATTTATGCACTATCCTTAACACACACACACACACACAATGATAAAATAGGTCTTTTTATGCACTATCCTTAACACACACACACACACACAATGATAAAAGATAAAATAGGTCTTATTTATGCACAATCCTTCATACACACACACACAATGATAAAATAGGTCTTATTTATGCACTATCCTTAACACACACACACACACACAATGATAAAATAGGTCTTTTTAAGCACTATCCTTAACACACACACACACACAATGATAAAATAGGTCTTATTTATGCACAATCCTTCATACACACACACACACAATGATAAAATAGGTCTTTTTATGCACTATCCTTAACACACACACACACACACAATGATAAAAGATAAAATAGGTCTTTTTATGCACTATCCTTCACACACACACACACACAATGATAAAAGATAAAATAGGTCTTATTTATGCACTATCCTTAACACACACACACACACACAATGATAAAAGATAAAATAGGTCTTATTTATGCACTATCCTTAACACACACACACACACACAATGATAAAATAGGTCTTATTTATGCACAATCCTTAACACACACACACACACACAATGATAAAAGATAAAATAGGTCTTATTTATGCACTATCCTTAACACACACACACACACACAATGATAAAAGATAAAATAGGTCTTATTTATGCACTATCCTTCACACACACACACACACACACAATGATAAATGATAAAATAGGTCTTTTTATGCACTATCCTTCACACACACACACACACACACAATGATAAAATAGGTCTTATTTATGCACAATCCTTCATACACACACACACACACACAATGATAAAATAGGTCTTATTTATGCACAATCCTTCATACACACACATACACAACCACACAAATATATATGTGCACTATCCTTCATACACAGACACACACACACACTAATTCCGCCAGCACACTGTTCCGTTCACCCACTCACCACCCTGACTCATAGCACACACACTTTCCAGAGCGGGCGCACACACACACACACACACACTCAGACAGAGAGAGAGATAAACATACTCTCCCTGCCCTGAAAGAAACACAGTTAGAAACACAGACACAGACACACACACACGCTCTCTCTCACTCTCACACACTCTCTCACACTCACACATTTCTCCAGAAACATTAAAGGTGTTTGTTTTTATTTAAATGTATTAGCAGACACTTTTTCCCAAAACAACATACATTATATTACAACCAAGGACAAAACCAAACACACCAGTGAGCTAGCTCACCCCTCCCTTCAGTATCCCCATAGGGTTCAGTATTCCCATAGGGTCCTGCACATAGGGTTCAGTATTCCCATAGGGTTCAGTATTCCCATACAGTAGGGTCCTGCACATAAGGTTCAGTATTCCCATAGGGTTCAGTATCCCCATAGGGTTCAGTATTCCATACAGTAGGGTCCTGCACATAGGGTTCAGTATTCCCATAGGGTCCTGCACATAAGGTTCAGTATTCCCATAGGGTCCTGCACATAAGGTTCAGTATTCCCATAGGGTTCAGTATCCCCATAGGGTCCTGCCCATAGGGTTCAGTATTCCATACAGTAGGGTCCTGCACATAGGGTTCAGTATTCCCATAGGGTCCTACACATAAGGTTCAGTATGTCCATAGGGTTCAGTATTCCATACAGTAGGGTCCTGCACATAGGGTTCAGTATCTCCATAGGGTCCTGCACATAGGGTTCAGTATCCCCATAGGGTCCTGCACATAGGGTTCAGTATTCCCATAGGGTTCAGTATTCCCATACAGTAGGGTCCTGCACATAAGGTTCAGTATCCCAATAGGGTCCTGCACATAAGGTTTTGTTTTTGTTTGGGGGACAGCCTACCCCCACTTGGAAATGTTTGCTGAAGGTGACAAAATGTGGGCTTGAAATTGCGTACGATCACTGACTGTGTTGAAAGCTGCAGTTGGCAAATTTTTTTGATCATATTCACTGAAACCGACACTATGCTCCGACAGAACAACATAAATCAGCCAGTTTTAGAAAAAACTAACCCTCAATCTATCAGACTTGCCAACTGCAGCTTTAATGTAGACTACAGTCACACACTGCAACCCTGACACATGGAAACACTGTTCAGGCATTCTCTCTCTCTCTCTTACACACACACACACACACACACACTGCATCCCTGACAAATTGAAACACTGTTGCAGGTCAGACTGCTGGAAATGTTCACATGGAAACCAACTCCTCCGGACATTCTCTCTCTCTTTCTCTCTCTCACACACAAACTCACATACACACACACACACACACACACACACAAGCTGATTTCTGCAGCTCTCAGAAAGTTGATACGTAATAAGAGCTGTTTTTTATCATCCTGTCTTTTACCAACTTAACCATTAATACCCCCCCCCCCCCCACACACACACACACACACAGACACACATATAACAACCCGCCCCCCCCCCCCCCACACACACACGCACATACACATTCTTAACAATCCCAACCCACATACACACACACACACACACAGTTACACATGCAGACATTCACACACATTGACCTCTGACATCAGTGTGTGTGGAATGTCTCCTCTTCAGTGGGACTGGAGCCCTGTAATCCAAGTTAGCAGCAGGAAGAAGCATGTCCACACACATCCTCACACACACACACATACTCAAACACACACACATCACATCCTCACACACATACACACACACAAATCCTTAAGCACACACATCACATCCTCAAACACACACACATACACACACACACACACACAAATGCATGTTCACACATCCTCTTACACACATTCACTTAGTCGATGGCTAAGGGCCCGTCTCAATACCTCCCCTACCCCTAGATTTTTGCCCTAACCCTCGTTTTTGCGCGTGCACGTGTAGGGCTAGGGTGTCCCATTACTTTAGGGAGCAAGGGGAAGTGCTATTTTCCACTAAAATCAACCCTCAAAATATAGCCAGGACCGATGCAGGCTTAAAACGAAGTGGGAGATGAAATTACCCAGGATACCGTGCGAGCTTAGCGAGCTGGCCAAATTTTTCATATATTTTCGCAAATAAGCATATTAAAATTTTGAAATATGTTGGAATTTGTTAGTTTGATGCACATCTGATGGACTGTTTAGTTTTGAACACTAATGTTAGAAAATATCTCACGAAGCTATCTGACTATGTTCATGATATCTGCTCAGTCTGCCTATCAAATAACGTTATATATCTGATCTGGGTAGTTTCGTCAATATTTAGGTTCTGACGTTCACATGAACAGGAATTGATTGATTTGAATTGATTAACCAGACGTAGATAAACCAGCACAGCCCACACAACAATGACCGCTGGAACGGGCATGTTCCTGAATGAAAATAGTAGCAGGCTACTACCGGTAGACACGTCGGCGCTGCACGTGACGTAGGTGAGCACGTTCGCTACGCTAATTTGCATATAGTGGTGTCCCAATTCATAGGGAAAGATCTTCACCTCCACTTCCCTTGTCGAGGGGGCTTTAATGTTGAGGGCAATCAAGTTTGTAAACCAAGTGGAAGTTTGGTCCGAATCACTTTTAATACGGATTTTCGGAAAAAATCCGATCCGTGTCCACAAACACTGTATCAGTTTCAGTAGATAAGATGTGCATCCACAAACACTGTATCAGTTTCAGTAGATACGATGTTCGTCCACAAACACTGTATTAGTTTCGTAGTAGATAAGATGAGCGTCCACATCATTCTTTTGATACGCAAATGTCTCGGCCATTCACCCTTTGTCAAGTCCTGCATCCCTATGTTACTGTTGCTAGGTCCGATAAACAATGGCATCCCTATGTTACTGTTGCTAGGTCAGATACACAATGGCATCCCTATGTTACTGTTGCATGGCATCCCTATGTTACTGTTGCTAGGTCCGATAAACAATGGCATCCCTATGTTACTGTTGCTAGGTCAGATACACAATGGCATCCCTATGTTACTATTGCTAGGTCAGATACACAATGGCCATGCAGCGTCAAAAACTTTTATTAAAATTCGTAAATCTGATTCTTTAAAATCATGACCAACGTAGTCAACAAGTATAAGCACAATCCATCAGATCAAATCTTCAAACTGGGCAGGAAATCCCATAATGTAGGAACTAAATAACCCACCTCATGTGACCGACATTATAGACAGAGAGGGTTCAAGCGGAGCGAGAGGCGCAAACGTTCGACAACTTCCACGTTTGATTATTGCAAGGGGGAGGGGGGGAAATCCCCCTGCACCAATGTCAATGGGAGACTTGTGGAATTTTACCAATAAATTGGTCATTATGTCTCTGGATTTGTTGAGGGTTTTTGGAAAATTTTGTCATAATCTGTAAGTGTTTGTGATCATTTCAAGCCTAATAGTGTATTTTTTTAGGGTCCGTATTTGTAATAAAATAACTTAATATCAGACCATGCTGCTGCCAGTTACTGCCCGGTTGCTAACAAGCTTGCTAGCCTCCTAGCTAAGGTAACATTTTAAACAGAGAAGTGTAATTTCTTTGAAATGACAACTAGCTGAATAACATTACTGACATTAGTTAAAGGGGATAGTTTATACTCAAGTGAACTTGCAATAGTATATTAAGTTTAAAGGAGAATTCCGGTGTTATATTGACCTAAAGTGTGTTGAAACATGATACCAAGTGTGAACGTATGTCTCATAGCTCATCTCGGCTTGTCCCCTGCACTCAGAAATCTGGTGCTAGTTAGCCGATGCTACCAACAGTTTTTAGATGGTGGTGCCTCGGGCATCGGCTTAGCCATGCAAA
>NC_055957.1:747500-755000 GCF_018492685.1 Alosa sapidissima | reverse complement strand
AACCCTTACCTTATCATAATCCCTTAATTTACAGCATGAACCCTTACCATAAACACTAAAACTTTACCATAACCCCTTACCATAAACGCTAAAACTTTGCCATAATCCCTTACCGTAAACGCTAAAACTTTACCATAATCCCTTACCGTAAACTCTAAACCCTTACCATAATCCCTTACCGTAAACTCTAAACCCTTACCATAAACCCTAAAACTTTACCATAAACCCTTACCGTAAACTCTAAACCCTTACCATAATCCCTTACCGTAAACCCTAAAGCTTTACCATAAACCCTTACCGTAAACGCTAAAACTTTACCATAATCCCTTACCGTAAACTCTAAACCCTTACCATAAACCCTAAAGCTTTACCATAATCCCTTACCGTAAACTCTAAACCCTTACCATAAACCCTAAAGTTTTACCATAATCCCTTACCGTAAACGCTAAAACTTTACCATAATCCCTTACCGTAAACTCTAAACCCTTACCATAAACCCTAAAACTTTACCATAATCCCTTACCGTAAACTCTAAACCCTTACCATAATCCCTTACCGTAAACTCTAAACCCTTACCATAAACCCTAAAGCAGGGCTCTTCAATTGGCGGCCCAGAGACGGCTGATAAACTAACCTAACACATTTTTGCTAGAACTAGTAGACTGCCACAAAGTTGCTAAACATATGTTATTTCAGGTTAGTTTGCAACAATATAAAAGTTTAATCAAAGTCCTTAGCTGCTAGCTAGCTAGCGAACATAACTCACCATTCCCATTCACTTTCCGTCTACTGTGCTAACATTAGCTAACTAACTAGCTAGCTCGGTTACCGGGCAAAATTCAATTATTTATTCCGTATTCGAAAGAGTTGTATAAAGAGTATACAAAATTATATTTTCTAATTGCTTATTCAGAGAAAAGTTTAAGTTTTGACACACCTATTTAGGAGTCCGGAACTAGTGCCATTTCGTTCCATTTAGTTAGTTAGTTAAAGGTAACCCTCACTGGTGAGTAGGAAGGGTAATTTAAATCAGATGAGCATTCAAAGGTCATTTAGAATTGAAACATTATTTTTTGAAACTAGAAAAAAAAAATATTTTGAGCATTATAATACATGTTTCACGTCACACATAGTTGCTATACAAGCTAGCTTGCTAACAGTGTTTCCTAGTTGCTATGTTAAAGGAGAACTTGGCAACTATTTCAACGTAATAAACCCGTTTAGATATCATTTGGATGGTTAAATTACCTGTTCCGGTGAAAATGCTGACTTTCCACGCTGCCCCTAGCATCCCCAGGCGGAAAACCAACCTTGCAACATTGAGACTACCGTCCCGGAAAGAGAAGTGAGAAACAAGAAAGTCGTTTTAAATTGTGTTTCTTACCTTGTAACATCCACATTGTTCTGCTGAACGTATGCTAACCATTTGGCTAGCTTGTAAACAAATCAATGTGCTTTATTGTTACCTTTTTCCAGTTTGAAATAGCATAATGCACAATTTCTCCAGCAGAGGGGGAATATAGCTAATCCTTCCAAGTTTCCCTTTAACTAGCTTGCTAACATTGTCAATTTAAAGATCTAGCCACCCAGATAGCAATTTCCTTTGGGCCGGATCCGCTTAAAAGCCTTTAGATCCGCCTGTAGCGGACATACGGTATCTGACTGTGGGCCAGGTCTACTCCTGATACAGGTTTCAGCTCTGCTAGCAATGCTGTTTTATCACCGGTTTACAGATTTGTCCCAGGTCCAATTTCCGCAACTCAACTGGAAGTCAGGAGATGCGTTTAAAATACAAAATACTGATTTGGCCCAAACCTGTGATACAGATATGAGCCGAAGGACCATTTTTTCACAGCAGACCCAGGTGGTAATGATATTAATTAAGGTGCTGATTCTAAATTGACTGTCCTTTCCCTACTTCCAAAAAAGGTATTTTGGAATGGCACAAATTTAGAAACCATGGGGGTGCACTATGTTCCCATGGCCACTTCATTTCTACAGTAAGGCTGGAAAAGAAGATATAGTTGGCTCAATATTGATCATATGTTCGTTTCATTATTTTTATTATTACCTAGCAGTGGTAAAAGTAGTCAATTGTTGTTTGTGTCAGATCTAACAGTGCTATGAAACAACCCCATATTCTTGCCACGCATGCAGAAGTCCAAGCAGTAATGTTAATCAAGGATCTTTGGTTTGCTCACTATCAATCTTTTGACATGATTTGCCAGCCTGGGGTTGGACTAGGACAGCCCAACTTTTCAAGGTAGTATCTGCTTTTTATCTCTGTTGGTTTATTCAGAGACAACAACAAGCAACCGAGCGATTGATAACTTTACTATTATTTTCCAGCAACAACAACTAGCTTAACTTAAGCAAAACAGCTATCACAATAACTATTTTGGAAAAAAACAGTGATAACGCTAACAGGATCACTGATGATAAAAAACGAGTGTAATTGTGACTTAGCCTATTTGCAAAAAGGAATAAATTTGGAATTAACACGACTTAAATTTTCTGGGATTGCACTTCTACAGCCAAGTTGTTGAATAAAAAAAATAATAAGACACTTATGTGTAAAGTTTTTTTTACCCCCCTTGTGTTTGTAGCCTAGCTTATGTTTATCAGTTGAGCTGTTGGGAAAACGTTACGAACTTTAGCCTGGGTGAACCTATAACGAACCTGTTAGCAAATGTGTAGCAAACAGATTTTTCAGGATAATTAGCCCTAATTACCAATCACATTTCACATGTCAAATAAAGCCGGCTGATGTCTGATAAACGGGTCCGTACCACACACAATAAGCGGACCCGTATTGCATATGATAAACAGATCTGGAACACGTCAGTAACACAGACTACCATACGGAACTGGGCCAGTCTTAGCCCTTATTGGTACCAGATCCGTCAAACGGATCCAGACCAATTTTGGACCGATGTGCGTTTGGACGCCGGATCAGGTCCATTATGCAGATCCGTCCCGGACGTTTTGGTAGGTGTGGCCCAGTTCCGTCCCAGTGTATGTTTGCTATCTGGGCAGTCTCTATGCTGTTTTCATGGACAGCAAGAATCCGCTTCTGTCGTTGTTTTAAATAGGCTACTTTGTTTGTTATCTCCAGTGGTTCAACACTTTCACTTGTGCAGATGTGCACACACTTTGATGAGCGCTGACAACACTACCCCCTAATAATAATAATAATAATGATAATAATAATACCCCCTAATGCTATGCCTCTTTATTTGATAACACTAAATTAACACTTTGAATGCTGCGCTGTTTTCGGAAGCTTTGGCCCAGAGTGCCGGCAATCTTGATCATTGTTGACGATTTTTGTAGAGCCACAGCGTATTCTATGTTATAGCTATGGACACATACTATGGCTCGTTTGAAAGGTGAGACTTTAAGCGCTCTCAGTGGGTACAAACCGTTTATTTCTACATGCATGTACCTAAACAGTGTCTAGTTGTCATCAAAATCCCTGCTTTTTTTCTAGAAATGGAGATATAGCGTCTTTTATGAAATATGCCCTGTTTGACCCTTTTCACTCTTCTGACACTTACATTTCTGGGTCAAAGGACTTGTGCAAGATAAATATAGTTTTTCTGTTCACAAAACCACCTTTTGGTCGGTAACGTCTGTGTTTTCAGTAAGGGATAATGTATAGAACGCCGGTCATTACTGGGAAAATAAGTCCCGACAGGGCGAACCGGACCCCGACGTGCAGCGGAGGAGTCTTGTTCCGCCCTGAAGGGACTTATTTTCACAGTAATGACCGGCGTTCTATACATTATCCCGCTTATTATACGGCTACTTGCCAAAACGAAATAATAAACTCCCCACGATATGACTTTAGCCTACATAACCTAGCCTATTTGTTACCGTTCATTGTGGCATTTGCTGAGAAACAAATAGGCCTAGTTCACAACACACGCTGCTGAACTTGAATCAAACATTCTTTAGAACACAGCTGCTGATCAACCGTCTGCTTTCATGTTTGAATGAAGTTCCAGTCCTTGCGTAGTGATATGAAAGACATTAATCAGAAGCACAAAACCCGTTGCCATTGACAGCGGTGATTAAATGCTTTGCCGGTGATTTATGTAGATTTAACATAGGCCCGAACGTTGGGAAGGCCCATTCATGTGAATGGAACGTTCTGCAGCACTCTGAAGAGCCGTGTAATAATGAGTTTTTGATCATCATCTAGTTCAGTTGCATTCATCATAGAGCTCCCTAAATCACACATAAGGTGTGTTAGAGTGTCTATTTTCGTAATTAAAAAAAGCTAAAAACGCAATATTGCGTTTTTGCCACTCAAAGTATTTATTTCCTATTCTGGAAAATGTTTAGTTTCTTTTTCCTTTGGTCCGCGGTTCAATTGTGCCACAAATTATCCGCGGACCAGCAACCTCATCGTCGAAGAGGGGTTCACTCTTTATTACGACCTCCTGTTATAACGATGTCCCTCTATTACGACATACCATTATTACGATGAAAGATTCTAGAACAGAGTAAGATAGATCAGTTACGTCATAGGCATGAAGTACGCTCTGAGCCCAACAGGTTAACTGGTTAACTGTTTTAACGTTGCCAGCTGTTTTTTTACTCGGTAATGAACTGCAAGAACTGACAGTGTGAAGTTTACACTGAATAAGTCCTATTTAGACAGAAGTAGCTATTGCACTGGTAGATCACACAAATTCCCATTGAGAGACTGTATAGCCTACTGATAAGCTAGCTAGCAGGCAAACTAACTTTATAAGCTAACGTTATATTATCACCATTGTTCTTTTTTCTACCTGTAGGCTATACGTTAACTCTTTGTTCACGGCCTGCTTACAGTTTTTCTCAGTCGATTTGGTGCTTCTTTCAGATCAGAATTAAAATTCTCATAACTATTAGTTCAACCTCCACAACATTTAGTCATTTATGCACATCATAGTAGCAATTTCTCCTTCCTCTGAACAAATTGCAAATACTTTTGGACATGTATCATGTATCAGTTGCTTTCATACAATTCTCTGCTGTTTTTTAACATTATCATTTGCTTATGTCATGTCAATCAAAATGAACTATACTTATGAATGCTGAATAGTCGTTCCCAATAAAACTAATAGTCTTCATTTCATTGCTTGAGTCATTACATACAAAATTGTTGAACTAGTTATCAAATTCTGTCACAATGCTGTAGAATTGCAAAGAGCATACAGTAAAAATGTACGTATTCAGTGTCTTGTACTCACTTACTCACCTAACTACAGCAATGTGTAACTTTACTGTAGTTTTCAAATGGCTGTACAAGTAGTGTATAGTGCTGTCTTGAGCATGTTCAGGTAGTGTCACCGGTTCTGACCTTTTTTTGCATTGGAAAACACTGAGAGAACTGTCATAATGAAAACATGACAAAGCCTTTTGACTACCTTGTTCATAAACGATGGTGTCAAGACTTCTCATTTTGATGACACTGACAGTTTCATTGACATGAATACCTGCTTTTGAGGAATGGACTATCCATTTTGAGCAAGTGACGTGCTTTTGCAGGTCATCTACTAGGTTTTGCAGTTTGCACTAATTGTTTTGCAAAGTAGACATGGTTCTACTTTGCTCATAGACGCACAACTTCATAAACTGTATGATATGTTGCCTTAGACTATGGTAGGCTAATGCAGCTACTGCTAGAAACTAGATAGATAGATACTTTAGTCATCCCCAGACGTGTAACGTGAAGTCGTGCATGGATGTGATGTCTCCGTCCTGCAGGCGGTAGCCAGAGCGCTCTCAACTCCACTGCCATGTGTGAATAAACAAACGTCCCCCCCATGTCCCCGGTATAACGTTATTGTCGGGTCCTTAGGAGGTATTTGAAATGACCAAATGCAAATGTCATCCGAAGGACCTGACGCTGACGTCCCCAGAAAGTCCTGCACCGGACGTCACGCAATAACCAAACGATAACTTGCTCCAGACGTCAATAAGGTCACCGGAACGTCCGCTAGAGAACATGACGTTCGGGACCAATCGGGGACGTCGTGAATGTCGGCATAAGGTCCGGGGGACGTCCCGTGTTTGTCGGGTGTCCATTGTAGCCACGAGTCTGTCTGGTGCGGCCGCACCCCCCGCACCTCCACTTCCAACGTCACTGATTCCGACAGACACTTCGGCTTTTTCTCTGGTGGTGTTGGAGCTGACTGGACACCATCATCTATCGCGTCTGGCCTCTGAAGAAAGCTTTTAAGGCTAGTCTGCCTGGGCCTGGCCATGTTTGAACCATCTCACTCATTCGTTCGTTGTTTAACGTTGTTAAGCGTGTGCTTTATTTGAAATGCAACATATACGTGTTGTTTAATAACTTTCAAATGGTAGAGCCTGTTCCTTTAAAACATAGCCAAAGGAGGTATTCTTGCTTAGGTAGCCTATAGGCTACTTATTCTCAAATTCAGATTGTGTTAGTAGGGGGACGGGGATTATTAGTCAACACACACACACACACACACACACACAGAGGCACAGGGCCCCCAACCCTGCCAGAGGTTTGCTAAGGAACACTGACGTATTTAATCTACACGCAGTTCCCAGCATGTGTGTGCCATCTGAGGAGGCGCCGCGACCCTTGACCCCCGTACCAATCTAACCCTGACCCCAGGAGATTCTACCTTGTCTGCTGCCGCACATCAGAGAAGAGGTCGGAGGTCAACTGACTCCCACATCACTAGGGTCACACACACGCACACACACACACACACACACACACACGCAGCCCTGTACACACAGCTTTGGACATGTACACAAATACACATATATACACACACACATGCACACACACACACCCACATACACAGCCCAGTGCACATTGTTACACCATACCAGCCTTGGACACATACACACACACACACACACACACACACAGCCCAGTGCACACATGTACACAAACACGCACACACACACACAGCCCAGTGCACACTGTTACACCATACCAGCCTTGGACACATACACATATACAAACACATACACACACACATACACTCTCTCTCTTCAGCACTACAGTTTCAGGATACACACACACACTCTCCACAACAATACAGTGTCAGCATTGTGTGTGTGTACGTGTGTGTGCGCCCTGTCCTGGGATTAGTGTTAAAGTGTGTGTGTCCCACCTGTGGACAGCAGTATGTGGTGTGTGTGTGTGTGTGCGTGTGTGTGTGTACGTGTGTGTGTGCTCTGTCCTGGGATTCGTGTTAAAGAGTGTCCCACCTGTGGACAGCAGTGTGTGTGTGTGTACGTGTGTGTGTGTGTGTGTACTTGTGTGTGTGCTCTGTCCTGGGATTCATTAAAGAGTGTCCCACCTGTGGACAGCAGTGTGTGTTGTGTGCGTGTGTGTGTGTGTGTACGTGTGTATGTGAACGTGTGTGTGTGCTCTAGTGCTAAAGAGTGTCCCACCTGTGGACAGCAGTGTGTGTTGTGTGTGTGTGTGTGTACGTGAGTGTGTGTGTGTACGTGTGTGTG
>NC_055957.1:732500-745000 GCF_018492685.1 Alosa sapidissima | reverse complement strand
TGTGGTACAACAGGACAATAGGGGGTCAGTATAGCAGCACTAATGCTGTGGTACAACAGGACAATAGGGGGTCAGTATAGCAGCACTAATGCTGGTAGAACAGGACAATAGGGGGTCAGTATAGCAGCACTAATGCTGTGGTACAACAGGACAATAGGGGGTCAGTATAGCAGCACTAATGCTGTGGTACAACAGGACAATAGGGGGTCAGTATAGCAGCACTAATGCTGGTAGAACAGGACAATAGGGGGTCAGTATAGCAGCACTAATGCTGTGGTACAACAGGACAATAGGGGGTCAGTATAGCAGCACTAATGCTGTGGTACAACAGGACAATAGGGGGTCAGTATAGCAGCACTAATGCTGTGGTAGAACAGGACAATAGGGGGTCAGTATAGCAGCACTAATGCTGTGGTACAACAGGACAATAGGGGGTCAGTATAGCAGTGTAGTAATGCTGGTACAACAGGACAATAGGGGGTCAGTATAGCAGTGTAGTAATGCTGGTACAACAGGACAATAGGGGGTCAGTATAGCAGTGTAGTAATGCTGGTACAACAGGACAATAGGGTGTCAGTATAGCAGCACTAATGCTGTGGTACAACAGGACAATAGGGGGTCAGTATAGCAGTGTAGTAATGCTGTGGTACAACAGGACAATAGGGTGTCAGTATAGCAGCACTAATGCTGTGGTACAACAGGACAATAGGGTGTCAGTATAGCAGCACTAATGCTGGTACAACAGGACAATAGGGGGTCAGTATAGCAGCACTAATGCTGTGGTACAACAGGACAATAGGGGGTCAGTATAGCAGCACTAATGCTGTGGTACAACAGGACAATAGGGGGTCAGTATAGCAGCACTAATGCTGTGGTACAACAGGACAATAGGGGGTCAGTATAGCAGCACTAATGCTGTGGTACAACAGGACAATAGGGTGTCAGTATAGCAGCACTAATGCTGTGGTACAACAGGACAATAGGGTGTCAGTATAGCAGCACTAATGCTGTGGTACAACAGGACAATAGGGTGTCAGTATAGCAGCACTAATGCTGGTACAACAGGACAATAGGGTGTCAGTATAGCAGCACTAATGCTGGTACAACAGGACAATAGGGTGTCAGTATAGCAGCACTAATGCTGTGGTACAACAGGACAATAGGGGGTCAGTATAGCAGCACTAATGCTGTGGTACAACAGGACAATAGGGGGTCAGTATAGCAGCACTAATGCTGTGGTACAACAGGACAATAGGGGGTCAGTATAGCAGCACTAATGCTGTGGTACAACAGGACAATAGGGTGTCAGTATAGCAGCACTAATGCTGTGGTACAACAGGACAATAGGGTGTCAGTATAGCAGCACTAATGCTGGTACAACAGGACAATAGGGTGTCAGTATAGCAGCACTAATGCTGTGGTACAACAGGACAATAGGGTGTCAGTATAGCAGCACTAATGCTGTGGTACAAGAGGACAATAGGGGGTCAGTATAGCAGCACTAATGCTGTGGTACAACAGGACAATAGGGGGTCAGTATAGCAGCACTAATGCTGTGGTACAACAGGACAATAGGGGGTCAGTATAGCAGCACTAATGCTGTGGTACAACAGGACAATAGGGGGTCAGTATAGCAGCACTAATGCTGTGGTACAACAGGACAATAGGGGGTCAGTATAGCAGCACTAATGCTGTGGTACAACAGGACAATAGGGTGTCAGTATAGCAGCACTAATGCTGGTACAACAGGACAATAGGGGGTCAGTATAGCAGCACTAATGCTGTGGTACAACAGGACAATAGGGGGTCAGTATAGCAGCACTAATGCTGTGGTACAACAGGACAATAGGGGGTCAGTATAGCAGCACTAATGCTGTGGTACAACAGGACAATAGGGGGTCAGTATAGCAGCACTAATGCTGTGGTACAACAGGACAATAGGGGGTCAGTATAGCAGCACTAATGCTGTGGTACAACAGGACAATAGGGGGTCAGTATAGCAGCACTAATGCTGTGGTACAACAGGACAATAGGGGGTCAGTATAGCAGCACTAATGCTGGTAGAACAGGACAATAGGGGGTCAGTATAGCAGCACTAATGCTGTGGTACAACAGGACAATAGGGGGTCAGTATAGCAGCACTAATGCTGTGGTACAACAGGACAATAGGGGGTCAGTATAGCAGCACTAATGCTGGTAGAACAGGACAATAGGGGGTCAGTATAGCAGCACTAATGCTGTGGTAGAACAGGACAATAGGGGGTCAGTATAGCAGCACTAATGCTGTGGTACAACAGGACAATAGGGGGTCAGTATAGCAGTGTAGTAATGCTGGTACAACAGGACAATAGGGGGTCAGTATAGCAGTGTAGTAATGCTGGTACAACAGGACAATAGGGGGTCAGTATAGCAGTGTAGTAATGCTGGTACAACAGGACAATAGGGGGTCAGTATAGCAGCACTAATGCTGTGGTACAACAGGACAATAGGGGGTCAGTATAGCAGTGTAGTAATGCTGGTACAACAGGACAATAGGGGGTCAGTATAGCAGTGTAGTAATGCTGGTACAACAGGACAATAGGGTGTCAGTATAGCAGCACTAATGCTGTGGTACAACAGGACAATAGGGGGTCAGTATAGCAGCACTAATGCTGTGGTACAACAGGACAATAGGGGGTCAGTATAGCAGTGTAGTAATGCTGTGGTACAACAGGACAATAGGGGGTCAGTATAGCAGCACTAATGCTGTGGTACAACAGGACAATAGGGGGTCAGTATAGCAGCACTAATGCTGTGGTACAACAGGACAATAGGGTGTCAGTATAGCAGTGTAGTAATGCTGTGGTACAACAGGACAATAGGGGGTCAGTATAGCAGCACTAATGCTGTGGTACAACAGGACAATAGGGTGTCAGTATAGCAGTGTAGTAATGCTGTGGTACAACAGGACAATAGGGGGTCAGTATAGCAGCACTAATGCTGTGGTACAACAGGACAATAGGGGGTCAGTATAGCAGTGTAGTAATGTTGTGGTACAACAGGACAATAGGGGGTCAGTATAGCAGTGTAGTAATGCTGGTACAACAGGACAATAGGGGGTCAGTATAGCAGCACTAATGCTGTGGTACAACAGGACAATAGGGGGTCAGTATAGCAGTGTAGTAATGCTGTGGTACAACAGGACAATAGGGGGTCAGTATAGCAGTGTAGTAATGCTGGTACAACAGGACAATAGGGGGTCAGTATAGCAGCACTAATGCTGTGGTACAACAGGACAATAGGGGGTCAGTATAGCAGTGTAGTAATGCTGGTACAACAGGACAATAGGGTGTCAGTATAGCAGTGTAGTAATGCTGGTACAACAGGACAATAGGGGGTCAGTATAGCAGTGTAGTAATGCTGGTACAACAGGACAATAGGGGGTCAGTATAGCAGCACTAATGCTGTGGTACAACAGGACAATAGGGGGTCAGTATAGCAGTGTAGTAATGCTGGTACAACAGGACAATAGGGTGTCAGTATAGCAGCACTAATGCTGTGGTAGAACAGGACAATAGGGTGTCAGTATAGCAGTGTAGTAATGCTGGTACAACAGGACAATAGGGGGTCAGTATAGCAGTGTAGTAATGCTGGTACAACAGGACAATAGGGTGTCAGTATAGCAGCACTAATGCTGTGGTAGAACAGGACAATAGGGGGTCAGTATAGCAGTGTAGTAATGCTGGTACAACAGGACAATAGGGTGTCAGTATAGCAGTGTAGTAATGCTGGTACAACAGGACAATAGGGTGTCAGTATAGCAGCACTAATGCTGTGGTACAACAGGACAATAGGGGGTCAGTATAGCAGCACTAATGCTGTGGTACAACAGGACAATAGGGGGTCAGTATAGCAGCACTAATGCTGTGGTACAACAGGACAATAGGGGGTCAGTATAGCAGTGTAGTAATGCTGTGGTACAACAGGACAATAGGGGGTCAGTATAGCAGCACTAATGCTGTGGTACAACAGGACAATAGGGGGTCAGTATAGCAGTGTAGTAATGCTGTGGTACAACAGGACAATAGGGGGTCAGTATAGCAGCACTAATGCTGTGGTACAACAGGACAATAGGGGGTCAGTATAGCAGCACTAATGCTGTGGTACAACAGGACAATAGGGTGTCAGTATAGCAGTGTAGTAATGCTGTGGTACAACAGGACAATAGGGGGTCAGTATAGCAGCACTAATGCTGTGGTACAACAGGACAATAGGGTGTCAGTATAGCAGTGTAGTAATGCTGTGGTACAACAGGACAATAGGGGGTCAGTATAGCAGCACTAATGCTGTGGTACAACAGGACAATAGGGGGTCAGTATAGCAGTGTAGTAATGCTGTGGTACAACAGGACAATAGGGGGTCAGTATAGCAGTGTAGTAATGCTGGTACAACAGGACAATAGGGGGTCAGTATAGCAGCACTAATGCTGTGGTACAACAGGACAATAGGGGGTCAGTATAGCAGTGTAGTAATGCTGGTACAACAGGACAATAGGGGGTCAGTATAGCAGTGTAGTAATGCTGGTACAACAGGACAATAGGGGGTCAGTATAGCAGCACTAATGCTGTGGTACAACAGGACAATAGGGGGTCAGTATAGCAGTGTAGTAATGCTGGTACAACAGGACAATAGGGTGTCAGTATAGCAGCACTAATGCTGTGGTAGAACAGGACAATAGGGTGTCAGTATAGCAGTGTAGTAATGCTGGTAGAACAGGACAATAGGGGGTCAGTATAGCAGTGTAGTAATGCTGGTACAACAGGACAATAGGGTGTCAGTATAGCAGCACTAATGCTGTGGTAGAACAGGACAATAGGGTGTCAGTATAGCAGTGTAGTAATGCTGGTACAACAGGACAATAGGGTGTCAGTATAGCAGTGTAGTAATGCTGGTACAACAGGACAATAGGGGGTCAGTATAGCAGTGTAGTAATGCTGGTACAACAGGACAATAGGGGGTCAGTATAGCAGTGTAGTAATGCTGGTACAACAGGACAATAGGGGGTCAGTATAGCAGTGTAGTAATGCTGGTACAACAGGACAATAGGGGGTCAGTATAGCAGTGTAGTAATGCTGGTAGAACAGGACAATAGGGTGTCAGTATAGCAGTGTAGTAATGCTGGTACAACAGGACACCTGTCATCAGCCCACTGTCACTTACACACTGGATACAGCAACCCCTACAAGTGTCCAGAGTGGAGAGGGTCTTTTCACACACACACACACACACACACACACACACACACACACACACACACACACACACTAGTGAGTGTCCAGACTGGAGATGGTCTAGGATCAAGTCCAGCTGTAATCAGCTTTATGCCATTAAGTTGTTTTGAAGTTGTTTAGATCATTTTTTATTTCCAGAAGTTGAACAACAAACTGCAACACGCACACATAAACACACACAAACACACATACTGATGAAACTCATTCATTTTTACATGTATTCATGTAGCCGATGCCGTTATCCAAAATGAGGGTAAACATTCTAGCTACATTGCAAAGGTGACCGTAGGTAACAATAAATACTACAACAACAAACAAATACTACAACAATAAACAAATGCTATAACAACAAACAAATACTAAAACAACACACAAATAAAACAACAAACAAATACTACAATAATAAACAAATACTACAACAATAAACATTACTACCAGAGGATGAGAATAGGATGTGTATGAGTGATTGTATTGTATCATCATGTGTGTGTACGTGTGTGTGTGTGTGTGTGTGTGTGTGTATATGTGTGTGTGTGTGAATGTATGGATGTGTGTGAATGGATGTGTATGAGTGATTGTATTGTATCATCGTGTGTGTGTGTGTGTGTATGAGTGATTGTTATTGTAAAATTCTTATTGTAAAACCAACTGTTGGGGCCTACACAAGTGGTCGGCATCACGGTCAATATTTGATATTAAAATTTGAATTTTGAAGCTATTTGTAAGTATAAGTATATATACTCTTTTGATCCCGTAAGGGAAATTTGGTCTCTGCATTTATCCCAATCTGTGAATTAGTGAAACACACACAGCACACATTGTACATACAGTGAGGTGAAGCACACACTAATCCCGGTGCAGTGAGCTGCCTGCATTAACAGCGGCGCTCGGGGAGCAGTGAGGGGTTAGGTGCCTTGCTCAAGGGCACTTCAGCCGTTCCTACTGGTCGGGGTTCGAACCGGCAACCCTCCGGTTACAGGTCCAAAGTACTAACCAGTAGGCCACGGCTGCCCATGTGTAGCCTATGCAACCCGACTGTTGTAGGCTTGCCTACCACTCTGCAGTGCCTTGCCTACCATTCTTGCCTACCACTCTAGTTGTAAACAAACGGTGACGTAACATTAGAACGGAGGTGCAAAACCTTAATAGTTCTGGTTCTGGTGTGGGCCATATAGTTCTGGTTCTGGTGTGGGCCATATAGTTCTGGTTCTGGTGTGGGCCATATAGTTTTGGTGTGGGCCATATAGTTCTGGTTCTGGTGTGGGCCATATAGTTCTGGTTCTGGTGTGAGCCATATAGTTCTGGTGTGGGTCATATAGTTCTGGTTCTGGTGTGAGCCATATAGTTCTGGTTCTGGTTCCGGTGTGGGTCTGGCTTTCTCCATCTGTTCAATTCATGACCCAAACCTCTGTTTGACTGGAATCCATTCTCTGGTCCAAACCAGAAGAATGAACTGCAGCAGTGTCTCTGTGTGCGTGTGTGTGTGTCCGTGTGTGTGTGTGTGTATGTGTGTGTGTGTTCCAAAACAGAGGAAGGACCTGCAGCAGTGTGTGTGTATGTGTGTGTGTGTGTGTTTGGGTCCCCATAGAGTACTGTACTTCCATTGTCAGGACTGAGGGGTGTGTGTGTGTGAGTGTGTGTGTGTGTTTTATAATCAGGACTCAGCAAAATGCCTTATTAGGACCAGACGGGCCTGTGACAGATGGCTTCTGGAAACAAAAACATTACACACACACACACACACACACACACACACGTACACACTACACACACACACATACACTACACACACAACACACACTACACACTACACACATACACACACATACACAAACGCATGCACGCACGCACACACACACATAAACATACACACACACACGCACGTATATCATACTCAAAGTTAATGGGTGCACATACACACAGAAAACTTCCCTTCAACTGTATATTTGGTGTCTATATACAGGGTGCGATTTGTGAAAAAAACAGAGGGGGGGATGATTTTGAATAAGTTTGTAAACCCCCCCCCCCCCCCAAAAAAAAAAAAATGAACGAACGATTCATAGCCTAGTAATGTCATGGCTAATAATAGCCTATATTAATTTTGCCACCTTTGTAACATTTTAGTTTTAGTTTACCGTGGTGTATGACTTTAAACAGCGAGTGTGTTTGGTATGATGATCAGCTCCTCTAATGCAGGGTCGGACTACGTTTTGACAAGCATACAAATTCACCTTGTTCTTGCCCCATCTGAAATGACTCCTCTACTTTTGCTGCCTCCATCCTTTCTGTATTTGTTGTGTAAAAAAACGTTGTATATGATGGCACTGAAGTCTTAAGTTAGTGAATTGGCTAACAGTGTTAGTTGGTAACCAGATAGCACATTGCGCTACACGCTGCGTAGGCTACGTGCATTCTCTCTCCTGCTGATTTGCGTTCAGTAGCCAAGTGCGTAATATTGCAAAAGTTGAAAAAATAAATGTGTTTATTGTAGCCTACAGAAAATAAATAGCCTATCATACTGTCAGTTAATTGCCTACAGTGCACTGAAGAGTTTGGAGAGTAAAGTTATAGGGCAACTTGAAGTTTTATGAAAATAATTTACGAACCAGAACATAAAGACCATGAAGCTTCTATTTCTTGCAGCTGTTAAAACACCCGCTAGATAGTTTAAATACCCACCAACATTCGTTTTTGCAGTACAGATTATTTCTAAAAGTTATTTGTCAACTAGGCCTAGCCTACTGGCTGATTTATCAAACGAGTGCTTTCTCGTTCGTCCTCCGCAAACTACAGGTGTTTCGGTAGAGAGCCATTGAATAAGCGATGTCAAGCAATTTCTGTAACACTTTTTGTGACATTCAGCAAATATCTCCTCATTTAATGTAAGTTCCTTCGGACAATAGGCCTACGTTCTACTCTACGTGCAGTTGTCCTCCATCTCAGTTGCATCAGTTTTCTAATTTTGAAGGTTCTAAAACATTATTATGCTTCACTGAATCCTTCTCGTTTTCTTTCATTTGTCCAGCTAACTTTTCCATTGAAACTAGCCATTTATGATGGATTACACACTCGACATTCTGAAATGTCCTGCACGATCAAGGCCAAATTAAGTTATCACGTAGCCACTGTGTCAGCAGCATCAGTGCTGACGGTGACGGTGCGTTTCTGATGTCAGATTATTATGTAGGCTAGCCTACTAGACTGTTCTCACGTTGCAGCGCTTTACTTATATGAAGTAGCATTAATCAATATGAGGGGCAGAGGGGGATAAATGTTGTCCCGATAAAAATAATTTAGCAGAGGTAGGGATAGGAAAACCAGAGGGGGGGGGGGGAATCCTCACCATCCCCCCCTACAAATCGCACCCTGTCTATATAGTTCGCAAACGTCTTTCGTGGGCTACCCCTCCTCTGACCCTCTGACCGCTATTTTGGCAACTAGTGCCCCGAATGAGTCCGACTCAACCGTAGATAATGGCAGCATATCAGTGGCGATTGCTGCTCTTTGGAACAGGGGAAGCTCTGATAAAACTGGTCAATTATTAAATTAATATTATTAAGGTGCTATATTGTTCTTTGAGGGCAAAAATTATCCCAAAACCCAGAATAGGCCAAACAGTAGGCTATAGAGTTGGCATGGCATCATGTAGCCTACACCGCTACCTAACTTAGCCTAAATACACAACTGAAACAAAAGCAAGTCACAAACTCTGTAACTCCACATTACGGTTTTATTTACAGTATGCTATTTACAAAGACAAATAGAAACCAACTGTATTGCTCCCAAATTATGAGAATTTGAGCTGCAACTTGCCTTGCCTCTTGACTTCACCTGTCAACACTAACGTTACGCATCCCTTGAACTTGAACCACTTCCTGTCAGATCGCGACATATGCTGTCAATCAAAAAGAGTCCAGCCTCTATGACGGTTCTTCCAATCATCATACAGAAGCTCGGCGTCCAGGCCATCCCACTGTCCCATTCACTCCCAGAGACGCCGGGCTTCCCTGGAAATGACGATTTTGTGGCGCTTGTCCAATAAACGTGTAGCTTTTCTGCACTGAGATCAGCCCACTCTGTAAGTGCCATTGAAAGCCCAGTGAAGCCGAGCGTCTATAAGTTTTTTGATGGATCGTGTCGTCACAGCAATGTATTACGGGTGTTAAATCACGGTAAATGACCGGCAAAACCTTATTGCTGAACAAACTAGCCATGAAAATGAACATGTTTTCAGCATGTTCTAGTTGGAATAGTAGGCTAGAAGCTAATGTAATAGTGTTATTTGATGCGATTTTTCGTTATATTTTAGAGGAGGCTGAGCTTCCCCTGTAGTCTTAGAGCAATCGCCTCTGCAGCATATCCTCCACTACATACCTGGCTGCCAGTTTGTTCAGTTCGGAGAGAGACAAAACGTGTGGCTTCAGTTGCTTTAGGTTTTGTGGCACTGTCTCCTCTTTCGGTGGCCTTGGCCACTAATTTTGTGGAAGCATGCAATGTTGAAAATTGTTTGAGTAGCCTAAGTTTGAATTACTGACACCGACGTGGGTAGGCACATTTGCCCAGGGCATAATGTGCTTTTCACGATTACATTCGTTCCTTTACTTTCTTGGAGGGGAAAGTAATGGCTGCACTTCCATTTAGAGAAGGCTCGCCATAGCCTACCTGTCTCTCGTTGACTGACTGACTTGCTTGTGTTGTTCGTTGTGTGTCCGACTATGCATGCTTTCAAACACCCGCCCAACTCTACTCAGTAACACTTTATACTAACTACACACAATTCATCATTTATTAAGTAAGGGATAATGGACGAGGTCTGTTCACAGAAATTAATACACGGTCGAGGTTGTAAAACGTCCCCGATGCGAAGCGGAGGTTTAAACCTCGTAGTGCATTAACTTCTGTGAACAGACCAGCGTGGAGTCCATTATCCCGCTTATTCCACTGTTGCCACTTGCGTTGTGTTCATTTCCTGTTACAATTTAAACGTTTTAATCGCTAAAACTGTCTTGTTTGTAGAACTAATTTCTTCCGACACATATCAACTAATTTCTCAACTTGCAGGACAAACTGCCATTACTAGTTCTAAATGGATGGTTGCTATGGCCAAAGGCCAGTCGTTAGTTCCATCTCTCCCGTTGTCAAGCGGGTGTATCCCAAGATTCTGATAAACTTTAGTTTTGAAACATCGCTATTTTATTTAGCCTGCTGTCATCCATCTAGCTAAAAGCCACCTCCGTCATATGCTACAATGTTGCCATGTTCTGAACATCTGCATTTTACAGCTCGGATGCAACGTGATGGTTCATTTAAACTTCACAACGAGTTCGGCGAATTAATATAGAAGTGTGATACGGCCAACAAAATGGATCTACTTCATAGGTGTTCAAATAACAATGTTAATGGTCGTTCTAAATTACGTAGGACAATGGGAAATTCAACCAAGCAGTAGAATAAGCCTTTGTTACTTATTAGTTAATGATTTGTTCATCATTAGTAATTTCTTGTTCATACATAATTTATCACCAGTAAAGTATTTGTTTACACAGTTATAAATGGTTTGTTCATAGTAAATAAGCCTATGAAAAGATATGTTTGTAAGTACATGATTTAAACTTAACAAATAATGAAACAACCACTTATAAATGAAATCATTTTCCCATTATAAACCAGTTGCAAACTATTACAAAATGCTTTGTTCATCATTTGTAAAACATTGCTCCTATGTTAATTCTTATAAATAAATTAGTTGTACACACAGTTATAAATGGTTTGCTCATAGTAAATAAGCCTATATCTAAAATATGTTTATAAATTATTGTTAATACTTAATAAAGTATGCAATACTATTTTGTTGATGAAGTAATATTTCCATTATTTAACAGTTGTTACATACACATGCACTAATGATTAGTTAGGGTGAGGATACATATTTTATAAACCACTTCCTGATACTATATATATATATAAATGGTTTGTTCATAATAAGCCTATATCTAAAATATGTGGTAACACTTTACTTGACGGGTGAGTTCATAACACATTCATAGCAGCTGTCATAAACTGCACATAAAGCATTCATGACTGTTTCATGAGACATGACTCAACATTTATACCAAACCTTTCATGAATGTGGAAGACAGAACGACTTGTCAAAATAAGCACAACCATCACCAACACACTCAAATGGGACAATAACATCTCATCTCCCAACTAGTGAAGAAAGGACAATAACATCTCATCTCCCAACTAGTGAAGAAAGGCCAATAACATCTCCCAACTAGTGAAGAAAGGACAATAACATCTCATCTCCCAACTAAGAAAGGCCAATAACATCTCATCTCCCAACTGGTGAAGAAAGGCCAGCATCGCCTGTTTTTCCTCCGCCACCTGAAAGGACTACAGGTCAGTCCCTCCATCTTGGTACAGTTCTACAGAGCGGTCATTGAGAGTGTGCTAACATCCTCCCTCACGGTCTGGTTTGCCTCTGCATCAGCCCGTGCAAAGGCCAGGCTACAAAGAGTCGTCCGGACAGCAGAGCGCATCATCGGCTGCCCCCTGCCCCCCATCATGGACCTGTACAGCTCCAGGTCCATTAAAGGGACACCAGGCAACGTTTTTGTGTTAATTAATCATCTTCGTAAGTCAGTATATGGTTAAATGACTCATTACGGGGCGAATGAAGGCTCTCTCGCCCGCCCCTACTGCCTGTAGGAAGAATATCCCACTTGCAAGTTCGGTGTATCCTACCCGCCGACCGAAGCAGGATCAGTTTACAGCACAGAGGCAGGCTAACTAAATGCTAGAGATCGTTGCAAACGTGTTGCAGAGCCGGCGAAGAAGCAGCGAAAACCCTTGACGGAAGACGCAAAGAAAAGGAAAAGAGCTTCAGACCGAGCGATGGGGGAGTTTCGTAGAGAAAAAGCATCAGGCTTGCCTGGTGTCCCTTTAACAGATCTACGAAGATTGTGGCCGACCCCTCTCATCCTGCCAATAGTCTGTTTAATCTTCTCCCCTCTGGAAAGCGGTAAACGCCACCGCCACAGTTTTCCCCCCTAAATAACTCTTAAACTTGGACTTCATTGCACTTTATTTTTATTTCACACCTATTTCCTATTAATTTATTGCTTATAATGGTCCTGTCTGTCCTTGTATTGTGTTTCTGTCTGTGTTTTTTTTGTCTTTCTGTTTTACTGTGTGTTGCCTGCATGGAGAAGACCCTGGTATTCCTAG
>NC_055957.1:725000-730000 GCF_018492685.1 Alosa sapidissima | reverse complement strand
TCAAATGACCACTTCATTCGCGCATTACGAGGCGTGAAGCTGCGTGAAGCTTTAGTACCACTTTCAGCCACTGTGCGTCGCTCTGCCTGCCGCCCCTTCTGAAAAAGCAGGAGGCTACCTTTAAACGTAATTGTTACCGAGAGGAATCCCAGCCTACGAATTCAATAACAAAATAAATACAGACGTATGAAAACTGCAGAATTACAGCAAACATGTGGAAATAAACAATAACACTTTGCACACACACTCTTTCAGACACACACGCACACTCTCTCTCTCTGTCTCCCTCTCACACACACACACACTCTCTCTCTGTCTCTCTCTCTGTCTCTCACACACACACACTCAAACACACAAGGCCAAGCAGAGGAGGTGTGGAAGAGGACCAGACTGTAATGTTTGGAGTGAAGGGGGACTGTGTGTGTGTGCTCATTGTGTGTGTGTGTGTATGTGTGTGCTCAGTGTGTGTGTGTGTGTGTGTGTGTGTGTGTGTGTGTGTGTGTGTGTATGTGTGTGCTCAGTGTGTGTGTGTGTGTGTGTTGTAATCTAACACCACACTCAAGAGCTCTGTATGTCTGCAGCTCCTCTCCTCTCAAGCCACGCCCCCTCAGTCTAGAGTCAGGCACACAGCCAGTCTGTACCGGACACACACACACACACACACACACACACACACACGTGCGTTCACCGGACACTGCGGAGCTGGACACACACCCCTCTCTGGACACTGCGGAGCAACAGGTACTACAGGGCTTCCTGTCCACTCTTTACTTGCAGGGCTGAACGTGGTGTGTGTGTGTGTGTAAGAGTGTGTGTGTGTGTGTGTGAGAGAGTTAGTCTGTATGGGAGTGTGTGTGCCAGCAATTAAAAGCTGATTTTAGTGAGTGCAGCGTTTTGACAGCATGAGAACATTCACACACACACACACACACACCCCCACACATGTGCACACACACTCACACACACACACACACACATGTGCACACACGCTCACACACACACACATGTGCACACACACTGATCCTTGCAGCGTCACGCTTCACTCTGCTCTTGCACCAAGGGAGTTCCATGAGAAGTTTTACTGAGAAGACACACACACACACACAAGCTCTGGACGCTGCAGGAAAGTGAGCAACGGTGGAAACTTTAGACGAGGATTCTCTCTGGTACCACATCTGCGAGACACACACACACACACACACACGGCAAGGGGAATCTGGAGTTAATGCTGCGAGAGGACTGCCTGCAGGAACAGCGCGGGAGGGGATCCGGAGATCTGCTAGACACACACACACACACACACACACGCGCGCAGCGCGCGAGGGGATCTGCTCTGGTTGTGGACGTGTTCAGCCGGGCTGTCGGTGTCGTTGTCGTAGCAACAGGAGCAGGAGGATCATACTTGCGGATTACAACCCCCCCCCTCCACACACACACACACACACACCCTCGCTGGACTCTCCCGGCTTTCTTTGTTCCTGCTGAGACGCTGTGCTATGATTCCCGAGATGAGGGCAAGCCAGGAGCCGTCCCTGTGAAAACGCTGTGAGTGTGTGTGTGTGAGTGTTTGTGTGTGTGTGTGTGTGTGTGTGTGTGTTGTCTGTAAATGTGTGTGCCCGTGTAAAGTTTGCGCTTTTGTCTCTGTATGTTTATTGTTTGTGAGTGTGTGTTGGTCTGAGAGTTTTGTCTTTGTAAAGTTAGTGTGTGTTTTGTGTCTTACACATGTGTTCTGTGTGTGAGTGTGTGTTTTGTGTGTGAGTGTGTGTGTGTGTGTGTGTGAGTGTGTGTTTTGTGTGTGAGTGTGTGTTTTGTGTGTGTGTCTTCTGTCAGTTTGTGTGTCTGTGTTTTGTCTTGTTTGAGTGTGTGTTGTGTGTTCCCCCCATTAATGTGCTCTGTGTGTGTGTGTGTGTATGTGAGTGTGTGTGTGTGTGTGTCTGTGTGTGTGTGAGAGTGTGTGTGTGTGTGTGTGTCTGTCTGTGTTTGTGTGTGAGGGGGGGGGGGGGGTAGAGTGTGTGTGTGTGTGTGTGGGGGGGTATGCATGCTTTAAGTGCGACTGATTGAAATGCATGCTTTCCTCTGTGTGTGTGTGTGTGTGGTGTGTGTGTGTGTTTAGTTATGTGTGTGTGTAAATGTGTCATACATGTGTTATATGTGACTGATTTAAAGACATGCTTCCCCCCCTCTCTCTCTCTCCCCCTCTCTCTCTCCCCTCTCTCTTTCTCTCTCTCTCTCTCTCTCTGTGTGTGTGTGCTTTGTCTAGAGTCTGTGAGAGTTTTGTCTTTGTAAGGTTAGTGTGTGTTTTGTCTCTGACACATGTGTTTCGTATGTGTGTGTTTGTGTGTATGTTGTGAGTGTGTGAGTGTGTGTGTGTGAGTGTGTGTGTGTGTGTATATGTGTGTGTGTGTGTGTGTGTGTGTGTGTGTGTGTGTGTGTGTGTCTTGTAATCTAACACCACACTCAAGAGCTCTGTGTGTCTGCAGCTCCTCGCCTCTCAAGCCACGCCCCCTCAGTCTAGAGTCAGGCACACAGCACAGCCATGTTGTGAGTGTGTGAGTGTGTGTGTGTGAGTGTGTGTGTGTGTGTGTGTGTGTGTGTGTGTGTGAGGGAGAATGTGCTGTAGCTGCATATCTGTGTGACTGAGGAACATGGGATTCTGTATCTCCACATCTGCCAATGTGTGTGTGTGTGTGTCTGTCTGTCTGTGTTTGTGTGTGAGAGGGGGGGGGGGGGGGTAGAGTGTGTGTGTGTGTGTCAGTATACAGTATGTGTTATGCATGTGTTAAATGTGTCTGATTGAAAGACAAGCTTTTCCTGAGACTGAGTCACAGCCAGGCTCGAGACAAATGCTTTCAATTAGTCCTAGGAGGGCCTCTCTCTCTCTCCCTCTCTCTCATTCTCTCTCTCCCTCTCTTCCTCTCTCTCTGTCTCTCCCACTATCAACTTTTCTCATGCTCTCTCTTTCTCTCTCTCTCCCTCTCTCTCTCATTCTCTCTCTCTCTCTCTCCTTCTGCTCTTTGTCATGCTCTCACACTCTCAATGCACATGTAGAACATTAGAACAGTAAGCACAGTAGAACAGTAGAACATGAAGCATAGTATGACATTAGAACATGAAGCACAGTAGAACATTAGAACAGTAGAACACAAAGCACAGTAGAACAGTAGAACATGAAGCACAGTAGAACATGAAACATAGTAGAACAGTAGAACATGAAGCACAATAGAACATTAGAACATGAAGCACAGTAGAACATGAAGCATAGTAGATCATTAGAACAGTAGAACATGAAGCACAGTAGAACATTAGAACATGAAGCACAGTAGAACATTAGAACAGTAGAACATGAAGCACAATAGAACAGTTGTACATGAAGCATAGTAGAACATTAGAACATGCACAGTACAACAGTAGCACAAATTTCAGGTTTCTGGCGAACAGTTGCCGCAAATTTGCTGCAAGGTCATATTTTCACATGCAAATTAGGTTTCTGGCAAATAGTTGCGGTAAACGTTTGGCAATGTTGCAGCAAATTTTCAGCAATGTCATTATGCAAATTAGGTTTGTCACCAGAAATTCACTGGAAGTTTGCCATTATTGGCAATTATTATTGATGGCAAATCACTGGCGAACACATTTGCCACTAGAGGCAAACTTCTCATTGTTGCCAGAACTTTGCTGCAAGTTTGCCTCTAGTGGCCAACACTGCAAACTTCTGGCAATATTTTCTAGTGAACTCATGTGTTTCCCACAAATCAGAACAGTAGAACAATAGAACAGTAGAACATGAAGCGCAGTAGAACAGTAGAACATGAAGCGCAGTAGAACAGTATAACAGTAGAACATGAAGCATGAACATGAACCGTACAGTGAACATGAACAGTAACTCACCGAGTGGTTAGTGGCGTTGATTATTAAAAACAAATATACTTAATCAATGTTATATCGAAACTGCAACTTGAACTAATACAATTAGCTAGTTAATCAATTAGCTAACGGCTGCAATTAATTGTGCAGCTCACAGCTCTGTCCCACCAGTTAATCTTGTCATCTATGATTATATATACAATTATATCTATAATTTTTATTTGTGTGTGTGTGTGTGCTGGTCATTGTGTGTGTGTGTGTGTGTGTGCTGGTCATAGTGTGTGTGTGTATGTGTGTGTGTGTGCTGGTCATAGTGTGTGTGTGTGTGTGTATGTGCTGGTCATAGTCATATTTGTGTGTGTGTGTGTGTGTGTGAGAGAGTGAGTGTGTATGTGTGTGTGTGTGTGTGTGTGTGTGTGTGTAGGTGTATGATGGAACAGGTTAGTGTGTGTGTGCTGGTCGTAGTCATATTTGTTTTGTTAGTTTCCTCTCTCTTTCTCTCGCTCGCTCTCATTCTCTCTCCCTCTCTTTCTCTCTCTCTCTCATTCTCTCTCTCTCTCTCTCTCTCTCTCTCCCTCTATCTTTCTCTCTCTCTCCCTCTATCTCTCTCTCTCTCTCTCTCTCTCTCCCTCTCTTTCTCTCTCTCTCTCATTCTCTCTCTCTCCCTCTATCTCTCTCTCTCTCATTCTCTTCTTTTTCATTTCTTTTCTCTTTGTGTTTATGTGTGTGTGTGTGTGTGTGTGAGGGTGTGTTTATGTGTGTGTGTGTGTGTGAGGGTGTGTTTATGTGTGTGTGTGTGTGTTACCTTCTGTGAGTGTGTGTGTGTGAGGGTGTGTTTATGTGTGTGTGTCTGTGTGTTACCTTCTGTGAGTGTGTGTGTGTGTGTGTGTGAGGGTGTGTTTATGTGTGTGTGACCTTCTGTGAGTGTGTGTGAGTGTGAGGTTGTGTTTATGTGTGTGAGAGAGAGAGAATGTGTGCGGGTGAGCATGTGTGTGTCTTTAAGTGAGTATGTGTGTGAGAGTGAGCGTGTGTGTTTACATAAGTGTGTGTGCTTATGTGAGTGTGACTGTTTACGTGAGTGTGTGTGTGAGTGTGTGTGTGTGTGTGTGTGTGGGAGAGGAGGTCAGTTCACCTGG
>NC_055957.1:697500-720000 GCF_018492685.1 Alosa sapidissima | reverse complement strand
CACACACCCTACACACACCAACACACACACCCTGCAGGCCAACACACACCATACACACACCCTACAGACCAACACACACCCCCTGCAGGCCAACACACACCCTACACACACCCTGCGGGCCAACACACACCAACACACACCCCCTGCAGGCCAACACACACCCTACAGGCCAACACACACCCTACACACACCCTACACATACCAACACACACCAACACACACCCTACACACACCCTACAGGCCAACACACACCAACACACACCAACACACACCCTACACAAACCCTACAGACCAACACACACCCTACTGACCAACACACACCAACACACACCCTACACACACCAACACACACCCTACACACACCCTACAGGCCAACACACACCAACACACACCAACACACACCCTACACAAACCCTACAGACCAACACACACCCTACTGACCAACACACACCAACACACACCCTACACATCCTACACACACCCTACAGGCCAACACACCCTACACACACCAACACACACCCTACTGACCAACACACACCCTACACACCAACACACACCTTACACACCAACACACACCCTACACACACCAACACACACCCTGCAGGCCAGCACACACCAACACACAAACACACACCCTACAGGTCAACACACTCAGGCCATTCAGGCAAAGCGTCTCTAGGCTGGGCTGTAGACAGGTCAATAAAGCGTCTCTAGGCTGGGCTGTAGGCAGGCCAATAAAGCGTCTCTAGGCTGGGCTGTAGGCAGGCCAATAAAGCATCTCTTGGCTGGGCTGTAGTCTAAAGCAGAGAGCGCCACCTACAGGCCAATAAAGCGTCTCTAGGCTGGGCTGTAGTCTAAAGGAGAGAGCGCCACCTACAATAAAGCGTCTCTAGCGCCAATAAAGCGTCTCTAGGCTGGGCTGTAGATAGGCCAATACAGTTTCTCTAGGCTGGGCTGTAGGCAGGCCAATACAGCGTCTCTTGGCTGGGCTGTAGACAGGCCAATACAGCGTCTCTAGGCTGGGCTGTAGTCTATAGGAGAGAGCACCCCCTACAGGCCATTCAGGAGAGTGCTACAGCACTGTTTACAGCACCTCTAGTCACTGTGCATGGTCCTTATCGGTACTAAGATAATTCTACATCATGGCTTCGGTGCTAAGATAATTCTACATCATGATTTCAGTACTAAGATAATTCTACATCATGATTTCGGTACTAAGATAATTCTACGTCATGTTTTCGGTACCAAGATAAGTCTATGTCATGGCTTCGGTGCTAAGATAATTCTACGTCATGATTTCGGTACTATGATGTAGAAAATTCTACGTCATGTTTCGGTACTAAGATAATTCTATGTCATGTTTCGGTACTATGATGTAGATAATTCTACGTCATGTTTTGGTACTAAGATAATTCTATGTCATGTTACGGTACTAAGATAATTCTACGTCATGTTTCGGTACTAAGATAATTCTATGTCATGTTTCGGTACTATGATGTAGATAATTCTACGTCATGTTTCGGTACTAAGATAATTCTATGTCATGTTACGGTACTAAGATAATTCTACGTCATGGCTTCGGTGCTCTTTTTGGAAACTGGTTCGGCGTGGGAGCTTAAGTTTCTTTAGGAATCTGCCATCCGAGTTTGTATAGAAATGAATATGAGCATAGACGTGAAGGGGTGGAAATATGGGATGGGCGGACATAGGTGACTCTATAATCTTTTCAAGTACACACTATGCTTTGAGTATGCTCTATAGCTAGTACACACTATGCGTTGTCCGTACTTTATGTCTTTGAGTATGTTCTATGGCTAGTGCACACTATGCTTTGTCCGTACTTTATGTCTTTGAGTATGTTCTATGGCTAGTACACACTATGCTTTGTCCGTACTTTATGTCTTTGAGTATGTTCTATGGCTAGTACACACTATGCTTTGTCCGTACTTTATGTCTTTGAGTATGCACACAATGCTGAGTCAGCATGGAGGTCGGGTTCTGCTGAGTCAGCATAGAGGATGGATTTCAGCTGAGTCAGCATAGTGGATGGATTTCTGCTGTGTCAGCATAGAGGATGGATTTCTGTTGTGTCAGCATAGTAGATGGATTTCAGCTGGGTCAGCATAACACAGAAGTCCTTGAACAATCACAGAGCTGGAAATGAACGTCTGGAAATTGGACATGTGACAGCTCGTTGGTTGTGTGTGTGTGTGCAGGGCCGCAGCTACCCTTTTTTTGAGGAGTATGCAACAACAATATTAGCGCCCTGCCCCCCAAAAAAACCCAACTAAAGCAAAACAAAAGGCCAATAATTTACACGTTCTTTTGCCAGCTATTGCTCACAAAGGATAAGGTTGATAGGCCTACTCTAGCCTTGTTTGTTTGCGCCACATTGACAGCACAATATTAAGTTATTACAAGGAGCCTGCATTGTTGGGATATGGAAACATGTAATGAGTTGTTGCTAGCGTGACATTTTTGTTTGCCATTAAAAGTGCAGTATGAGCATGGTAGCCACCTAGCTATCTAAATGGAATAGCCTAGGCTATGTTTCAATCGGCATATGCCTAACAAACGCTAGTTAGTCTGTTAACATTCATATTTGCAAGCCTCCAAGTACAGACGTCATCACTTTAAATCCTACCTGTTGCCTTTCACCTTTTGCCTTTAACTGCTGTCGCATCCCTGGACATGCCATCTCCTTTTCCCTCTTTCTTTTTTTATTTTTAGCCGCCAACAGCTTTTTTGCTGTATCCATCTTTTTCCACAGACAGCAACTCTACTCGTAGGCCTATCTGCTCGCCCAGCGCTCACGGCGCCCCCACTCCCTCTTCTATGTCAAAATTCTATGATGGAATCTTATGAGATAGGGCGCCTACTCTACCCTGTTAGTCCTCTAAAATGTTATAGACCATTGAGAGAATGCTGAAATGATTTAGAAACGCACAGCAGTAGCTACATATAGAAAATACCAAATATATTATTTTATTTTTTTACCATCGCTTTGGCGCCCCCACGGTGCATTTTGCATGAGAGTGTGTGTAGTGAGTGTTTGCGTGTGTGTGTGTGCAGTGAGTGTTGTGTGTGTGTGTAGTGTTTTTTCTGCATGAGAGTGTGTGTAGTGTGTTTTGATCCCACCTCTAATCTGTAGTTCTGGAGTTTTCTGTGGCAGACATTTGATGAGGGAGTCTGTGTTACCTAGAAACTCTGGTCATTCTCATTTGGAACTCTGAGCTGTGGTCATTCTCATTTGGAACTCTCTGGTCATTCTCATTTGGAACTCTGAGCTCTGGTCATTCTCATTTGGAACTCTGATCTGTGTGATCCCTCTGTGGTGCCCCAGTGTGTGTGTGTGTGTGTGTGTGTGTGTGTGCGTGTGTGTAGTGAGTGTGTGTGTGTGTGTGTGTGTGTGTGTGTGTGTGTGTGTGTAGTGAGTGTGTGTGTGTGTGTTATGTGTGTGTGTGTGTGTAGTGAGTGTGTGTGAGTGTGTTATGTGTGTGTGTGTGTGTGTGTGTGTAGTGAGTGTGTGTGTGTGTCAGGCTTGTGCAAAATTCCAGAATTGAATTGAAACTGGCTCTTAAATTCCAATTCAATTCTTGAATTTCACTTACATTTCAATAGAGGTAGCAAACAGGAAGCAGAATTGCAATTTGAATTGTGCACAACCCTGGTGTGTGTGTGTGTGTTAGTATGTGTGTGTGTGTATTGAGTGTGAACCCCAGAGAGTGAAGTGAGGATCCTTCCACAGAGCCCCTCTTTGCAGACAGCTGCTTGTGTGTGTGTGTGTGTGTGTGTCCCAGAGAGTTAGGAATCTTCCACAGAGCCTCCGTTTACAGGCATGACTGTATTTCACATTCCTCCAACACACACACACACACACACACACACACATGCACACACTCACACACACACACACTGGACACACACACACATACACCCATCCACGCTCACATACACACACACACACACACACACACACACACACACACTGGACACCCCCCCAATCCCACCCACCCACACACACACACACATCCTGAGTCTTCAGCAGAGAAATGAGATCATGGGTTTCCGTGCAAGGGGCCATGGTAACAGAACAGCTGTGTGTGTGTGTGTGTGTGTGTGTGTTCATACATGTGTGTATATCTGCGTAGTCCTTTGATCTGCAGAGCCTTGGGGAGCCCATGGTTACCCATCATGCATATGTCTGTCGCTAGGGGGACGGCTCACAAAGGGCTACTTGAGTGTGGAACCCAAAGAAAGATTCCACACACACACACACACACACACACACACCCATGCACGCACTCACGCACACATACACACACGTATGCACCCACGCTCACACACATACACACCCACGCACACACACAGACACACAAACATGCACGCGTGCACACACACTGGACACACACACACACACACACACACACACACACACACTAAGTGTCCACTGGGGAACTCAAGCGATCAAGAGGATCATTAATCACAGGCCACTGGGGCCTCCACGTTTACCCCCAGAGTCCCCCAACCCCCCCATCTCCCCTCTCCCCCCCCCCCCCCCCCATCTCCCCTCTCTCTCTCCCTCTCTCTCTCTCATCCCCCCCCCTCTCTCTCTCTCCCTCTCTCTCTCTCTCTCCCCCAACCCCCCCATCTCTCTCTCTCTCTCTCATCCCCCCATCTCCCCTCTCTCTCTCTCTCCCATCCCCCCATCTCTCTCTCTCCCACACTCTCTCTCATCCCCCCCCCCTCTCTCTCTCTCCCTCTCTCTCTCTCTCTCCCCCAACCCCCCCATCTCTCTCTCTCTCTCTCTCTCTCCCCCCCCCTCTCTCTCTCCCCCCCATCTCCTCTCTCTCTCTCTCTCCCATCCCCCCATCTCTCTCTCTCTCCCACACTCTCTCATCCCCCCATCTCCCCTCTCTCTCTCTCTCTCTCTCTCTCTCTCTCTCTCTCTCCCTCCCTTTCTCTCTCTCTCTCTCTCTCCCACAGTCTCTCATCCCCCATCTCCTCTCTCTCTCTCTCTCTCTCCCTCCCTCCCACACTCTCTCATCCCCCCATCTCCCCTTTCTCTCTCTCTCTCCCTCCCTCCCTCTCTCTCTCTCTCTCTCTCTCTCTCTCTCTCCCTCCCACACTCTCTCATCCCCCCATCTCTCTTTTTTCTCTTTTTCCATCTCTTCCTGTCATCAGTCTTTTTTTCTTCCCCTCTCCACTCAATGTCTTTTTCTGTCCTTTCTGACCACATGTTCTCTCCATTTCTCTCCTTCTCTCTCTCTGCGCTAAATGTCTTTTTCTGTCCTTTCTGACCACATGTTCTCTCCATTTCTCTCCTTCTCTCTCTCTCTGCGCTAAATGTCTTTTTCTGTCCTTTCTGACCACATGTTCTCTCTCTCTCTCTCTTACACATTATTATATACACGTGGGTAACACTTTATAATAACTACACACAATTCATCATTTATTAAGCCTTTGTTACTTATTAGTTAATGGTTTGTTCATCATTAGTAATTTATAATTTATCATCAGTAAAGCATTTGTTCACACAGTTATAAATAGTTTGTTCATAGTAAATAAGCCTATATCTTAAATATGTTTATACATTATTGTTAATACTTAATAAATGATGCAATAATATGTTTTTGATTAAGTAATATTTCCATTATTTAACAGTACACATGCACTAATGATTAGTTAGGGTGAGAATACATATTTTATAAACCACTTCCTAATACTATAATTAATAGCAACACATTTACAAATGAATTATAAAGTTTACACTTGCATTTATTCATTTAGCCGACACTTTCACCCAAAGCGACTTACACATGTCAATGAAATTAAAGGGCAAGGCCACATTGGTGGACGCCGGGGTTTGAACCCCCAACTTTATGGGTTACTGCATGTTAACCCGGCTCCCTATCCACTACACTACCTCTGCCCAGTTACAACAGTCAATTCAAAAATATAAAATAGACATGCGTGTTTACTAAAAATAAACCATTTTTAACTGTGTGTAAACATGATTTACAGATGAGAATTAATGTAGGAATAATACTTTACAAATGAAGAATACAGCATTTAATAATAGTTTACATATGTTTAATAACAGTGTGTAGTAGAAGAAAACAGAAACTCTTGCATAGTTGTAGGGGTTTCTATCTGGGCCAAGGTAGTGTAGTGGATAAGGAGCTGGACTAGCATGTAGTAGTTGGGGGCTTGACATGTGTACGTCGCTTGTCTGCTAAATGAATGAATGTGAATGTAATCTTTACAACTCATTTGAAAATGTGTTGCAAGGCATAGAAAGTCCTCACTTTAGATAAGCTCACAAAATATCATTAACTAACCACTTGTAACCCCTGAGTTAATCATGATTTATAGTATTAGGAAGTGGTTTATAAAATATGTATCCTCACCCTAACTAATCATTAGTGCATGTGTATATTGCACAATTTATTAAGTATTAACAATAATTCATAAACATATTTTAGATATAGGCTTATTTACTATGAACAAACTATTTATAACTGTGTGTACAAATACTTTATTTATGAGAATTAACATAGGAACAATGCATGGGCGTAGGTTTAGGGTGGGATGCTAAGGACTAGTCCTAATCAAAATTTTAAGATGACAAAATTGTCCCCACCAATATTTTAGCGAACTCATTTGTGCTGCTGATCATTCCGACAGCCAGCACAACATTAGGCTACAAGAAACGTCATATGATTTGCTGAAAAACAGAGGGGGAGGGGGAATTCTCTTATTCAGTCTAGGCAAAATAACTAGCCATACAAACTGGCAACTGGTGACCAGGCTTTCAAATGCGGATTTTACTGTGTAAAATAGCATTAGCTGTTAGGATATTACCCAGGGTATTGTCACAGCTAAACCTAGCTTCTGTAATCTTCTAACCAAAGTTAGGAGTCATGTTGAATAGGCTAAGGGTGTGCCGCACGGACAGTCGCATATAGGCACAGAATAGAAGTCACCATGACTGTTAGGCTAATTGGGCTAGCCTATCAATCTTGCAGTCACAATAAACAATGGATCTGAGACATTTAACCTGTTCCTATATTCTGTTTATGTAGGCTAATGTATTTGTGAATGTAGCCTGCACAATGCAAATAAATAAAAGATAAACTGTTGCATTTCCATACTCATAGAAATGAACATTGCGAGACACTTATCTCTTCTATGATCTCATCCCAGAAAACAATTCTTTGAACATTTATTTTATCTAATGACATAGCAAACATGATTAATTGAATCCACATATCCTTGCACTTGCAAAACTATTTTTCACTAGCCTAAAACCATGAGACTGAAAGCTAATTGCGTTCACGTTCCTCTTAAAGTGACAGGCACTCAATTAGATTTACACACCACAAATGTGATGATATTAAAGACAAGTGTAGCCTAATCATTTAAATATCAATATGATGTATTCAAATTGCTAAATATGTTTAGCTATTAGTAATCATGCAGATCATAAAATACTATAAATAATTAACAATATAAGTTTATAGTTTATATGAATTCCAAAATATGACAACCATCACTTATTATGTGTGTGTGTGTGTGGAGGGTCAATCAAATTCTATGATTACCACTGATGTGAATGATCTCACAAATCACACAAACCAAATAAAATAAAAAATAAAAAATCGCAATAGTATCGAAATCAAGATTCTTCACTTGCTATTGGTATTGAAACAATAATGTTGGTATCGTGACAACAGGAGTTGTGAATGTGTCCCCACCAAAGCTGAGACCAAACCTACGCCCTTGGAACAATGCTTTACAAATGATGAACAAAGCATTTTGTAATAGTTTGCAACTGGTTGATAATAAGAAAATTATTTCATTATAAGTGGTTGTTTCATTACTTATTAAGTATAAATCATGTACTTACAAACACATTTTTTGGATAGGCTTATTTACTATGAACAAACCATTTATAAATGTGTGAACAAATGCTTTACTGATGATAAATTATGTATGAACAAGAAATTACTAATGATGAACAAACCATTAACTAATAAGTAACAAAGGCTTAACAAATGATGAATTGTGTGTAGTTATTATAAAGTGTTACCTACACGTGTTCTGTCAGTGTAACTGGATTTGACACTTTCTTTGTAAATCATGCTAACTGGACCCGGTTCTTGCTAACTGGACCCGGTTCAGTCCTGGTTCTTTTGGACTCGGTTGAGTCCATCCACGCCGGCATCAGTGTAACGTGGAGTCTGGTGTCCAGGGAAGGCTGCCCACTTGCTAATCTCTGGTGTCCCTTCAGTTACTACAACCTCCAGCCAGCCCGACTCTCTCTCTCTTCCTCTCTCCCCTCTCTATCTCTTCCCCTCTCTCCCTCTATCTCTCTTCCTCTCTCCCCTCTCCATCCCTCTCTCTCTCTTCCCTCTCTATCTCTTCCCCTCTCTCCCTCTATCTCTCTTCCTCTCCCCTCTCCATCCCTCTCTCCATCCCTCTCTCTCTCTCTCTTCCCTCTCTATCTCTTCCCCTCTCTCCCTCTCTCCCCTCTCTCTTTTCCTCTCTCTCTCTCTTCCCTCTCTATCCCTCTCTCCATCCCTCTCACTCTCTCTTCCCTCTCTCTCTCTCTTTTCCTCTCTCTCTCTCTCTCCATCTCCCTCTCTTCCTTTCTCCCTCTATCTCTCTCTCCATCTCCCTCTCTCCCTCTATCTCTCTCTCTCTCTCTCCTCTCTCCCTCTCTCTCTCTCCCTCTCTCTCCCTCTCTCTCCCCCTCTCTCCCTCTGTTAGTTGTGTGTTTTGTGGCGTTGGGCTTTTCCACGCTGTCTTGACCGCGGCGTCAGTGCAGAATTACCTCCTGATCTCACACACACACAACACTCACTACACACACACACACTCACACACACACACCACTCACTACACACACTCACACACACACACACACACAACACTCACTACACACACTCACAGCCTGGAAGACATTACAGCTGCAACGGGGTCAAGTAGGGACCAGCTCAACACACACACACACACACACACACACTCTCACACACACACACACACACACGCACCACTCACACACACAAACACTGACACACACACAAGAGGGTATATTACATTACATTACATTACATTACATTTGGCTGACGCTTTTTAACCAAAGCCACTAACAACATGGTAAACAGTAAGTTTTAGAACAATTCTCACAATTTTAGGACAGTTTAAAAAAACATTAGAGTACAGTAAGAATAAGTGCGTCGGTGAGTGCTGTTTTTAACAGTTACGTGTCAGTTTAAAACGGCTGGTGAGTGCTAGGATCAGTAAGACTTGTTGTAAGTGTTGCTATGAGAGTAGATGTTCTCTAAAGAGCTGGGTCTTCAGGAGTTTTTTGAAAGTGGAAAAGGATGTCCCTGCCCTTGTAGGAACTGGCAGTGTGTTCCACCAACGAGGAACAACAGATGAGAAAAGTTTGGATTGGCTTGAGCGTACCGGTGGTAGAGCTAGACGTTGTTCGTCAGAGGAGCGCAGCGGTCTGGAGGTAGTGTAAGTCTGTATGAGGGCATTCAAGTACGTAGGTGGGAGCAGAGCCGGAGACTACTTTGTAGGCAAGCGTTGATGCGGGCCGCCATAGGTAGCCAGTGTAGCTGGATGAGCAGCGGGGTAACATGTGCTCTTTTGGGCTGGTTGTAGACCAGGCGCGCCGCCGCGTTCTGGATCATCTGAAGTGGTTTCACTGTGCAGGCTGGGTGACCTGTCAGGAGGGCATTGCAGTAGTCGAGTCGTGAGATGACTATTGCCTGAACCAAAAGTTGGGTAGCATCTTGAGTCAAGTAAGTCCTGATTTTCCGTATGTTGTAGAGTGCAAAACGGCATGACCGGGCGATATAGTATTGGAGAGGGTTTTATTTTATTTTTTATCTTATTTGTCCTTTATTTAACCAGGGGGTTCATATTGAGACTATAGTCTCTTTTTCAAATGGTCCCTGGCCAAGAAAGGCAACACTATAAATAAAATAGAGAAACCTCATCTACAAAAGACAAACAATGGACCAACAACAAACAGAACCATGCACACATAAACAGCAGCAAACACCAGTTAGTACAGACAAAGAACACAAAAAGCAACAAACAGAGCACACCACAATTACATAATAATATAACACAACACAACACCTAACAAGGACAAAAATTAAACACAGCGACAAAAAAATATAAAAAAAAATATATAACACAAGAATGTAACATATAACAAGACATCACAACAAGCAAAAGCCACAAACAGTAAAAACAAAAGATAAGAACAGTATCCTATATGCAATTACACGTATAGCTGAAGGTCCCCGAGACCTACAATTTAAACTCATTTAGTGAGATAAAAGTGCTTAGCTTCAACTGTTTCTTCTTTAAAAGTGCTTAGCTTCAACTGTTTCTGCAGAGCATGCCAGGTTGAAGGGACATTATAGCGGAAGGCGACTTTACCAAATTCAGACCTTACAGCTGGTGAAATAAAAAGAATGCTGACAAATAAGAGGGCAACAATCCTATCACTGACTTATAAATAAAGACAAGCCAGTGATGCTGTCTACGAACTGAGAGAGGAGGCCAACCTGATAAACTGTATAAGCTGCAGTGATGTGTAGAGTACTCAGCCTTAGCGACAAAGCGCAAGGCAGAAAGATAATCAGAGTCCAGTGAACATAATACAGATTTTGCTGCATGCATATATAGATTTTGTTCACAACAGACAAAAAGGTAGCAGCCTTTCCTTCCTTACTTTTAGATTAAAACAAGCCTTATTTCTGTAATAAAAATGTAACTTAACTCTCAGCTTCTTTACCAAGACTTCTACAAGGGGTTTAAATGAGAGCTTTTCATTTAATAAAAAAAACAAACAGATATTTATAACATGCCACTTTTTCAATTTCTTGGCTATGTAGAGTGACAATTTGAGGCAGATTCTGTACATTACTAGATTTAGTAAACAACATATTTTTTGTCTTTTTAGAATTTAGCACCAGTTTTAATTTGAGTAGATTCTTTTGTAATATTATGAAAGCATCCTGCATTTTCTTTAATGCCTCATATGGAGATCTAGCAGGACTGTATATGATGGTATCATCTGCGTAGAGGTGTACAACTGCATCTACATTTGTACAAATTTCATGTATGTAAATTGTAAACAACAGAGGCCCTAGTATGGAGTCTTGAGGAACTTCAACTATTAGTTCTGCCTCTCTTGACATAATGGTTTCACATGTGACACACTGGTATCTGTTAGATAGATAGTTTTTAAACCAGTCAACATTAACAGACATCCTACATTTAGACAGACATTGTAACAATAGTGTGATCAACTGTATCAAATGCTTTTGAGAGATCAACGAATAATGCTGCACAGGACTCTTTATTGTCAATTGCACTGACAATATCATCAACTACCTTTGTGATTGCTGTGATGGTACTATACCTTTTCCTAAAACCTGATTGAAAAGGAGTAAGAATATTATTCACTGTTAAGGGTACTGGAGAGTGTATATAGTATTGGAGAGGGTATATAGAGGGTATATAGTGTTGGAGAGGGTATATAGTATTGGAGAGGGTATATAGAGGGTATATAGTAATAGAGAGGGTATATAGTATTGAAGAGGGTATATAGTAATAGAGAGGGTATATAGAGGGTATATAGTGTTGGAGAGGGTATATAGTATTGGAGAGGGTATATAGAGGGTATATAGTAATAGAGAGGGTATATAGTATTGAAGAGGGTATATAGTAATAGAGAGGGTATATAGAGGGTATATAGTGTTGGAGAGGGTATATAGAGGGTATATAGTATTGGAGAGGGTATATAGTATTGGAGAGGGTACATAGAGGGTATATAGTGTTGGAGAGGGTATATGGAGGGTATATAGTATTGGAGAGGGTAAATAGTATTGTATATAGTGTTGGAGAGGGTATATAGTATTGGAGAGGGTATATAGTGTTGGAGAGGGTATATAGAGGGTATATAGTATTGGAAAGGGTATATAGTATTGGAGAGGGTATATAGTATTGGAGAGGGTATATAGTATTGTATATAGTGTTGGAGAGGGTATATAGTATTGGAGAGGGTATATAGTGTTGGAGAGGGTATATAGAGGGTATATAGTATTGGAGAGGGTATATAGAGGGTATATAGTGTTGGAGAGGGTATGTAGAGGGTATATAGTGTTGGAGAGGGTATATAGAGGGTATATAGTATTGGAGAGGGTATATAGAGGGTATATAGTGTTGGAGAGGGTATATAGAGGGTATATAATATTGGAGAGGGTATATAGAGGGTGTATAGTATTGGAGAGGGTATATAGTATTGGAGAGGGTATGTAGAGGGTATATAGTGTTGGAGAGGGTATATAGAGGGTATATAGTATTGGAGAGGGTATATAGAGGGTATATAGTATTGTATATAGTGTTGGAGAGGGTATATCGTGTTGGAGAGGGTATATAGTATATAATCTCTGTACAGACCCAGGTCTGCTGGGGGAGGCCCAGTATGGAGCACCTTAACCGGGATAGCAGCACGTGGGATAGCAGCGCAGAGCACTGTAACAGGGATAGCAGTATGCAGCAGTATGGAGCAGTATGCAGCAGTATGGAGCAGTATGGTGTAACAGAGATAGCAGTATGGAGCAGTATGGTGTAACAGGGATAGTAGTATGGAGCAGTATGCAGCAGTATGCAGCAGTATGGAGCAGTATGCAGCAGTATGCAGCAGTATGGAGCAGTATAGTGTAACAGGGATAGCAGTATGGAGCAGTATGCAGCAGTATGGAGCAGTATGCAGCAGTATGGAGCAGTATAGTGTAACAGGGATAGCAGTATGGAGCAGTATGGAGCAGTATGCAGCAGTATGGAGCAGTATGGAACAGTATGCAGCAGTATGGAGCAGTATGCAGCAATATGCAGCAGTATGGAGCAGTATGCAGCAGTATGGAGCAGTATGGTGTAACAGGGATAGCAGTATGGAGCAGTATGGAGCAGTATGCAGCAGTATGGAGCAGTATGCAGCAGTATGGAGCAGTATAGTGTAACAGGGATAGCAGTATGCAGCAGTATGGAGCAGTATGGAGCAGTATAGTGTAACAGGGATAGCAGTATGGAGCAGTATGCAGCAGTATGCAGCAGTATGGAGCAGTATGCAGCAGTATGGAGCAGTATAGTGTAACAGGGATAGCAGTATGGAGCAGTATGGAGCAGTATGGTGCAGTATGGAGCAGTATGGTGTAACAGGGATAGCAGTATGGAGCAGTATGCAGCAGTATGGAGCAGTATAGTGTAACAGGGATAGCAGTATGGAGCAGTATGCAGCAGTATGGAGCAGTATAGTGTAACAGGGATAGCAGTATGGAGCAGTATGGAGCAGTATGGAGCAGTATGGTGTAACAGGGATAGCAGTATGGAGCAGTATGGTGTAACAGGGATAGTAGTATGGAGCAGTATGGAGCAGTATGCAGCAGTATGCAGCAGTATGGAGCAGTATGCAGCAGTATGGAGCAGTATGGAGCAGTATGCAGCAGTATGCAGCAGTATGGAACAGTATGCAGCAGTATGGAGCAGTATGCAGCAATATGCAGCAGTATGGAGCAGTATGCAGCCGTATGGAGCAGTATGGTGTAACAGGGATAGCAGTATGGAGCAGTATGGAGCAGTATGCAGCAGTATGGAGCAGTATGGAGCAGTATGGTGTAACAGGGATAGCAGTATGGAGCAGTATGCAGCAGTATGGAGCAGTATGCAGCTGCAGCAGTATGGAGCAGTATAGTGTAACAGGGATAGCAGTTTGGAGCAGTATGCAGCAGTATGGAGCAGTATGGAGCAGTATGCAGCAGTATGGAGCAGTATGCAGCAGTATGGAGCAGTATGCAGCAGTATGGAGCAGTATAGTGTAACAGGGATAGCAGTATGGAGCAGTATGCAGCAGTATGGAGCAGTATGGTGTAACAGGGATAGCAGTATGGAGCAGTATGGAGCAATATGCAGCAGTATGGAGCAGTATGGAGCAGTATGCAGCAGTATGGAGCAGTATAGTGTAACAGGGATAGCAGTATGGAGCAGTATGGAGCAGTATGCAGCAGTATGGAGCAGTATGGAGCAGTATGCAGCAATATGGAGCAGTATGGTGTAACAGGGATAGCAGTATGCAGCAGTATGGAGCAGTATGGAGCAGTATGCAGCAGTATGGAGCAGTATGGAGCAGTATGCAGCAGTATGGAGCAGTATAGTGTAACAGGGATAGCAGTATGGAGCAGTATGGAGCAGTATGCAGCAGTATGGAGCAGTATAGTGTAACAGAGATAGCAGTATGGAGCAGTATGGAGCAGTATGCAGCAATATGCAGCAGTATGGAGCAGTATGGAGCAGTATGCAGCAGTATGGAGCAGTATAGTGTAACAGGGATAGCAGTATGCAGCAGTATGGAGCAGTATGCAGCAGTATGGAGCAGTATAGTGTAACAGGGATAGCAGTATGGAGCAGTATGCAGCAGTATGGAGCAGTATGGTGTAACAGGGATAGCAGTATGGTGTAACAGTGATAGCAGGTGTTCTGCTGACCTGGCAGGAAGTCCGGGAGTGTCTGGACATGTTCAGATGTTCAGGGAGGAAGTCTGGCGGCGTGTGTGCATGTTTGAAATAGCAGCACACACACACACACACACACACACAGCACACCTGATGACATTTCCGTCTGTGTGTGTGTATGTGTGCTGGATGTGGTGGGTTGTGAGATGAAGAGATGAAGTCTGCAGCAGTCTGGCTTCAGTAGCAGGGCCGTGGGTCAGGACCGGTCAGTAGCAGGGCCGTGGGCCAGCACCGGTCAGTAGCAGGGCCGTGGGTCAGGACCGGTCTGTTCTGGGGTTCCGGGCTGGTTCTGAGGTGTGTAACCCTCTGGGGGCAGGTGCTGGTTCTGTCCCGTTCTAGCCCGTTCTACGGTTTCTCCCGTATTTCAAGGTCATCTCCCAGCACCCTCCTGTTTTGTTATTTCTCCCGGAAAACTCCCGTAATTTGCATCAAACTTCATTTTAAAATGATTGATCCATTCAGGTTGCCAGGTTGTGTATGAAATACACCCTACACATACACGATCACTTCAATTTCAACCGTTTTGTCATAGGCTAAAACCTGGCAACCCAAAACCCAAATAAGGAAGCGGGTGCCAACTGCTGAGTCTCGTCGTAAGCAAGCGGGCTAGTTGAATGGCCTACTCCAGAACTAGCTGTTGTGAAATTGTTGGGAATTTAATTGATTAACACATCACATAAACTACATATATGTGAGTGTTGTTGATACACTGAACTTGTTCCCTCGGAACCAAATCTGACAGCAAGCAGCTTTGGAGTTTTGGAAGTAGGCTGCAGGCAGGCAGCTGGTGGATACATAACTGGCAAGGTAATGGTAAGGTAAAAGCAAGACCGAAATGCAGTGTTGAAACACGTGTGTGAAACGTATTAAATATGCAAACAAAGATCCGGTATAAACTGACCCCCCCTTTTTCTGCTGGAGAGCCCTGCCAGCCTTAACCCACTGAAAACAAGTTTGAGGACATGCCCCAAGCTGTCAAAGATCAACACCACTAGCTTGCATTGATAGCCTAGATCACATAGTTTTGTCCGTATGGGTTGGTACTTCATGATTTTTTATCATTAAAAGCCATGTCCATGTAGAGATCGTACACACATCCTATTATTTATCTATTTCAAGCAAGTACTTCCCTTCTGTCTTGGTCTAAAAACACAACATCAGGGGTGTTAGGGATGTTACAAAATACATCAGTGGAGCTGTTAAACCAACACACACACACACACACTAACACATGTACACACTCATTAACACACACACTAACACATGCACACACACACAAACACATGTACACACTCATTAACACACACACACACTCTAACACATGCACACACTCATTAACACATGCACACACACACATTAACACACACACACTATCACATGCACACACTCATTAACCCACTTTGGAGTGGGCAAGACTGTCTTTAGTGGCAGGCTAGCACATACCGTTGACTTGCGCTAGCCTAGCACCTGCGAACTCTGCAATTAGAAGGATTGGATGAAACGTGCTGAAAACGGTCTCCACTGATAAATATCACACTTGCTTACTTGGAAATAAGATCTTATGTCCAAAATCCTGAACCACCCCTTTAAGAACAGCAACTCTTCATTAACAACAGCTCTTTAAGAACAGCAGCTCCTTAATAACAGCAACTCCTTAAGAACAGCAGCTCTTCATTAACAGCAGCTCCTTAAGAACAGCAACTCCTTAAGAACAGCAGCTCCTTAAGAACAGCAGCTCCTGAAGAACAGCAACTCTTGAACTCTTTAAGAACAGCAGCTCTTTAAGGACAGCAGCCCTTTAAGAACAGCAGCTATTTAAGAATAGCAGCTCTTTAAGAACAGCAGCTCCTTAAGAACAGCAACTCTTTAACTCTTTAAGAACAGCAGCTCCTTAAGAACAGCAACTCTTTAACTCTTTAAGAACAGCAGCTCCTTAAGAACAGCAACTCTTAAACTCTTTAAGAACAGCAGCTCTTTAACTCTTTAAGAACAGCAGCTCCTTAAGAACAGCAGCTCCTTAAGGACAGCAACTCATTAACTCTTTAAGAACAGCAGCTCCTTAAGGACAGCAACTCTTTAACTCTTTAAGAACAGCAGCTCCTTAAGGACAGCAACTCTTTAACTCTTTAAGAACAGCAGCTCTTCATTAACAACAGCTCTTTAAGAACAGCAGCTCCTTAATAACAGCAACTCCTTAAGAACAGCAGCTCTTCATTAACAGCAGCTCCTTAAGAACAGCAACTCCTTAAGAACAGCAGCTCCTGAAGAACAGCAACTCTTGAACTCTTTAAGAACAGCAGCTCTTTAAGGACAGCAGCCCTTTAAGAACAGCAGCTATTTAAGAATAGCAGCTCTTTAAGAACAGCAGCTCCTTAAGAACAGCAACTCTTTAACTCTTTAAGAACAGCAGCTCCTTAAGAACAGCAACTCTTTAACTCTTTAAGAACAGCAGCTCCTTAAGAACCGCAACTCTTAAACTCTTTAAGAACAGCAGCTCTTTAACTCTTTAAGAACAGCAGCTCCTTAAGAACAGCAGCTCCTTAAGGACAGCAACTCTTTAACTCTTTAAGAACAGCAGCTCCTTAAGGACAGCAACTCTTTAACTCTTTAAGAACAGCAGCTCTTTAACTCTTTAAGAACAGCAGCTCCTTAAGAACAGCAGCTCTTTAACTCTTTAAGAACAGCAACTCTTTAACTCTTTAAGAACAGCAGCTCTTTAACTCTTTAAGAACAGCATAAGAACAGCAACTCTTTAACTCTTTAAGAACAGCAGCTCTTTAACTCTTTAAGAACAGCAGCTCCTTAAGAACAGCAGCTCTTTAACTCTTTAAGAACAGCAGCTCCTTAAGAACAGCAACTCTTTAACTCTTTAAGACCAGCAGCTCTTTAACTCTTTAAGAACAGCAGCTCCTTAAGAACAGCAGCTCTTTAACTCTTTAAGAACAGCAGCTCCTTAAGAACAGCAACTCTTTAAGAACAGCAGCTCCTTAACTCTTTAAGAACAGCAGCTCTTTAACTCTTTAAGAACAGCAGCTCCTTAAGAACAGCAGCTCTTTAACTCTTTAAGAACAGCAACTCTTTAACTCTTTAAGAACAGCAGCTCTTTAACTCTTTAAGAACAGCATAAGAACAGCAACTCTTTAACTCTTTAAGAACAGCAGCTCTTTAACTCTTTAAGAACAGCAGCTCCTTAAGAACAGCAACTCTTTAACTCTTTAAGACCAGCAGCTCTTTAACTCTTTAAGAACAGCAGCTCATTAAGAACAGCAGCTCTTTAACTCTTTAAGAACAGCAGCTCCTTAAGAACAGCAACTCTTTAAGAACAGCAGCTCCTTAACTCTTTAAGAACAGCAACTCTTTATCGTAACATCCCCAATTATCACCACTTTTGTTCAGAAATTCTAAAACAACGATGTTTTTTAACTCTTCAAAATTACATTTACTAAATGAACCTTACATTTTTCAGTAGCCATAGTTGTGTAGATTTGAACAAAATCTGGTTTGGTTCTTAACGTGAGCATTTATTGCTTGAAATATCCGATTTTGTTTACCACGCTCGGAGTTATATGGCTGGCCTGATGGATCGCCTATTTACACCGTTTCAACGGCACATGGACGGTTAGACCGAGAATTCTCGTCGTGAAATTAAAATTCCACTGGAGCTCCAAGCGGTTGTGTACACGCAGCCTTACAACACTGTTTACAGCTCCTCGAGTCACGGTAAAATGTCATTTTTGGTACATAGCTAATTTAGATACACCTATGGTGTGGGTGGTTGCGTTTCTATAGGAGTCCGCTGTCTTGGTTTGTATAGAAATTGATATTAAGTGACACATACACGCAAGACGGTGGAAATACGGGACCGGTGGAAATAGGGGGAGTTACGATAGCTCTTTAAGGACTCGTGTCATTTGTTAACTCTCTCCCCGCCTCCCCACAGATCTGAAGTACGTCCCTGCGGACATCCCGCCGGACATCGTGAATATGGACATGTCCACTAACAGCATCCAGAGGCTGAGGCCACGTGACTTTGCCACAGCTAAAGATCTGAAGACGCTGAACCTCAGCAGTAACAGTCTGGAGAGTATCGACACGGGTAAGCAGGACAGCTCCCATGTTCTAGAGACCCATGTTCTACCCCTAATCCAACCCTAACTCTCCCTGGTTCTGACCCACGTTCTACCCCTCACCCTAGCTCTGTTCTGGCCCAGTTCTGATAAATAAGAAACAGAAAGCACACCCTCCGAGGTGGTGGCAAGGGAAAATAAACTAAAACTTGGTCACCGCCAGGGCTTTGAACCGGTTCAAGGAACGAAAACGAAAACCGGGAACTTTTTGTATTTTACAGGGAACAGGAACGAAACCGGAAACGTTATTATTTTGTATGTTCTGGAACAGGAACACTTATTTAAAAATAATGGTAACCGGTTAATACCGGTTTTATTTTGTTCCTCAAAGTTTTCGTTGCCTAAAAAAAAAAGTCATTATTTTCCTGCGCACGTTACCATGACGGCTGAGGTTCACTTCCTGTGTGACATCACATCAGACATTCGCTGACTGAATGGAGAGAGAGCGGTGGATTACAATGTCTCCACTCCACATCTTAAATAAGAGGTAAATTACGATCCATCGTTAATTAAAACGCTCATTCCAAACACAAAATCAACAAGCTATATTTGTCGACTCCACGTTAATGATGGACTAGCAAACATTAGGCCTACTGGATGGCCTTTCCCACCGACAGTTGCAATTTGTTGTTGCCTGAGTGGCATAACCACGTGTCTTAATAATGTCGTTACGTTTGTGTGGAAATTTTCTCTTTTAACAATAAACTACACATTTGAAATAATTGTAGGCCTATTTAATTATTATTATTAATAATAATATAATTATTATTATGTAATAATGGTTGTAATATTATTACATTTGGTTTAAGCTGGATGAGAAAGATGTGACATAATTCTATAGCATTAAACAGCTGACAGGAATGAAATTAACCGTTCCGGGAACAGTATTTTTTTGTTCTAACCGGTTCGGGAACGTCAATTTATTGGTGGAACTCATAACCGGAAACGTTATAATTCCGTTTCTGTTCGGAACGAACCGATTGGAAAAAAAAATCGGTTCAAAGCCCTGGTCACCGCACACTCTATCTGTTTTTCCTTTTATTTATCCCAACGTTTCGGCCAGTCAGCCTTTGTCAAGGTTCCCTATTCTGACCCATGTTCTAGTCCTGTACTAGCCCTAACTCTAGTCCTGTTCTGGTCCGTGTTCTAGTCCTGTACTAGCCCTAACTCTAGTCCTGTTCTGGTCCATGTTCTAGTCAGTGTTCTAGTCCTGTACTAGCCCTAACTCTACTCCTGTTCTGGTCCATGTTCTAGTCCGTGTTCTAGTCCTGTACTAGCCCTAACTCTAGTCCTGTTCTAGCCCTAACTCTAGTCCTGTTCTGGTCCGTGTTCTAGCCCTAACACACAAAACACAACCATAACCTTTTAGCTTCATAGACTTCACACAACCATAACCTTTTAGCCTCACAGACTTCACAAACAACTATTTTGGTTGATCTCAGTGATACTCCACCTATAGAAACAGGACCTCTCTCTGCTGGTCTGCTTTGGAGATGAGTGGTTCTCTCTGCTGTTCTCTGAGTGCTTTGGAGATGAGTGGTTCCCGTGGGGGCTGATGCGGTCCACATGCGGCCTACATGCATACTGACTCAGCGTGTGTAAACAGTTGGCATGACTCAGCGTCTGTAAACAGTTGGCATGACTCAGCGTCTGTAAACAGTTGGCATTGCTATGCTGTGCTGGAGAAAATGCTATGGAATAGATGAATGCAGAGATCTCCCAAGATCTGCGGTTTACATGTGCAGGATCTCACCAGAGCAATGTGTGCTGTTTACATGCAAACCACACAATAAGCTCCCCTAATGGCCCTATAATGAGTGTGGAACTCAGAGACAGCCTCAAACGGGCTTTAAATGTTCCCCGTGGTCGCCTAATTTGTCTCTCTGAGATGCTCTGTGCAGTGTGCCGTGTGTGTGTGTGTGTGTGTGCCGTGTCTCTCTGAGATGGTTTGACGGGAGGACTCCTCAGACAGACTCATTGGTGTTTACCTCAAGAACAGTGAGATAAGATGGTCACGCAGACACACACACACACACACTTGGGTCTGATCAGAAAGTCTCTTGTGACTGTTGCGTAAAAGTGCCCTCAGCAGTTTCCATTGCCGTGCAGAGAGATCAAAGCCAGACCTGAGTCACAGCTACATGCTAACCTCATTAAACAGAGACAGGCAAAGCCAGACCGGAGGCTTACAGCTACATGCTAACCTCATTAAACAGAGACAGGCTCACAGCTACATGCTAACCTCAGCTACATGCTAACCTCATTAAACAGAGACAGGCAAACTGGATGTTGCAAATAGTGTTGTAAGGATGAGCGTACAAATCCGCTTGGAGCTCCAGTGGAATTTTGATTTTACGACGAGAGTTCTCTTTCGCCGAGTGCGGCGGAAATAAGGCACCCACCAGTCCAGCACCAAACTACGGAGCAAATAGGCTACGGAACACTCATTAGCACAGCAACAGATAGGCAACGGAACCCTCATTAGCACAGCTACGGAACACTCATTAGCACAGCAACAGATAGGCTACGGAACACTCATTAGCACAGCAACAGATAAGCTTCTATGCAATGCTTCTATGTGGCAACAACAATCCTTCAACAATCGTGAATATTTTGTTAAATGCACATGCAGAGGAGGGGCTTCAGGCTACGAGAGAGAGCGGGGCGGGGTAAGGAAAGGCTGCGTGCGTAAAAAGCGCAGCTCAATGGCAACGCAAGGATTTGATCTTATATTTAATTTAAATTAAATTAAACATAGAATATTAATCTGTGGCGGTCGATTTTGATTTCATGGCGCCCCGCCACAGATTAGTCAATGTATGGGAAACACTGCGCTCCATTGTCTTCATCACATGTGATGTTAGTGCGACAGGCCTAATACTGTATAGAGACTGGCATAACAAAACCAGCCACCATTAGAAACTAATCAGAAACAGGAGAATACTGTATAAACGATAATTGCTGCTCGATATGCAGGTGTCTGAAACACTGAATATAATAATGGCGATGGATGCGAGGAGTTGACTGTAAGTTTAGCCTGTTTATCCTATCTAGCCACAAGTCTCTCCTGCGCTGACTCAACTCCTTAACTCAAATCAGTCTCATTTTCTTGTTTTCTGACCATAGCTGTCAACATTAAGCATTGAAAATAAGTTTTCAAGTTTTTTTCTGTGTTACTCACCCAACATACAGGAAAAATTCAGCATTCGTCTTTCTGTTGCTATCTCTCTGCTGAGAGCATGAATTCATAGGCTACTACAAAACTGCTGCACTAACTAAACGAGGTGTGATGCTAGGTCTAATGAGACTTTGCTTAAAGATTGGCGTCAAATCGTGATCTCTCCCACACTGTTCTGTTCACTCTAAAGTCGCTTTCAGGCAAGCAAAAACATATTTTCGCTGGAAGGGCCGGGGGTAGCAACAGGCCAACAGTACAGAGATGACAAGTCCGATGGGAAAATATTAATATTATTAATATAACAGGAAGACAGCTGGGAAAAAGTTGACAGGTATGTTTCGGACAGTGGGTGACTCTAGGGCTCTTTGCTGTTGTTAGAACGGCCTGTATTGCTGTTGTTAGAACGGCCTGTATTGCTGTTGTTAGAACGGCCTGTATTGCTGTTGTTAGAACGGCCTGTATTGCTGTTGTTAGAACGGCCTGCAGCCTGTTGCACAACATGGGCCTACCATCACGTAACATTGTGTACAAATAAATAAATAGCCTACAGCGATAATACCGGCGCTGTCACGCATGTCAATTGACAGCTGCA
>NC_055957.1:687500-692500 GCF_018492685.1 Alosa sapidissima | reverse complement strand
AACAAGCTTTGGTGGCAGAAGTAGAGGGTGAAGCATAAACCCCTCCACTCAGCCTGCTGTTTTGACGAGAGCATACCACCCACCCAGCAGAAGAGACTACCCCCTCGAGTCACTCTCACAGGTGGGGGGAGGGGCGTTCGGTGGGGGTGGGAGGGAGAGGCAGAGAGAGGGGAGAGAGTGTGATTTGGGGTGGTTGGGGGTGATTTGAGGTGGGTCTTGGGCATTGGGCAGCAAGCCGAGGGTGGCATGCTTTTGTGAAGCTTCCCAGCATGTCTTCTGTGTCAGTGCAGGTTTGGCCCTGATGACCTCTCTGCTCCTGTGCTCTTCTGCAGGTTCATCTCTGGATCTATCTGGAGAGATTTCATAAATAAAACATTTCCTGAGAACCAAGTGTCAAAGTTGTGTGTCTCTCATCATTGTAAATTCAGATTTAAGTCCTGGGCGTCTGTTCGCATAGATCATATCAGCTAATTACAGTGCATGAAAATGCACTGTACTGTTCTTCCTAGGCAACAACAACTTCTTATTATTCCGCTTACCACTTTTTCCGTACGCAATTTCTCTTGAACAGTTTAACTTAGAAACTTCATTCAAACTTTGTAACGTAGGTATTCAAACGGACGAAGCTGCTATGTCTTTTCAACTTTGAAACTTTTATACTTTTTAAACTATAAGAAAACTTTTTAAAAATCCCCATAGACTTAACATTGCCGATTGTGACATCATAATACGGCCGTTAAGCAATTAGAATCCTATGGCAGGTGTTCAGGCCACCTGGATCAACTGCCAGTCTCAGGCTTTAAGCATACAAACTGGCCCTATTAAGACTACACATCCTGTTCAACTGCTTCCTCTGCCAAAATCTGTTTCAAAATAAAAGTCCTCACTACAACATTTCACTGTTAAACAATTTAACCCTTTAAACTACTGAACTTTTTAACTGTTCAGCCAATGTAACTGTTACTTGTAATCAACTATGACTCCTACCCACTGTAGCTAGTTAGTATGTTAGCATTGCTATCATTTTTAGCAAAACTGCTAAAAATGATTAGCTAAGTTAGCTAAGTAACATGGTTAGCATAGTTAGCATAGTTAGCATGCTAATTAGCATTTTTAGCAAAACTGCTAAAAATGATTAGCTAAGTAACATGGTTAGCATAGTTAGCATGTCAGCATTGTTAGCATGCTAGTTAGCATAGTTAGCATAACTACTAAAAATGATTAGCTAGGTTGGCTAAATCACATGGTTAACATAGTTAACATGTTAGCATAGTTAGCATAACTACTCAAATGATTAGCTAGGTTAGCTAAGTCACATGGTTATTATAGTTAGCATGTTAGCATTGTTAACATGCTAGTTAGCATAACTACTAAAAATGATTAGCTAGGTTAACTAAGTCACATGCATGCTAATTAACATAGTTAGCATTACTACTAAAAAGGATAAGCTAGGTTAGCTAAGTCACATGGTTAACATAGATTGCTAGCATAGTTAACATGTTTAGCAAAACTGCTAGAAAATTTTAGCTAAGTTAGCTAAGTAGCATGGTTAGCATAGTTAACATTGCTAGCACTGCTATAAAACATTAGCTAAGTAGCATGGTTAGCATAGTTAAAAATCTTAGCATAACTGCTAGCAAACATTAGAGCCATTCCAACTTTCAGTTATCGTCAAATATCTACTTATACATAGCCATTAAACAATTTGAATATCAACATTCATTAAACTTCCAGTCTGTCAACAACTTTTAAACTATTTACCTTCAACTTTTAAACGGTCTACTTTTAAACTATCTATTAAACTAGCTGTCTATCAACAACTTTTAAACTATCTACTGGCAACTTATTATTATTCCGCTTACCACTTTTTCCGTACACAATTTCTCTTGAACAGTTTAACTTAGAAACTTCGTTCAAACTTTGTAACGTAGGTCTTCAAACGGACCAAGCTGCTACGTCTTTTCAACTTTTATACTTTTCAAAAGAAAAACTTTTTAAAAATCCCCATAGACTTAACATTGCCGATTGTGACATCATAATACGGCTGTTAAGCAATTAGAATCCTATGGCAGGTGTTCAGGCCACCTGCAGCCTCAGGCTTTAAGCATACAATCTGGGTCAATTAAGACTACACATCCTATTCAACTGTTTCCTCTGCCCAAAACTGTTTCAAAATAAAAGTCCTCACTACAATAATCCACTGTTAAACAATGTAACCCATTAAACTACTGAACTTTTTACATTCAACTTTTAAACGGTCTACTTTTAAACTATCGTTAAACTATCTATCTATTAAACTAGCTGTCTATCAACAACTTTTAAACTATCTACATTCACTAGCTGTCTATCAACAACTTTTAACTTGTCATCAACTACGTCAACACTTTTCATCAACTATGACTCCTACCCACTGTAGCTAGTTAGCATGTTAGCATTGCTAGCATTATTTGCAAAACTGCTAATTAGCTAGGTTAGCTAAGTCACATGGTTAGCATAGTTAGCATGCTAGTTAGCATAACAACTAAAAATGATTAGCTAGGTTAGCTAAGTCACATGGTTAACATTGTTAGCATGCTAGTTAGTATAGTTAGCATAACTACTAAAAATTATTAGCTAGGTTAGCTAAGTCACATAGTTAGCATGTTAACATGGTTAGCATGCTAGTTAGCATAACTATTAAAAATGATAAGCTTGGTTAGCTAAGTCACATGGTTAACATAGTTAGCATGTTAGCATTGCTAGCATAGTTAACATGTTTAGCAAAACTGCTAGAACATGTTAGTTAAGTTAGCTAAGTAGCATGGTTAACATGTTAGCATTGCTAGCACTGCTATAAAACATTAGCTAAGTAGCATGGTTAGCATAATTAAAAATCTTAGCATAACTGCTAGCAAACATTAGAGCCATTCCAACTTTCAGTTATCATCAAATATCTACCTATACACAGCCATTAAACTATTTGAATATGAACATTCATTAAACTTCCAGTCTGTCAACAACTTTTAAACTATTTACCTTCAACTTTTAAACGGTCTACTTTTAAACTATCATTAAACTATCTATTAAACTAGCTGTCTATCAACAACTTTTAAACTATCTACTGTCTATCAACAACTTGTAAACTATCTACATTCAGCTTTTAAACAGTCTACTTTTAAACTATCAACTTTTATTAAGCTATGCAACCACCATGTCTATCCTAGCATCACCGTAGTAACCATCTCTGTATTATCTGTTTTAACTATACATGATATTTTACATCACAACTTTAGCATTTTCATGCACTGGTAATTCCTTGGAATTGCATTTCTAGTTAGTGTCTGTTATCTCAGACCATATCAGATTATTAGTGTTAGCATCAACATTAGATGATTAGCATCTGAATAGTTGGTGCACTATGTTAGTGCAGATTATATCAGCTGATAATCGTCTGTTGGCTCATGAGATGACTAGCATCTAACCCATCTCTTAGCACAAACCATATCAGATGACTAGCGTCTCTTAGCACAACCATGCCACCCTTTGGGGGTAGCCGTGGCCTACAGCGCTTCGGACTTGTATCCGGAGGGTTCCCGGTTCAAACCCCGACCAGTAGACACGGCTGAAGTGCCCTTGAGCACGGGTGCCTTGCCCTTGAGCAAGGCACCTAACTGCTCCCCGAGCGCCGCTGTAGCAGGCAGCTTACTGCGCCGGGATTAGTGTGTGCTTCACCTCACTGTGTGCTCACTGTGTGTTCACTGTGTGCTGAGTGTGTTTCACTAATTCACGGATTGGGATAAATGCAGAGACCAAATTTCCCTCATGGGATCAAAAGACTATACTTACTACATACTATACTATATGTCCGATGATTAGCGTCTCTTAGCACAAACCATATGAGATGACTAGCATCTCTTAGCACAGACATATCAGATGAGTAGCATCTCTTAGCTCAAACCATATCAGGTGACTATTGTCTCTTAGCACAGACATATCAGATGGTAAGCATCTTTTAGTGTATATCATCAGCTGATTGCATCTGTTAGTGCATATTTATTTCAGCTGAGTGGTGTCTGTTAGCGCATATCTTATCAGATATTATTATTATTAGCTAGCTGATAAACGAGTTACAGTAACACAGTGTCAGACACCAAACAGGACGAGGACCACAAAAGCGTCACGTTCAAAAGTTTATTTAAGGGTTGGGGGTTAAGGGGGTTTCAGGGGTTCCGGGGGGGGGTACAGGAGTTCCAAGAGTCTGCGTGTGTGTGTTCCCCCAGTAGCCGAACAGCGATGGCAGGAGCTGGATGATCCGGGAAGTCCTGGGGGAAACACACACACAACAGCAATTGAAACGAAGCAGCAGTACAGTCAAGGACTAGGCGGTATTCGTAGAAGAGGGACGGAAGGCAGGTCAAGATTACCGGGGCTGGAGAACACAGAAGTAGTCGAGCGGGTCCGGGATCACAGGCAAAGAGTCAGAGGCGTTTTCAAAAACAGGCAGGTAACTGGTGCTGGTTGCAGACGATCTGACAAGTGTGGACTGAAAAGCAAGGCTTTATATAGAGGGCATGATGAGTGGTGAATGCAGTGCAGCTGGTAGGTAACGAGGGTGAGGCAGAGCAGAGCAGGAACAGGTGGAGGTCATCAGACTTCAATCAGCACGTGTTACCAGGCAGAGAGAGAGCTCATGACACACAGACCATATGCTGGCAATCAAAGCTGAGGGAGGTTGTGTGCTGGGAATGATGGGTTGTGTGCTGGGAATGTTGGGTTGTGGGCTGGGAGTGTTGGGTTGTGTGCTGGGAATGTTGGGTTGTGTGCTGGGAATGTTGGGTCCCGCACATTACTGGTTATTGCAGCAGGTTACTATAGTCCTGCAGACTCACCGATTATTCAGTTATACAGAATCCCAGAGAGGATTCACAATACTGCAATCTATATCTCAGAACTGGCCTGAAGTGGCCTGAACTGGGCTGAAGTGGCCTGAACTTGTCTGAAGTGGTCTGAACTGGCCTGAA
>NC_055957.1:680000-685000 GCF_018492685.1 Alosa sapidissima | reverse complement strand
CCCATGGCAACGTGTCAATAAGCCACATTCTAAAAAGTCATGTGAATAGCCAAACAAAAAATACATACACATACACCCACACACACACACACACACCATGGCATTACCATGGCAACGTGTCAATAGGCCACATTTGAAAAGGTAATGTGAATAACCAAACAAAAAATCCAAATATAACATTACAGTTTTTCTGAATGCTTAAACCCTAACCGTGATTCTTATGGCACAATTTCTAAAACTATTAATACTTATAGCAAAACCACTCACTGAGTTCGCAAAACTAAAAGCACAAACACTGCTTTGCACTGTTTGCAAGTTTGTAACACACACTTTGCAAAACTGTAGGTACAATTCACTGCACAGCACTCTTTTTGCGGAACTGTAAACACAACTCATTGCTTTACACTCAATTTCCAAATGATCAACACACTCCTAGCAAAACTATACACTCTTTGCCAACTGTCACATGTGGAAACTGTTTTAGATAATTAGTTCACTTTGCAATCAGCCTAAGCACTATACATAAGCAAATTGCAAATAATTCTATAAGGCTACGAGAAATACAGCAGCACATAATTGAGGATGACACCACCTTCCAAAACAATGTGAGCACTTCTGTATTATGTCGTGTACTTGCCCGCAACAGCATCCGAATGCAACAATTAGTCTGAGCGAAGGAGGAAGTAAATACAGCAAAAGGATATTTGTTACGCAGATGCTCCTATAGCATTAATATTGTGTTGCCTGTTTGCGCGTCCTAGAAGGAGGTCTCTCTTTTCGTTCCTCGCTCTCGACTCTCTCAGAGCGGAACTGCTGGCAGCGTCGCACTGCGTCGTCCTCTGGCCTCGCCATTTTCCCTTTGTTTGAAACATACATTCGTTAAGTTAGCACTCACGTATACAGGCTATTTGTAAAGCACTGGTACTTTATTTATATTTATCTAAGGGGGTGGTGTTTGGTGGCGGGTAATTGCATGTTATTAGAAACAGGCCCAGGGAGTGAAGCAGACCCGAGAAGACTCACAAATCCTTATTGTCTTTTGTTTACAGTCGGGAGTGTCAGACACCAAACAGGACGAGGACCACAAAAGCGTCACGTTCAAAAGTTTATTTAAGGGTTGGGGGTTTCAGGGGTTCCGGGGGGGGTACAGGAGTTCCAAGAGTCTGCGTGTGTGTGTTCCCCCAGTAGCCGAACAGCGATGGCAGGAGCTGGATGATCCGGGAAGTCCTGGGGGAAACACACACACAACAGCAATTGAAACGAAGCAGCAGTACAGTCAAGGACTAGGCGGTATTCGTAGAAGAGGGACGGAAGGCAGGTCAAGATTACCGGGGCTGGAGAACACAGAAGTAGTCGAGCGGGTCCGGGATCACAGGCAAAGAGTCAGAGGCGTTTTCAAAAACAGGCAGGTAACTGGTGCTGGTTGCAGGCGATCTGACAAGTGTGGACTGAAAAGCAAGGCTTTATATAGAGGGCATGATGAGTGGTGAATGCAGTGCAGCTGGTAGGTAACGAGGGTGAGGCAGAGCAGAGCAGGAACAGGTGGAGGTCATCAGACTTCAATCAGCACGTGTTACCAGGCAGAGAGAGAGCTCATGACAGGGAGTCAGCTTGGTTTTCTTTTGAGTCAGTCAGTCACAGGGTTTGTTTTCTGTTTTGTTATTCTTTAGCGTTAACGCACCAGCTTGTTCTGTTGTTTTTCGTTGCGCTTTATTCATCTTTGTCAAACAACGCACTGTTAACGACTATTATTTCTGGCTATTTGTTCAATTATATATCCTTTTAACCGTCACTTCTCTCTGGCCTTTGTTATGTTATGTTGAACCATCTCATCAATTGTATGGTCTCGTAACAGGTATCAATCGAACCGTAATTTCATGTAGATTAAGAATTTCAGGTGCCTACAGTGCAGATTTGTACCAGAAAAAAGATATACAGCTTTGAATGGACCATGGTATAATGATTATTGGGCCAAAAGTATATTATCACATATAGATATTACTATTATCTATATCTACATTATCTATTATTACTATATTACTACTATTATCACATATATTATATTATATACTGGTAAAAGGATCTTTACCAAACTTGGTGTACTTACTCACCATAAGTTCTTGATGAAATTAGTAGGTGTTTAATGTCTTGGGGTCAAAGGTCAAGGTTACGTGAGGTCATAGTTGACATGCAATGTTTTTTTTATACCTCTCAAGCAGATTGAAGGATCCTCATTAAACCCAACACAGTTAATTAAGCCTAAATTAACTGATAAGGCATTAAAGATCATGGTAGAGGTTAAAGGTCATGAGGCTATAGCTGGCTGAGGCATAGAATCAAGTATCTGAATTGACATTAAAAAGATTAACACATTTATTAAAGCAAAACAAACTTTATTTTCTGTATAAAAACAGTTGTTTCAACCTCCACATCTTATTTTAGTATTGTAGTAGTAGCCTCTCTGAAACTAGGGGAAATCTAAATAATTTGCTGTTTCAAACATCTGTGTGAATACCTGTTTTAAAATAACTGTTTCAGTTCAGAGTTTTAGATTAAATCCAAACCATTTCTGTCAAACATCTGATAAACATTGTCATCTTGAGCTATTTCCAACTTCAATTATAACGCCAGACAATCAATGTAAATGTTTGTGTTGATAGAATAGTGTTAGAAATAAAAACTACCCTTGCATCGCACTGCAATAGTTATACTTTGTTCCCTGAAGTTGGTAGTAGGCATATAAGCAGCGGCAGCAGCAGACTGATATTACCTAGGATTCTACTAGGTATTATGGTGGGTTTTCAGGATGTGAAGGGATGTAATCATGGATTTAATAAAGGTTTATACTATTGCATGGGTTTTCATGTTTTAGAAGAATGTAGTCATTAGTGTCATAAGTCTTAATGCCACTGCATTTGCTGTGAGCAGTGTGAGGTCATTGTATCTTGTGTAGGCTAGATAGATAGATAGATAGATAGATAGATAGATAGATACTTTATTGATCCCCAAGGGGGCTAGACCAACTGTCAGAGGAGTGGGGTGAGTGGAAAAGTACTGGGGTCATCAGGATGAGAGGATCTCCTCCTTACATGGTTAAGGGAGAGGGGGTGTTTTCAAGCTGGTGAGGACTGGACAGGACAGGGATGAGGAGGCCACTGTGCCTTATGAGTTAGGGCCTGTCCAGCTAGGAAGAGAATAAGATAAGAAGGCCTTATTTCACTAAACTGGAAGGAAACAGAAAAACATAGGGCTACACTATTTTACATATGTTACCTATGCATTACATAGGTTTGCATATAGTTTTATGCATGATGGGAAGATGGTTTCCACCAATGTAAGCGACCCTGCTTGGTACTGATTGGTGAAGGGTGTTGATGGAGATGGCGTGAGAGGGTGGCACTTCTCAAGGGCTGAGGAGTATAAAATATAGTGTATAGCCATCTGTAGGGAAAGCCTGGAAAATCCAGACCCTGGTAATCTAGAAAGATTAAGGGTCTGGCCACGAACAATGTAATGGCCCAACTCGAGGGGCGGCACCAAGCATGCATTTGAAAATCTCACTGCACACAATTGGATAACACTAGACCAATGTTTACTCTGAATGATTCCGGACTTCAACACAATTGGATAACACTAGACCAATGTTTACTCTGAATGATTCCGGACTTCAACACAATTGGATAACACTAGACCATGCTTACTCCACTCACATCCATCTGGGATCGCTTCCGTTGAGAGTGATTTCAGCACCAGATTTTATGGTAGAGCCAATCAGGACGCAGGGCGGGAGTTTCATAGATGTGACGTAGCGTAGAAGCGACTGTGAGACTGTTCTCAGCGTCACGGGTTGGCTTCAATGTGAGTGGTTGAAGTAGCATGTTAATAGAGGACAGACAAGTGGCTTATCCAATCATATGCAAGGATTTTTGATAAGGCCCAGCCTTCTGAAACACCACTCCAATGGATCGATCCCAGATGGATTAGTGGAGCTAGGCGGAATGAAATTCATCTGGCGAGAGTCAGGTTAGTCTCATCATCCATTGCAGTGAAATGGAAAATAATGAATCAAGACAGTACTGAGCACAACTAAATACTGATATTCATCCCAGGGGAAAATATTGCTTCTTACAACAGTCTCATCTTTTAGAAACAAAATTTAGAAAATGAACAGGGTCACAGAAATTGCCAGGAGAAAGTGGACAACACCTTGTCCATGAAGGGAAAAATAGCAAGGGCCACAGTTAACAGTCATGCTAACTTATGGAAAGTCACAACAGCAGAGAAAGCTATAATTTACAGCTGGAGGTAGCACTGCTTGTACTGTGGAAAGGACTGCATGGGCAATATTGAAAAAGATATTGGTCAGGTCATGACTATGCTAGTGGAAGTATTTCACTTATGTAACTGCTAAGCACATTTGCCTACAGTAATTGCAATCAGATACTTAATTCTTATAAGGAGGGGTATTAAACTCATTGTGCTGTAGATAGGGACTCCCCATGTCAAAAACAACCAAGTCTATGTTGTGCAACATAAAAAAAGTTCACTATATTTCCAGTAATTGAATTGAACATGGCATGTTGAGTGTGTGTGTGTGTGTGTATATGTGTGTGTGTGCATGCATGTGTGTGTATATGTGTGTGTGTGTGTGTGTGTGCGTGCGTGTGTGTGTATATGTGTGTGTGTTTATATGTGTGTGTGTGTGTGTGAGAGTTGTGTGTGTGTGTGTGTGCGTGCGTGCGTGTGTGTGTGTGTGTGTGTGTGTGTATATGTGTGTGTGTGTGTGTGTGAGTAGTGTGCGTGTGTGTGTGTGTGTGTTTATGTGTGTGAGTAGTGTGCATGCGTGCGTGTGAAAGGCTACATTCTTCCCCATGCTGTCGGCTAGCTGAACTGGCAGGTTCCTGCAGAGTAAAATATGATGTCATCAGATGGTGCCAAGGACAGCGGCTCCGTTCAATGCCCTCATAAGGAGACGCTGTGGCCTGGGAAACACACTCGCA